>NW_028250072.1:600000-965709 GCF_964263255.1 Lissotriton vulgaris
GCAAAAATATGTAAATGATTATAGAATGTGGTATGATTAGGTTTAAATGGAATATAATAACAAGTTGACGAAAGAACCATTACAATAAGTATAAGTTAATTAAGGAATTACTACGTGCAAAGTAATAATTAGGAGCGATGCCATCAGCTTGAATTTATCTTTCATTTCCACAGAGGGATCATATTGTTAATGTATATTTTAATGTATATATAACTTTATGATCCTTCAACTGGAGTTGGATGACTTTCAACAGAGGATTTCAAAACATAATAAATAATATTTTTTTTAGTATGCAAGTATTTCTTAATGATTGAAAAATGTAGTATAAATAAACTATCGACAAAAAAACGAAATACTTTGGAATAAAAGAGAATACTCCTATCTTCTAGAGTGAAAATGGGCTAAAAGTATTTATATTGAGTAGTGCTTTCCCCAATTTTCACTAGTGAAGAACAGGAGGATTATCTTCGCAAGGACTTTTTTGGAAAAAAATTATATAATTGTGGCTTCAAATGTTAATAATTCTTTCCATTTTTAAAAATGATTGTTAAATATAATATTAAAATTAAACATACATAAAAAAATTAAAGATGAAGTAGTGAGGGAGTGTTTGTCGTAGCACTTCTATTCTACTTTATCTGAAAGTAAAAAAAGCCCAAACATTTAAATAAAAATGATGGGGCAACACTTATATAATGTAAACATAAGGAATGAGTGCTTATGATAAAATAAAATAAATGTTGTCCAACGCGTGATACCAATGAATAAAAAAAAAGATTTTGCATTTCACCCATGTGATGAATATAAAAGACTCAATACAAATATTTTAAAAACTTGTACATTTTTCTTTCAGGGATGGTTTGAAGAATTATACATTTAATGAAAGGACAAAGTACTCCACGCTACAGGAGAAAAGTCAGCACAATTATGATAAAATAGAAAATAGAATACTATTTTTAGATACCTTCACAGTCAACAAACTCGTAAGCACAGTAGACAGTTTAAATTAAAAACACCCTACCACAACTGGGGGCATATTATCAAGTAGGGTTTGAAATGCATTGTAAAATAAAGTGTGTCACAAAATGGGCTACATACATGGTGAGGGTATTGTAACGTCACAAAGAAAAAACTAGTCAATCAACATGAGGATCAGGAAGGTAGAGTTAACCACACAACAGCCAATCAAATGTTTTTCAAAATCTGCGCAAGAAAAGGGCTTGGTCGGTAATACGTCTTCTTACAATGCTTCACAACCAATGAAAAAGAGGTGTGGCGCGTTTTAAGTTGAGGAATTAATTCCCCTTCAATACTAGGGGTCCCTGGAGACCAACTAGCCCACCGGGTACCTCCAGTTAGCACCTCAGGGCCACAGGGTTTGTGTTTCAGAGAGTTGGTCCAGGCCACACCCCCCACATCTCTGTACTGGGGTGAATGTATGACATTGTTCTGCATTCTGTACATCAACTGTTGTTTTTGCAGTTGTAACCCCGAGTGGGACGGGCGTGCTCAGACGTGTGTCCCGTGCTCTGCATGCCACTGTAATCAAGCTATCCTGGCTGATGAGAGTTGAAAGGCCAAAACTGGTCCTAGGATGCTTGTTTCCAGTCATGGGAGGACCTGGCTTGGCTGTTTGGGCTGGAATGTTCCCATGGGGCATAGGGTCAAGACTGATTTGCATATGGATGGTTCAAACTGGAATGGCATGGTGAGCAAAAAAACGATGGATTTAGGCCCAGATCTCTGTACTGGGGTGAATGTATAACATTGTTCTGCATTCTGGCCATCAACTGTTGTTTTTGCATTCGTCACCCCGCGTGGGACGGGTATGCTCAGATGTGAGTCCCATGCTCTCTATGCCACTGGAATCAAGCTATCCAGGCAGATTAGGGCTGAAAGCCCGAAACCGGTCCTTGGATGCTTGTTTTCAGTCCAGGGAGGACCTGGCTCGCCAGTTCGGGCTGGACTGTTCCCATGGGTCACAGGGTCAAGACGGATTTGCATATGGCTGGGTTCAAACTGGAATGGCATGGTGAGCAAAACAACAATGGATTTAGGCCTAGATCTCTGTACTGGGGTGAATATATGACATTGTTCTGCATTCTGTTCATCAACTGTTGTTTTTGCATTTGTCACCCCGTGTGGGACGAGTATGCTCGGACGTGAGTCCCGTGCTCTCCATACCACTGGAATCAAGCTATCCAGGCTGATAAGGGCTGAAAGCCCGAAACCAGTCCTTGGATGCTTGTTTTCAGTCCAGGGAGGACCTGGCTTGGCAGTTCGGGCTGGATTGTTCCCATGGGTCACAGGGTCAAGACTGATTTGCATATGGCTGGGTTCAAACTGGAATGGCATGGTGAGCAAAAAAACGATGAATTTCGGCCCAGATCTCTGTACTGGGGTGAATGTATCATATTCTTCGGCATTTTGTCCATCAACTGTTGTTTTTGCATTTGTCACCCCGAGTGGGACGGGTATGCCAAGACGTGAGTCCTGTGCTCTCCCTGCTACTGGATTCAAGCTATCCAGGATGATGAAGGCTGAAAGCCTGAAACCGGTCCTTGGATGCTTTTTTTCCAGTCCAGGGGGGGCCTGGCTTGACAGTTCGGGCTGGACTGTTCCCATGGGGCACAGGGTCAAGACTGATTTGCATATGGCTTGGTTCAAACTGGAATGGCATGGTGAGCAAAAAAACGATGAATTTAGGCTCAGATCTCTGTACTAGGGTGAATGTATCACATTGTTTGGCATTCTGTCTATCAACTGTTTTTTTTTGCATTTGTCACCCCGAGTGGGACGGGTATGCTCAGACGTGAGTCCTGTGCTCTCCATACCACTGGAATCAAGTTATCCAAGCTGATGAGGGCTGAAAGCTAAGTATGGGCGAAATTTTGCGTGTTCGCGGGTCGCTTGCACGGCGAAGTTACCCATGCGGTCGTCTATGTGCGCGGCCATCTTGTTTGCGTGACGTGTTTCCGTTTCCGGGCGCTAGTTGCATGCTCGCCTCGTATGCGGCGCGCGATTACGTGTTTGCGGGCGTTTTCACGTGCTGGCAAGGGAAATATCGCGCGAACTTACCCACTCGATCCTCAATGGGCGCGGTCACCTTGTTTTTCATTCATTGCTATGGTTCTGTGCATGCTTTCTAATCCTCCTATCATCTGTGCAATCCTTTGTGACTTTTGTTAATCTTTTCTACTCTATATCCATCCCTCTTTTTTCTAAATCTATATTTTGTGTTTTTTTCAGCTTTTCATTACTTTTAAAGCTACTTTTATAAACTTATTTTTTTCTTTACTTTTTCCCTATTCTTTCCTTTTTTTTCCTGTCTGCTGTACAGGACCATGGCAAAGGGAGCCGGGAAGGAGCAGGAGAAGGGGAAGGGTCCCGCACCCCGTACCCGGCTCCCTTCCGGGCGGTTACGAGGGGAGGAAGTGATGGCCAGGGAGATATTCAGCCCGGTGGAGGTGGCCGCAGAGATCTTTTATCTGCAGCGCCACCTCCCCAAGACCGCGTCAGGGTATGGCCTCTGGGAGCATCGCCAGCTGTGGGCAAAGGTGTGCCGGGCCATGCGGAGGGAGTCAGGGGTCCGGCGCAACTACCAGCAAGCGACGCACCGGTGGTCGGACCGCCTTGACCGCGAGCAGGACCTGCTCCACCTGCTCGATGTGGAGATCCCTGGCCTTGGTGAGTAGCTATTTAATAACTACTTTGTTTTCTTCTGCTCTGTGTTATATAGCTAATATATATTTTTCCCAAAGAGCAAGAATGCTGCCAATTCGATTACATTGCAGGTAAATTAACGTTTAAATAGCTTCTGTGATTGCTGGTGCTTGCCTGCTCAGTGGCGTTGCTACTATGCTTACTTGTTTGCAACTTTGTGCTCATTTGTCCTGAATATGTATGAGTGTAGTACTTTACAGAACTGCGTAATGCTATAGAGACTAGAGACTCAAGTCTAGTCCTTCCTTTGTACTCCTGCTGCCACTAAGAAGAAGAGATAGTGATGGATTGATAGGTTCAGGTTGAGTATATCATGACTTGTTATTAGTAGTAGTAGTAGTACATTTTTTACTGCTCTGCAATCATGTTGATGGACTGTGTCTGTCACGTCGTGTGCTGCTGAGTGCTGGCAGTTGTAGTAGAACCTTTTTGTTGTTTGTTTAGTTAGTGATTTACATAACTTTCCAAGTAGACGGTCTGCGAATCCAGCAATACTTTACTAGTATCCTCCTAGTTGACCAGATCAGATCGGTCAATACATGTAGTGCAATTGTTGCTAATTTGTTTCCCCAAGATAATTTAGGATTGTGGTCAAAGAAATCAATTATTTCCAAAAAACAATCATCCATGTTTGTGTTTATTTCATGATCATCAGCACCTTCCACAGGCAATACGACAGCACCACCCCAGACTCCGGCGGAACAGAGTGGGCAGGAGGAACGGTCCACTGCAGGCTCTTCTACTGGCCCCAGTAAGTAGTTCTGTTTTTAAGTTAATTATACTTCCCTAACTCTATTTTTTTTTACAAAATAGTCTTTGATCTTCTTTTTTTTTAATCCTCATTTGCCGACTCGCCACCCAGTTCACTAACTGTTCCACCTGCTGGGTTTTTTGTATCTCATACGCTAGTATATCGAGGAAGAGATATCAGGCTCACCTCTACCGAGTCCGGCCAGCGTATTATCCAAGCCCTTATAGCCATTTGACCCGTCCGGTGTGCCCGTCTAATCCTCATTCATGGAACCTGAGTGTCAGCCCAAATACTAGCGAGATAGGCGTGGGGCTTAATCATGGGATTGATGTTGTTTTGTTCGATAAACGATTCATAACAATTCAAAATTTCCCCATATGGCAATCACCCAAAATGTATAAGAAACGGTGCCCAAAATGTTAGTTTTTTTTTGCTGGTGTGATTCAACATATCTAATTTAGCTGTATATCTCATTGACTTTATCCAGTCGAAAACATTTGGAGAGAGGGGGGAGACCCACAACTTACAAAGTTCTCTACGTGCCAGTAGTATAGCATAAAAAATCAATTTCACATTGTCATTGATTCTATTTTCCTCTAGGTCATTCCTCCCAGTAATTATAAGTTCGGGGCTTACCTCTATTTGTAGGTTCAGAGCTTGAGATAGACAGTTACTCACATCTTGCCAAAAGCTTCTTATTTCCGAGCAAAAGACAAACATATGGAGGTCATCGGCATTGGGGGTCTTACATTTTGCGCACTCCACCACTCCACTTGATTTAAGTTTCGTCAATCTACGCGGAGTCCAGTAGGCCCTGTGTTTTGTGAACAGAAGGTTTCTTCTTAAATTCGCGGGTTTAACCACTCTGTATAATATAGCCATAGATACTTGCCAATGGTTTTCTGTTGCAATCTTTGGCAAGCTTTGCTTCCACAGGACCTCCGGAAGTGAGAAGGGGCCATCTTCCATCTCCAACATTGACCAATACCACAAGGCCACCTCCTTCTTAAAAGACCCCTCCATCGCCAATTTTGCCTCAAAGTCATTCTGTATCCCAATTCGAATGTCAGCGCTCCTCGCCCAGCTCTGAATCTGTAGGTATTTATACCTTGAAAGAACTTGCCCCCACCTTTGTTGGCATTCACTCCATGCCAACAATTTGCCCTCCTGAAACAAGTCATTCCATCTCCGAACTGAACCCTCTCTCTTCAATGAAATTGCCAATAAGTCCTTTGTCCAAGGCGGAGAACCTGGAGAGTCCCAAATTGGAGCCATACAGCTCAAATAAGGTATTTTTAGGAATTTCCTAATCTTATACCACATCTCCGCCAAATCATATAGAACTTTCAGCCTAATCTTTAAAAAAAACTTAGGATCTGAAAACTTATACAAAAAACCAAAATCTATATAACCACCATTCTTTAACATCACACCAAATAAATCCCCTATTGGTGACTGAAAGCAGGTACCCAATAGCATCCTACAATTTTTCAACCCAAAAGCCCATGCATAAATTTGCAAGTCCGGGGCAGCCAATCCTCCTTTACAAAGCCTCCTTCTTATTTTTTTCCACGAAATTCGTGACACCTTTGATGCCCAAATAAAGGAAGCTATCTCACTCTGGAGCTTGGCTAACCTCTCCTTTCGAAACCCAAGCGGAATAACCTCAAACAAAAAAGTTACCTTTGGCAGGATCATCATCTTCACTAAATTTGTTCTGCCATATAACGACAAAGGTAGATTCATCCATCCTTTAAGCATGGCTGAGACTTCTTGTTTGACTCTGAAGAAATTTGTTTTAGCCAAATCCGCAATGTTATGAGTAACCCTTACCCCCAGGTATCTCATATCTGTCTTAATGTCCAACCCCTCTGTGGGTAGTTCCAAGCCATGATCTCAGTTTTTTCTTGGTTGATCTTATAACCAGAGACAGTTCCAAAATCCTTAGTAATATCTATCAGTGCATCCAAAGAGCCATGCAAATTTGAAGAGAAAATAACAATGTCATCTGCATAGAGGCCTATTTTTTTTGACCAATTTGCCACCCCAAAAGGTAGAATCCTGTTTGAGCTCCTTATTCTGCAAGCCAGTGGTTCTATATATAAGTTGAACAATAATGGTGACAAAGGACACCCTTGTCTCGTACCGCGCATAATTTGCACGGGTGGAGTTAATAATCCATTAACCAAAACGCTGGATGTCGGGAAATCATAGAGCGAAAAGATAGAGTCAGTAAACCTCTTGCCTAAGTTAAGATGTTGTAAAAGAGTTTTTAAGAAAACAAAATTAACTCGATCAAAGGCCTTGGCGGCATCTAAAGCGATAACCGCCAAGGGAAGATCGTTTGTAACTGCCATATCTATACTGCCAATAAGAGCAGTCTTTGATCTTCTTGTAGACTGTTTCTACATTCCTATCCTGCCTCTCTACCATCACTCTTTGTGCTACTACTATTTACTATTATTTATGAGTCGTTCTGTGTAGGTAGCTAAGCTTGCCTAGTCGGCAAACGGTGTTAAACAAAACTCTGATCCAGCAATAGCTCTAGAGGCACTCAGTGCAGTCCTCTGGGTTGCCCTTGCTGTCTATTCCAGTCTTCTTAATGTTGGTGCTTTGACAATTTCCAACAACAAAATGTCAATGTCCACCAAGAATAAGCTAGTAGTTGTCTTTTTGATTTGATAGTAGCACATACCATACTGCTAGTGTTTCAGGGACTATTCTGCACATACAGAAGTATGGACAAGAGAAATAGGACATTGTTGATGATAGGTGCAGTTCGACTTTCCACATACCTCAGTCAGAAGTAACTGTGTGGGACTTGGGAGCCCTCACCTTGTTGGAACTTCAAGTCCTCCTGGTGGTGATGGGGAGTAGTTGGTTCTGTCTGTAATTATAAAAATGTTGCACGTTAAAGAGCAAGCATTCATCAGTTGTGCCAAAAAGAGTTGCATGTTATGGCTGAGCACATAAGTTAACACCCTCCCCAAAACCGTGACTTCTTTTCAGTCCCAATTTTAAAAATTGTTTAACATTTTCTCTTCCATTACGAGACAAAGTAGGGGGTGGTGTATGGCATCTAAAAATATGACATGTTTTTTCTAGGCGTCACAACATCTGATGCAGCACTTGCCACCACCAGTTCCGGGGCCAGCAGCGCGGAGGGGTCCACTCAAGCGGCGGCGCCACCAGGAGGAGCTGAGGGGGATGGCTCATCAGCGGCGGACGGTGGTAAGTAATTATTATACTCCTTAATTATTGACATTTTTGACTAGGCTCGCAAAGGAGTGTATGATGTACTGTACAGTAGAAAGTACACTACTACAAGTACACTGTACTGTTAAGAACAGTTACTGATTTAGAACTGCAGTTTTTTTAGCCAATCACGGAGAAGACAGTCACCCTTGACTTAGCAATAGCATTAGCAGCTGTAGTTCTCGAGTAAGCAATGGCCCCCTCTATTTGACTTCAAATCAGCTGGGAAACTTTTATTGTGAATCCAAGTCATATCAGATGAACTTGAGGGATGTGATGAATGAAAAGGGAAAGAACTTAGGGTCAATGGAAGGACGAGCGAGTCGTAACATTTATGACTAAAGAATGATACGTGTTTTCGAATGCAGGCTCAGGTGGTTGATAGGTAGGAATCAGATGCATGGCTGCTTTAAGCAAGGATGGTTGGAGGAGAAAGAAAAAATGACTGCCTGTGTGGGTCAATCAGAAAATTCATGTGTAGTGTGCATTGCAATATATCATTTGGGTGAAACTCAAATGCAAGTCAAGACGGTGGTTTACCAAATAAAATGAAAAGGGTGTTATTTGGTTGTTGAGAAAAAGTAAAGTTGTTACAGTTGAGACATTAAGAAGAATGATAGACGTTTACTTTGGAAGCCTGGATGGTATCTTCTTCTTCATACATAGCAGAGGTGTATGTAGAGCAGACGCTCAGTGCATGAAGAGTGTTACTTTGTTCGAACAGCATGTCCGTGCCAGAGTAGCAAAGCAGAGGAAATCCAAATACTACAAGTTGTGATTGTTCTGAAACTCTCCCTTGCCTAAAGTAACAGTACAGTAGTTTACTTTGCAAGCATAGCATATATTGTGTATGTATGTATAGTTGACAATTAGATCAAGTCAAGTCCCTTCCTCCGGCAATTATGGTTACCACACTCACTCCCTATGTTCATAATTTTCTTCCTGCTGTGTTAATCAAGGGCGGACTATCGCTGTTGTTCACTCAATCTATCAGAATAAAGCACCTAAAGTCATGCATCACATAAGCAAAGAGATCATGTGATCGGCTGGAGACATGATCAGAAATGAATAATCTTCATTTTCCTTTTGTAGTACTTAAGGCCCGGTGGGGGAGTGCGAAATATAAATTACATTGGATTGAATAGGATTGTCACGCTGCTGTTGCTGTTTTAGAACCTTTGCTGTCTGCTAATAATTTTAGGAACACTCTGTTCGTTTTTTTAAAAAAATTGCTCGTAATTGTAGTACTGACTGAATGATGGTGCTATATTGTATTACCTGATGCTGTGATAATTTACAATTGTGCCCCACGCTCCCCCTTTGCTTGTATTGCATGTAAATAATAAGACCCAACAGGACTCACCAATTTGGGTAAACTCAGAGCCGCCTCACTCCCGACCGCCATTTTGGGTGTGGGCTTCAGAAGCGCTCCAGGGGCTAACGCTCTAGTGTTTGCAAACATCTTTCTGGCAAACACTATTTAGGGGACCAGTCAGCCTCGCGCGCACAAACAAATAGGATTGTCACGCTGCTGTTGCTTTTTTAGAACCTTTGCTGTCTGCTAATAATTTTAGGAACACTCTGTTCGTTTTTTTTAAAAAAATTGCTCGTAATTGTAGTACTGACTGAATGGTGGTGCTATATTGTATTACCTGATGCTGTGATAATTTACAATTGTGCCCCACGCTCCCCCTTTGCTTGTATTGCATGTAAATAATAAGACCCAACAGGACTCACCAATTTGGGTAAACTCAGAGCCGCCTCACTCCCGACCGCCATTTTGGGTGTGGGCTTCAAAAGTGCTCCAGGGGCTAACGCTCTAGTGTTTGCAAACATCTTTCTGGCAAACATTATTTAGGGGACCAGTCAGTCTCGCGCGGACAAACAAAAAGGATTGTCACGCTGCTGTCTGCTAATAATTTTAGGAACACTCTGTTCGTTTTTTAAAAAAAATTGCTCGTAATTGTAGTGCTGACTGAATGGTGGTGCTATATTGTTTTACCTGATGCTGTGATAATTTACAATTGTGCCCCACGCTCCCCCTTTGCTTGTATTGCATGTAAATAATAAGACCCAACAGGACTCACCAATTTGGGTAAACTCAGAGCCGCCTCACTCCCGACCGCCATTTTGGGTGTGGGCTTCAGAAGCGCTCCAGGGGCTAACGCTCTAGTGTTTGCAAAAATCTTTCTGGCAAACACTATTTAGGGGACCAGTCAGCCTCGCGCGGACAAACAAATAGGATTGTCACATCGCTGTTGCTGTTTTAGAACCTTTGCTGTCTGCTAATAATTTTAGGAACACTCTGTTCGTTTTTTAAAAAAAATTGCTCGTAATTGTAGTACTGACTGAATGGTGGTGCTATATTGTATTACCTGATGCTGTGATAATTTACAATTGTGCCCCACGCTCCCCCTTTGCTTGTATTGCATGTAAATTATAAGACCCAACAGGACTCACCAATTTGGGTAAACTCAGAGCCGCCTCACTCCCGACCGCCATTTTGGGTGTGGGCTTCAGAAGCGCTCCACGGGCTAACGCTCTAGTGTTTGCAAACATCTTTCTGGCAAACACTATTTAGGGGACCAGTCAGCCTCGCGCGGACAAACAAATAGGATTGTCACGCTGCTGTTGCTGTTTTAGAACCTTTGCTGTCTGCTAATAATTTTAGGAACACTCTGTTCGTTTTTTTTAAAAAATTGCTCGTAATTGTAGTACTGACTGAATGGTGGTGCTATATTGTATTACCCGATGCTGTGATAATTTACAATTGTGCCCCACGCTCCCCCTTTGCTTGTATTGCATGTAAATATTAAGACCCAACAGGACTCCCCAATTTGGGTAAACTCAGAGCCGCCTCACTCCCGACCGCCATTTTGGGTGTGGGCTTCAGAAGCGCTCCAGGGGCTAACGCTCTAGTGTTTGCAAACATCTTTCTGGCAAACATATTTAGGGGACCAGTCAGTCTCGCGCGGACAAACAAATAGGATTGTCACGCTGCTGTTGCTGTTTTAGAACCTTTGCTGTCTGCTAATAATTTTAGGAACACTCTGTTCATTTTTTTTTTAAATTGCTCGTAATTGTAGTACTGACTGAATGGTGGTGCTATATTGTATTACCTGATGCTGTGATAATTTACAATTGTGCCCCACGCTCCCCCTTTGCTTGTATTGCATGTAAATATTAAGACCCAACAGGACTCACCAATTTGGGTAAACTCAGAGCCGCCTCACTACCGACCGCCATTTTGGGTGTGGGCTTCAGAAGCGCTCCAGGGGCTAACGCTCTAGTGTTTGCAAACATCTTTCTGGCAAACACTATTTAGGGGACCAGTCAGCCTCGCGCGGACAAACAAATAGGATTGTCACGCTGCTGTTGCTGTTTTAGAACCTTTGCTGTCTGTTAATAATTTTAGGAACACTGTTCGTTTTTTTAAAAAAATTGCTCGTAATTGTAGTACTGACTGAATGGTGGTGCTATGTTGTAGTACCTGATGCTGTGATAATTTACAATTGTGCCCCACGCTCCCCCTTTGCTTGTATTGCATGTAAATAATAAGACCCAACAGGACTCACCAATTTGGGTAAACTCAGAGCCGCCTCACTCCTGACCGCCATTTTGGGTGTGGGCTTCAGAAGCGCTCCAGGGGCTAACGCTCTAGTGTTTGCAAACATCTTTCTGGCAAACACTATTTAGGGGACCAGTCAGTCTCGCGCGGACAAACAAATAGGATTGTCACGCTGCTGTTGCTGTTTTAGAACCTTTGCTGTCTGCTAATAATTTTAGGAACACTCTGTTCGTTTTTTTTTTAAATTTGCTCGTAATTGTAGTACTGACTGAATGGTGGTGCTATATTGTATTACCTGATGCTGTGATAATTTACAATTGTGCCCCACGCTCCCCCTTTGCTTGTATTGCATGTAAATAATAAGACCCAACAGGACTCACCAATTTGGGTAAACTCAGAGCCGCCTCACTCCCGACCGCCATTTTGGGTGTGGGCTTCAGAAGCGCTCCCGGGGCTAACGCTCTAGTGTTTCAAAACATCTTTCGGGCAAACACTATTTAGGGGACCAGTCAGCCTCGCGCGGACAAACAAATAGGATTGTCACGCTGCTGTTGCTGTTTTAGAACCTTTGCTGTCTGCTAATAATTTTAGGAACACTCTGTTCGTTTTTTTTTTTAAATTGCTCGTAATTGTAGTACTGACTGAATGGTGGTGCTATATTGTATTACCTGATGCTGTGATAATTTACAATTGTGCCCCACGCTCCCCCTTTGCTTGTATTGCATGTAAATATTAAGACCCAACAGGACTCACCAAATTGGGTAAACTCAGAGCCGCCTCACTCCCGACCGCCATTTTGGGTGTGGGCTTCAGAAGCGCTCCAGGGGCTAACGCTCTAGTGTTTGCAAACATCTTTCTGGCAAACACTATTTAGGGGACCAGTCAGCCTCGCGCGGACAAACAAATAGGATTGTCACGCTGCTGTTGCTGTTTTAGAACCTTTTCTGTCTGCTAATAATTTTAGGAACACTCTGTTCGTTTTTTAAAAAAAATTGCTCGTAATTGTAGTACTGACTGAATGGTGGTGCTATATTGTATTACCTGATGCTGTGATAATTTACAATTGTGCCCCACGCTCCCCCTTTGCTTGTATTGCATGTAAATAATAAGACCCAACAGGACTCACCAATTTGGGTAAACTCAGAGCCGCCTCACTCCCGACCGCCATTTTGGGTGTGGGCTTCAGAAGCGCTCCAGGGGCTAACGCTCTAGTGTTTGCAAACATCTTTCTGACAAACACTATTTAGGTGACCAGTCAGTCTCGCGCGGACAAACAAATAGGATTGTCACGCTGCTGTTGCTGTTTTAGAACCTTTGCTGTCTGCTAATAATTTTAGGAACACTCTGTTCGTTTTTTTTTTTTTTAAATTGCTCGTAATTGTAGTACTGACTGAATGGTGGTGCTATATTGTATTACCTGATGCTGTGATAATTTACAATTGTTCCCCACGCTCCCCCTTTGCTTGTATTGCATGTAAATAATAAGACCCAACAGGACTCACCAATTTGGGTAAACTCAGAGCCGCCTCACTCCCGACCGCCATTTTGGGTGTGGGCTTCAGAAGCGCTCCCGGGGCTAACGCTCTAGTGTTTGAAAACATCTTTCGGGCAAACACTATTTAGGGGACCAGTCAGCCTCGCGCGGACAAACAAATAGGATTGTCACGCTGCTGTTGCTGTTTTAGAACCTTTGCTGTCTGCTAATAATTTTAGGAACACTCTGTTCGTTTTTTTTTTTTAATTGCTCGTAATTGTAGTACTGACTGAATGGTGGTGCTATATTGTATTACCTGATGCTGTGATAATTTACAATTGTGCCCCACGCTCCCCCTTTGCTTGTATTGCATGTAAATAATAAGACCCAACAGGACTCACCAAATTGGGTAAACTCAGAGCCGCCTCACTCCCGACCGCCATTTTGGGTGTGGGCTTTAGAAGCGCTCCAGGGGCTAACGCTCTAGTGTTTGCAAACATCTTTCTGGCAAACACTATTTAGGGGACCAGTCAGCCTCGCGCGGACAAACAAATAGGATTGTCACGCTGCTGTTGCTGTTTTAAAACCTTTGCTGTCTGCTAATAATTTTAGTAACACTATGTTGGTTTTTTTAAAAAAATTGCTCGTAATTGTAGTACTGACTGAATGGTGGTGCTATATTGTATTACCTGATGCTGTGATAATTTACAATTGTGCCCCATGCTCCCCCTTTGCTTGTATTGCATGTAAATAATAAGACCCAACAGGACTCACCAATTTGGGTAAACTCAGAGCCGCCTCACTCCCGACCGCCATTTTGGGTGTGGGCTTCAGAAGCGCTCCAGGGGCTAACGCTCTAGTGTTTGCAAACATCTTTCTGGCAAACACTATTTAGGGGACCAGTCAGCCTCGCGCGGACAAACAAATAGGATTGCCACGCTGCTGTTGCTGTTTTAGAACCTTTGCTGTCTGCTAATAATTTTAGGAACACTCTGTTCGTTTTTTTTAAAAAATTGCTCGTAATTGTAGTACTGACTGAATGGTGGTGCTATATTGTATTACCTGATGCTGTGATAATTTACAATTGTGCCCCACGCTCCCCCTTTGCTTGTATTGCATGTAAATAATAAGACCCAACAGGACTCACCAATTGGGTAAACTCAGAGCCGCCTCACTCCCGACCGCCATTTTGGGTGTGGGCTTCAGAAGCGCTCCAGGGGCTAACGCTCTAGTGTTTGCAAACATCTTTCTGACAAACACTATTTAGGTGACCAGTCAGTCTCGCGCGGACAAACAAATAGGATTGTCATGCTGCTGTTGGTGTTTTAGAACCTTTGCTGTCTGCTAATAATTTTAGGAACACTCTGTTCTTTTTTTTAAAAAATTGCTCGTAATTGTAGTACTGACTGAATGGTGGTGCTATATTGTATTACCTGATGCTGTGATAATTTACAATTGTGCCCCACGCTCCCCCTTTGCTTGTATTGCATGTAAATAATAAGACCCAACAGGACTCACCAATTTGGGTAAACTCAGAGCTGCCTCACTCCCGACCGCCATTTTGGGTGTGGGCTTCAGAAGCGCTCCAGGGGCTAACGCTCTAGTGTTTGCAAACATCTTTTTGCCATACACTATTTAAAGACCAGTATGCCAACGCGCAGCGCTCGCGCGCAGCGTCGCGCCGGAGGAGCGCCAGAGGAAAGCCCGTTTGTGCCCGTCCGTGCCCCGGACGGGCTCAGGGCCAGGACCGCTGCCTTCTGTAGGTATTCTAGGGACGAGCTATTAGCCATAGGTAAGAGCATAGAGAGTTTTTCTCACAATACTCTACCACAGTCCACTGTACTGCTGGACTGTGGATTGATCAATAGCAGATCCCTAGTGAAACATCACCTGGAAGTGTCAGAGTTGCTAAATGATATGGACCTAGATGCCCTATTCATGACGGAGACATGGACCACTGTGGACACCGCTGTTGAGTTAGGCCTGTCATGCCCTGTAGGTTACAACTATTTCATAAACCTAGGCCACTGGGAAGAGGAGGAGGGCTTGGAGTAATCTATAAAGATAAGTGGGACTTTTCCACTCTATAGATCGATGGGGTGGCGGGGGTAGAACTACTGGGGTTCTCCCTGCAAGAACCAAAAGGTAGGACCCTGACCGGATTGATATGCTACAGACCACCTGGGGCGGAAACACAATACCAGGCGCTGTTCGACACCATTGCTGCCCTTGCCTTGTCCCACTCCAGAATGTTGATCCTAGGAGATTTTAACCTATGGGACAATGGGTCCCTGGGGAGTCACCTGAGGGATCTGAAGGACAACTGCGGAAACTGGGGTCTGGATCAGTTGGTACAGAAACCAACCCATTCAGGGGGACATATCTTAGATTTGGTCTTCGCCAACCAGACTGAGACTAGGATGGTTGATATCCTACCTCAGCACTGGACCGACCACTCCCTAATCCACTTCCAGATCTCCATACCCACTAAGGGGAGTGGAAGTGAGCGACCGGTGACTTATAGGAAGGGACGGAATTGGTCTAAATTACCAAAGGACAAAACAAGGCCTATTTTTATGAGCAATGTTTCCTATGATCCAGAGGAATCGGTAGACCTGAACTATCAAAAGTATTGTAATCACATCATAAAGACCCTGGATAGACTTGCCCCTCTGAAAACTATAAAGAATAAGAAGAAACCATCTGCTCCCTGTTTAATGAGGAGCTGAAATCCCTACGCAATGCACGCCGACAGGCAGAAAAGAAATGGCATGGATACTATTCAGAGATGGATAAAAAACAGCTGAAAGTGGAACAGGCAAAATATAAAGGAGCCATCGCCAAAGCTAAGGCACTCTTCTATGGCACTACTATTCTTCAGTCCCCTAACAGTACCAAAACCCTTTTTAACATCATAAGGGATCTCTCACATCCCACCTGTACGAGAAATAAGGTGGTTGCTACACAAGAACTCTGTGATGAGATTGCGATCTATTTTGAGGAAAAGATTGCTAAAATTGTGGGGGGGCTGAAGGAGGAAAGGGATAGCTGCAAAGAGGCAGAGGCACAGACAGAAGAAGAGGAACCCTCACAAATATTGTCATCACTGGAAAACTTCACCCCTCTTACAGAGGAGCTCTTTTTTAGACTGGCCCAGAATGTGTCATCTGGGTCCCCTCTAGACCCTCTTCCGCACAGGATCTGGAAAGAATATGGGCCAGAGCTGTTCCCCTGGATGCATCAGATCTGTCGCCAATCTCTTGAAGAAGGCATAGTGCCAGAAGCATGGAAGCAGGCAGTGGTCACCCCCCTGCTTAAAAAGCCTTCGCTGGACCCTACTATTACGGCGCATTTTAGGCCCATATCCCTCTTGCCCTACCCGATAAAAATTCTGGAAAAGGTGGTCAGTAGGTCCTTGTCAGGTTATCTGGAAGACAACTGCCTTTTGGATAAGGACCAATTTGGCTTCCGCCCAGGCCACGGAACAGAAACTGCACTGGCAACCATGTTGGATACCCTTCGGATGCGAGCCGACAATGGCAACTCCTCAGTCCTGGTGCTGTTGGACATGCCGGCCTCATTCAATATGGTCAGCCATGCAGTTCTGCTAAGTAGGCTGTAAAAACTGGGCGTGAAGGGCAAGGCCCTAAGGTGGATACAATCCTACCTGACAGGTAGACAACAGGTGGTGACCCTAGCACCCTTTTCATCTCCCAAGTCCCCGGTCAGTCACGGAGTACCTCAGGGCTCCTCGATCAGCCCTATTCTTTTTAATCTTTATCTGCAGCCCCTGATCCCCATGATCAAATCCTTCGGTATAGATTTGATAAACTATGCTGATGATACACAACTGGTGTTCTCCTTAGAAGGAAGACAGGCGGTGACCATGGAGACCTTCCAGAACTGCATGAACAAGATGGCCAGGTGGTTGACAATAAACTCCCTTCAATTTAATGAGGGGAAGACAGAGGTTGTCTATTGTTCGTCAACCAAACTGAGTCAACAACCTTCCCATGAGATCAGGCTTGCACCGGGAGCAGAACTGTGCACCCCAGTTAAGACCGTGCGCAATCTAGGGGTACTGTTTGATGCGTATCTCCAAATGACCTCCCAGACCAATAAAACCATCAGTGTCTGCTATGGATTGTTGAAAGCACTCAGACAGATTTTGCCCCTTCTGCCTGATGAGTCTAGACCACTAGTAGTTAGGAGTGTGATTCTGGCTAGACTGGACTATTGTAACTCTCTATATTTAGGGGCCCCCTTATATATCCTACAGGGGCTCCAGAGGGTCCAGTCTATAGCGGCCAAGCTGGCACTTAAAAGACCTCGCAGTTCCTCCACTTCATTGGCGCTAAGAGATCTACATTGGCTGCCAATCGGGAGTAGAGTTGCCTTCAAGTCCCTATGTATCGTGTACAGAGCCCTGCACAACACTGGACCTATCCCTCTACAGGAAAGGCTCACCTGGTATAGACCTTCCAGGTCCCTGCGCTCTGCTAGCCAGAGCCTGGCAGCTACTACCAGGATCAGGAGATCGAGGATGGGAGGCAGAGCTTTCTGCACCTCTGCCTCTAGGTTGTGGAACGAGCTTCCCCAGAACATCAGACAAATTGACACCCTACTGGGTTTCAGAAAGAGCCTGAAAACCTGGCTATTCGCCAAAGTATAATCCCCGGGACTCTATTTAATAGCTCTGGCGGCTGTTCTATATGTCATGACAGCTAGTGTATTGTTGTACCATCTGATTATTTCCTGTTTGGGCGCCAGGATACCCGTAGGGTGACAGTTGCGCGTTATAAATAATTAATACAATACAATTATTATTATTATTATGTTTCTTATATAGCGCCTGAATCGACCCCCGAAGGGGTATCTCCGCGCTTGCCTTGGGAACCCGTCCTGGCTTTTCCCTGTGAGATAGCCCCTATAGGGCATCCCCAAGGTGAAAGCCAGGCATCCCGCCGCGGGGGGCCGTTGTGGAGATTAAGCAAGCTTAATGCCCAGAGTTGCAGAGTGTCAACCCATGATTAGGTCAGGCACCGAAGCGAGAATTATCGAGTCCATGGACATTTGAGCTCAAGACCCTGCCGCGTCGGGAATTGAACCCTGGTCCCGGGTCTGGCCTCTGCTTCAGGGTCTGCCTGTTCTAACCAGTGAGCCACACTTCTCTACAATACACAATACAATTGAGCAGTAGCCCTTGATGTAACCGAGTATGGCCAGTGCCACCCCTATACAAAAGTAAGAGCTTCCCTATCCCCACCTGCATATACTGCTTAAAGTAATGCATGCAAGTCTGCGTCATCATGGCTTGTGTCTCTTTTTCTTGGGTGCAAGCTGACTGAGCTGGCATTATGCCGGTTTCCACAAGTTCACGTACAAGTAATTTCTTTCGCAAAAGTAGAGAAAAAAAGTTGAATACTGGTGTACTCTCTGACTCTCTGACTATGTATTGAGTCCACAGTGCTGCCTGATAGTAGAATTCCTGAAACTCCCACTGTTACAGGCCTACAAAGACGGCGGAAAGATACATGCCAAAATGTTATACTGTGCTTGCAAATTGCTAGTGTTACTGTGAGACAACTTTCTGTTGAATTATTTTGTGTTATTGTTAAAGAGTATTGGTTACATTATTTTTCTTTCTTTCTTCATATAGATGCTCCCAAACAGCTCACCAGAGGGGAGGTGGCTGTCCGGGCCAGGGCCCGGAAGATGGAGGCCATTCGTGTTGAATATTGCCGTCTGTGGGCTCGGGAAAACGAGGAGGGAACATCAACAACCTCCTCCAGCACCACCACGTGTCCACCAGCCAGCAGCCTCCATCCCAGCGCCGTGCTGGGACAGCCCCCCGCCGCCGCTCAGCTGCAAAAAACCCATCAGCAGCTGGCCCCCTCAGAGCCTGGAGTTACGAGTGGACTTCCTGGTGCGCAAGGTGGACGACCTAGAAAAAAAACTCTGGGACCTCCGCAAGGACCGCCTGCCCAAACACCACTGGAAGTGACTGTGTCCCTTACCCCTTTTTTAAAGACTGTTGGGGGGGTGGGAATCGGGAGTTGGGGATTATTTATTTTTGGACCACTTGAAATGGACAATTGTTTGTGTTAGGGAGGGGTGGGACTAGTTTATTTTTGTTACGGGAAATACATCATTATTTATTTTACATACTTCAACATAGTGTACGCTTTGATCTTATTTTGTGGGTTGTTGGGCGGGAGTTACGGCACATTTGGTTTTCCTCAAACTTACCAGCATGAATTATCTAAAACGTCCAAAAATGTTCAAAAGTGCCACTAACAGAGTTAATGAATTCAATTGGCCTACTAGTACTTTACTTGTACTACTATCAGTCTCTCCTCCGCATCCTAGCCCATCTTTCTACCTCCCCAAAATGCTTATCTTACCTGTGATTCGTGTTTGAGAATAGAGCTAGGCACAGCGCTGGCTGCATGGCAAATGGTGATTACACCATCCCGGACCGAAATTCCGTTGTTGTAGTGTTAGTAGGAGTAGTACCACACTAGCAGAAGCAGCATATGAAAAACAAAGTGAAAAAATGAGACATTGAATGGCCTGAGACGAGTATTAGAAGGAACAGTAGCCTAAGCAATGCTGAAGATAAGTATGGGGAAAAAAGAATTGCATGGATGTTTATGGCTACAACAAGAACAGTGACACAGCAGCGTAACACAACAAGCCTTCTTGACATGTAGGAGGATGATGTTGACGATGGATCCAATCGATGGTAGGCATGAAATTCAGAATTTATTTTAAAATACTCATTGTTGTTTTTTAACCAGAATTACTATATACTAGGATTCATCTAGCTGCCTTAAAATTGAGTTGAGGAGGTTGCTTGCACCTTATCCTCCCCAGCAAGTGTGTGGAATTATTGTTGTAATTTACTCACACCTCAATGAAAACCACACAGCCCGTTGGAAGAGGGTTAGGGTTTGAAACTTGGATGGGAAGGGGGTTTGTGGGGAAAGTTTTGTGGAGAGAGGAAAAAAAATAACACAGCATGGACAAACAACAAATGAAGATAAACAAATCTTTGGATACAAAGCTATCCATAAATCTTTTAAGGGACATAAAGGAAGTGCATGCACTGCTGCATGCATGAAGTTGTTTGCTAAATGGATAGGTTTCTGAAAAGTAAGTAGTGCTTTCTACAATAATACAATGTACTAACTATGAAGAAACAATGTGACAGTATAGGGCTGCAGTAATTACGCATTTTCTCTTGCCTATCTGACGTCAGAGAGAAGAACCACATAGTACATTAAATTAGTTAAAAAAATAGCAAAGAAAATACAATGGCTGGAGGGATGAATTGAAGCAGAGAGCAAACAAATGCACAGAGTCACACTAATAGAAGTTCACAGAAATAACATTACTTGAAATATAAGTAGAAATGAAGATGCATACTGTAACTGTATGTTGTTGTAGTTGTCCTGTTGAAGTTGGGAAGTTGCATGCATCCAGCCATTCCTCTTTTTCGTGGTACTCCTCCACTCCATCTGACGCTACGCCGATCATTGCTGGGGACCAGAAGACACCTTGTCCACTCCCTGCCTGGCGGATACTGAATTGCGGGTCGCTAAGCCTGAGGTCATCCTTTTTGCCATTGCACAGGGTAAAAGCCGGCCTGTAATTGTTGATGGAAAAACAGGAAGTGATATTAAAATACCACAGAGAAAAAATATACGGTACGCTGTGTAGTGCAAAAATAACACTTGCAGTTTCAGAGTCGACAGTATTACATAACATACAAGCATCATTTCGAAAGTGCGTATTCTGAGTGTCCTTTTCAAGGATAAATAAGTGTTGGCGAAATTTGCGGATCTTTCCCCTCAAGCTATGTGTAAAGTGAAAACAGCGATTTTAGAACCCTAACCCTAACCCTAACTCTAACCCTAGGCCCTAACCCCATTTTTTCACCATGGATTTTGTCCAAACCACTTGCGCCTGATATTAGACCTTCCTTCCCAGCAATGCCCCCAGACCCGCCAACCCAACTGCAAAAAAGTAGAACGCCCGAAACAGGCAAAAAGCAAAAATGCAAAATCTCACACTTAGAATATTTTCGGCCTTCCTTCGATTCAGTCCAAACGCGCTCTGCAGCTAGGCCCTCACTCCCCTTTTCCACCATGGATTTCCTTAAAAACAAATGCAATCAAAATTAGACTGTGCCAGCAGTGCTCCCAGACCCCAAAACCAACCCCCAAAACCTAGAACCCCCCCAAAGAGCACCCCGAAAACAACGAAGTGAGCAAAAACTTAAAAACCTTTTCACCATGGATTTTGTCCAAACCACTTGATTCCGATATTAGACCTTCCCAGCTATGCCCCCAGACCCCTGCAGCCACCCGCAAAAAAGCAGAACACCCCCAAACAGGCAAAAAGCAAAAATGCAAAAACGGGGACTTGGAAAAATTTAGGCCTAGTTCCCAGATCAATCCGTGTGCGCTCTGCAGCTAGGCCCTAACTCCCCTTTTCCACCATGGATTTTCTCCAAACCACTTGCAACCAAAATTAGGCATGCCCAGCATTGCTCCAAGACCCCCCAACCCCCCCAAACACCAGGAACCCCCCAAACAGCCCCCCGAATACACAAAAGTGAGCGAAAAGTTTGAAAACGGAAAAACTTTTTCGCCATGGATTTTGTCCAAACCACTTGATTCCCATATTAGACCTTCCCAGCTATGCCTCCGGACCCCTGCAGCCAACCTCAAAGAAGCAGAACACCCCCAAACAGGCAAAAAGCAAAAATGCAAAAACGGGGACTTACAAAAATTTAGGCCTAGTTCCCAGATCACTCTGTGAGCGCTCTGCAGCTAGGCCCTAACTCCCCTTTTCCACCATGGACTTTCTCCAAACCCCTTGCAACCAACATTAGGCATGTCCAGCATTGCTCAAAGACCCCCCAACCCCCCCAAACACCAGGAACCCCCCCAAACAGCCCCCCAAAAACACGAAAGTGAGCAAAAAGTCTGAAAACTGAAAAACTTTTCACCGTGGATTTTGTCCAAACCACTTGATTCCGATATTAGACCTTCCCAGCTATGCCCCCAGACCCCTGTAGCCACCCGCAAAAAAGCAGAACACCCCCAAACAGGCAAAAAGTAAAAATGGGCCGACCTTCAATTCAGTCCAAATGCGCTCTGCAGCTAGGCCCTCACTCCCCTTTTCCACCATGGATTTTCTGAAAAACAAATGCAATCAGAATTAGAATGTGTCAACAGTGCTCCCAGACCCCAAAACACACCCCCAATAACCTAGAAGCCCCCCAAACAGCCCCCCAAAAACAGGCAAGTGAGCAAAAACAGCAAAACTTTTTCACCACGGATTTTGTCCAAACCACTTGATTCCGATATTAGACCTTCTCAGCTATGCCCCCAGACCCCTGCAGCCACCCGCAAAAAAGCAGAACACCCCCAAACAGGTAAAAAGCAAAAATGCAAAAACTCATACTTAGAACATTTTCAGCCAACCAGTCAACATCGGTCCAAACACGCTCTGCAGCTAGGCCCTAACTCCCCTTTCCGACCATGGATTTTCTTCAAATCATTTGCAATCAAAATTATGCTATCCCAGCAGTGCTCCCAGACCCCCAGACCCTCCCCCACAAATCTAGAACACCCCCAAACAGCCCCCCAAAGACACGCAATACTGCTAGGCCTCAGTTTAAATTGTGCCAAAACGCTGTCTGCAACTAGGCCCAAACCTCCCTTTTCCACCATGGATTTTCTTCAAACCACTCGCAATCAAAATTAGACTATCCCAGCAGTGCTCCCAGCCCCCCCGACTCACCCCCACAAATCTAGAACACCCCCAAACAGCCCCCCCAAAACATGCAATACTGGTATATTCAAAACATGGCAAATTGCGCTGTTCACAAAACATTGCTGTTTTGAGCACTTCCACTACTTCGATCCTCTTGAAACTTACCTGGACAGTCACTTGTTCCAGCGATTCACAAGAATCTCAGCAAGGCAGAACAAAATCGAACCACTGCTCTCTTTGAAGAAGAAGAAGAAGAAGAAGAAGGTCTACGACTAGTTTTCACTTCGTTTTCACCCAAACTCATGCGCCCGCAAAACACCCAAAAAGGCCACAATTCTGCCAATTCTGGACCAAAGAACACCAAACCCCCCTGAAACCTTGCCAACATCATTATGAATGAGCCTGCATCGGGCCCGAGCGTTAGACTCAGCGTGAACCATACCAACTTAAACCCAAAAACCCTAGTAAATCGCACTGAACCCTAAACCCTAGATATGCTTTGTCTGACTGTGTCAAAGAGCCTTGGTATGCTACATCAGGAGGATGCTTCACTCAGTGGTGCCTGCCTTGACCGTCTGCATGGCCCTGCCGCAAGCATGAGCCAAAAATCCGTTCCGCTCAAGAATTTGCGATTTTTCGGTAATTTTGCGAGATTTGCAAAATACCGAAAAACAGCAAATTTTGCAAACATAACGGATGTTTGGCCCAAGCTTGAGGCAGTGCCATGCAGACGGTCAAGGCAGGCACCACTGAGTGAAGCAACCTGATGTAGCATACCAAGGCTCTTTGTCAGACAGACAAAGCATATCTAATTGTATGCAGCAAGCCACATAGGCCCAATTTTACACGAACTACTGTCTGGAGTGGACTCTGCCTGGCAACAACAACAGTACACTGCCTCGCCCTCGACCACTACATACCACGAATAGACAGACATGTAGTTCTGCTGTAGTAGTTGTTGTAGACTGGTTTACCTGTTTGCCACTCACGAATTGGCCATAGTTCTTCCGTAAACCGACGCTGATGATCCATCCATCCCAGTGAGTGACTGTAAAGAAAAAAGATATATTATTTAATCAATCATCATGGTATATTGGCAAGTGAGTCCGCTCCATGGACATTTTGCATATTGTGAAATGCAACATAGTGGCCCCTGAATTTGAAGTACAATTTGAATTAAACAAGGTAAAAAAAAACAGAGTAGTTGACATGAGGTACAATTACTGTGTAAAAGATTAAATAATAACTAAGACAAGACATATGATTGATCATTTCATGCACAAAAAACAAACAGCAATTGGTTTTATCAGAGCCAGACAGCCATTGCTGTCCACTGCATCCCATCTTCTCAATTATTCATTACCTGTTCTACTTTTTGTCCACATCTTCTTCAGAAGTGGAACGTGACGCCGGATGGCCTGCTGATTCAGTTGGACTTCTGCCGGCTCCTTGAATTTTCTGCCGATCTTTTTCGAACTGAGTGGCTGACACAGCTAGCCAATGTTTGTACTTTGAAACATCTGCCTCATCAAAAGGAATGAATGCTTTGCTGGCCGCTGCCTTTTTGTACCCTGGATCCAGAATAGTGGCACAAATGTAATGTTATTCTGTATGTATGTTTTTAAGCCTTTCATTGTCAACTAGGCGGCTTAATAACCTCCGCCAACTGATATGCGTCTTGCTTTTCAGCAGCAATCTCTGAATGTTGAAGACACCACCTTCAGTTGGTGCTCTAGCATGACCAACAATGGGATAGCTTTGCCCAAAGAACAATACTCCCTGCTGACTTCACGCGTGAAGACCTCAAAAGGATGAAGCATGTCTGTCAGGCTTTTAACTAGCTTCCATTCCTCCAACTCTAGCCTCATGTCTTTCATAGTAGAACCCCATCGAAAGACATACTCATTGAATACCATGCACTGCTCAGACAGACGCTCAAGCATGTAAAAGGTTGAGTTCCAATGTGTTGCCACCTCCTGGATGAGTCCTTTGACTGGCAGTCTAGGTTCATATTGAATGCCCCTCAGCTGCTTCCGGGCCTTAAAAGAATGGCTGAAATGTGTGCAAATTCTTTGGCAGGTGGTCGGTAACTTCCTGACTGTGTTTTCATTTTACAAGAAATCTTGCACCATCTGTTCGCCAAACACGGCACTCTGAAATAGTCACCTTGCTGCATGGCCTTAACTATATTACTGCCATTATCCATGGAAACATAACCAACTATGCGATTTCTTGGATGCAGCCATTCAGAGACCATACTGTTAAACTCCTCCAAAATGTTTTTTGGAGTATGAGATTTCTCCACGGCAAATATGGCTAATGTTGCATGTTTACGAGTAGCTTGAAAAAGTGTGTCCGGGTCAACACCTGCGCTTGACTTGTCTCTAACCCCTGCAAAAGAGACCCAGTGTGCAGTATTGCACATCTAATCAAGGGCTTGGCAACTGATCCACATGTCTGTTGTCAAGTGGATAGTGTGAACAGCACTCTTCTGCAAAGCTGCCCCAATCACCTCCAGCACATCTTGATGTAGTGCTGGAACCGCAACTCTGGCAAAATAGGACCGGCTAGGAACCTTTCATTTAGGGCAGACTGTTGCCACTAATTCTAGAAACCCCACCCCTTCCACGAAAGAAAAAGGGAGAAGGTCCAGCGCTAGCATTTTTGCCAGCTTTGCGTTATACAGACGTACCGCTGGGTTGTTGCGTTCAAATGGCGCCTCCGACCAAAGCATGCTTCTAATGGTGGGCTGGACCGTTTTACGTGATGATGATGATGATGATGCAGACTTAAAACCAGTTAGGCTCATTGATGTACTTTTTTGCATTGGTGTCTGTCCCCGACTCTTAGTGTGTCTCATACATGTAGCAGGGGTACTGGGTGTACCAGAAAAAATGTTGCTTGATTCTTGACTTCCCCCCTGCACAATCAGCCCCTCGTCAGCATCAGATGCAATGTGAATGGATACATTTGGATCAGTTCTACTTTGTTGGACTTCCTCGATATTACTTAGGTGCGAATACCACTGGATAGGGTGGTGCTTTTTTAGATGACCTCTCTGGCCTCCGGTACCATAGTTGGCACCAAGCTTACCCCGACGAACGGATACTTCACAAATCGAACAAACAACCATGTTTTCCGCCTTTGCACTAACAGTAAAGAAGTCCCAAACTGGGGACTGGTGATGTCTGCTGGTGGTGGAGGTGCTATTTTGACTTTCAATGCCAGATGAAGTGGAGGATGGGCGTGACTGAATTTGTTTCTGTTGTTCACTTACAGCACCACTACTTGAGGTCGAGCTGAATGGAGGTCCCTGCCGGCCCTTCTGACTAAAAAAGATGGAAGCTGTAGGTCGTGTTTGTGTTGTAGTTAACTGCGTTGGTAGTGGTACCAGTGCCACACCGCCCACATCCCGCTCAGCAGCCATTCGGGATAGGGTCAAAATGTCTGTCTGCTGCATGCCCGCTGGGGCTGGAGTGACGACTGTGATGACTGGGTCGTCGTCAGACTGTTCATCAGCAGCAGAAGACACCACTTCTTGTTCGTCGTCATCACACATAAGTCGAAGCCTTGTGGGAACCTTCCTTTTAGGCTTAGCTACCTTTGTCGGCTCATGGCGTGCCTCACTCTCAGACTGCATTTGTGGGTTCCAATCAGGATCAAGGTCATCAGAATGAAGGGGGCTTGAGGAAGAATTTGACCTTTTTCTTGCTGGGGATCTGGAAGACAATGGATCATCCTCAGGAGGAGTGGCTTCCTCGGATGATAACGTTTGAATATCAATTTCCTGATGTGCCACTACTTCTGGAGGAACAAGCGTTGTAGGCAGTTGTGCCGCTCCATGAACCTCTAGTTGCACCTCTCCATACACCTCTCCATGCGCCTCTCCTTACGCCTCTCCATGCACCTCTCCATGCGCCTCTCATTGCGCCTCTCTTTGCGCCTCTCCATGCACCTCTCCATGCGCCTCTCCTTGCGCCTCTCCTTGCGCCTCTCCTTGTGCCTCTCCTTGCCCAAGTACTTGCGCTTGTACTAGTTGCACCTGTGGTTGTCATTGCGGCTGTGGTTGTTGAACACTCGTCAGCTGAGTTACACCCGGCGTTAATTGGATGGTACTTTCTTGTGATGAGCCGACATCACTGGTCGATGGTGATTGAACAACCAAAGTGGCTGCCGCAGCAGCACTCATGTTCTTGGACCTAACTTGGCATGGTGACACTGAGCCCAATGAAGTGGAGGTGCTGCTTTCAGCTTGATCCCCGGGGGACACCGCTGCTGCTGCAGGCGTAGTTTTTTTTCTCCCAAAAAAGGTGTCAGTGGGCTCACCCGTCTCCTTGGTAGGTGGTGCCGCTTGCTTCTTCTGCTCCTTCTTACTGGCAGTGGCACTGGCAACCTTTTTCGCTGAGGCGCTACGGCCACCTTTCTTTGGGGCCATATTCTTCAGATGTCAGAACAGCAAGCCGCAGTTGCACGGGTTTCAGAGTTATCTTTTCTGAGGCCACACGTGACGTCACGTGACGTGCTGCACACACCGCTACAGGACTTCTTCCTGGCACTGGTGGTTCTCTTGTGCACCTTAAAGCAATGGAAGCCAGAGGAGCATCAGTTAAACACCCCCAAAAAGTCTAAAAACACACAAAAATCACCATAATCTAATGCCATCCATGCCCTCAATGATGTTTAAATTCAAGACACCCTACAGAAAGACTAGGTCCATGCACCACTGAGTATCCCTGGGCATAATGGTTGAAAGCAAGGCAAACTGGGTGCAGGCCTGAGCACACTGCCAGGGTTCAAAATGGCCCCTTGACCGCCACCACATGGCCAGACCCTGCTTGTACCAGGCCTCAAAATGGCCCCCACCCACATGGCCAGGCCCCAACACCACCCCAAAAAGTCGAAAAACACACATAAATCACCACAATCCAATGCCATCCATGCCCTCAATGATGTTTACATTCAAGACACCCCACAGAAAGACTAGGTCCATGCCTCACTGAGTACCCCTGGGCATAATGGTTGAAAGCAAGGCAAACTGGGTGCAGGCCTGATCACACTGCCTGGCTTCAAAATGGCCCCTTGACCCCCACCACATGGCCAGGCCCTGCCTGTACCAGGCCTCAAAATGGCCCCCACCCACATGGCCAGGCCCCAACACCACCCCAAAACGTCGAAAACACACAAAAATCACCACAATCCAATGCCATCCATGCCCTCAATGATGTTTAAATTCAAGACACCCCACAGAAAGACTAGGTCCATGCACCACTGAGTACCCCTGGCTATAATGGTTGAAAGCAAGGCAAACTGGGTGCAGGCCTAAGCACACTGCCTGGCTTCAAAATGGCCCCTTGATCTCCACCACATGGCTAGGCCCTGCCTGTACCAGGCCTCAAAATGGCCCCCACCCACATGGCCAGGCCCCAACACCACCCCAAAAAGTCAAAAAACACACATAAATCACCACAATCCAATGCCATCCATGTCCTCAATGATGTTTAAATTCAAGACACCCCACAGAAAGACTAGGTACATGCACCACTGAGTACCCCTGGGCATAATGGTTGAAAGCACGGCAAACTGGGTGCAGGCATGAGCACACTGCCTGGCTTCAAAATGGCCCCTTGACCCCCACCACATGGCCAGGCCCTGCTTGTACCAGGCCTCAAAATGGCCCCCACCCACATGGGCATGCCCCAACACCACCCCAAAAAGTCGAAAAACACACATAAATCACCACAATCCAATGCCATCCATGCCCTCAATGATGTTTACATTCAAGACACCCCACAGAAAGACTAGGTCCATGCACCACTGAGTACCCCTGGGCATAATAGTTGAAAGCAAGGCAAACTTGGTGCAGGCCTGAGCACACTGCCTGGCTTCAAAATGGCCCATTGACCCCCACCACATGGCCTGGCCCTGCCTGTACCAGGCCTCAAAATGGCCCCCACCCACATGGCCAGGCCCCAACACCACCCCAAAAAGTAGAAAAACACACAAAAATCACCACAATCCAATGCCATCCATGCCCTCAATGATGTTTAAATTCAAGACACCCCACAGAAAGACTAGGTCCATGCACCACTGAGTACCCCTGGGCATAATGGTTGAAAGCAAGGCACACTGGGTGCAGGCCTAAGCACACTGCCTGGCTTCAAAATGGCCCCTTGATCCCCACCACATGGCCAGGCCCTGTATGTACCAGGCCTCAAAATGGCCCCCACCCACATGGCCAGGCCCCAACACCACCCCAAAAAGTCGAAAAACACACATAAATCACCACAATCCAATGCCATCCATGCCCTCAATGATGTTTACATTCAAGACACCCCACAGAAAGACTAGGTCCATACCCCACTGAATACCCCTGTGCATAATGGTTGAAAGCAAAGCAAACTGGGTGCAGGCCTGAGAACACTGCCTGGCTTCAAAATGGCCCGTGACCCCCACCACATGGCCAGGCCCTGCCCGTACCAGGCCTCAAAATGACCCCCACCCACATGGCCAGGCCCAAACACTACACCAAAAAGTCTAAAAACACACAAAAATCACCACAATCCAATGCCATCCATGCCCTCAATGATGTTTAAATTCAAGACACCCCACAGAAAGACTAGGTCCATGCACCACTGAATACCCCTGTGCATAATGGTTGAAAGCAAAGCAAACTGGGTGCAGGCCTGAGAACACTGCCTGGCTTCAAAATGGCCCCGTGACCCCCACCACATGGCCAGGCACTGCCTGTACCAGGCCTCAAAATGGCGCCCACCCACATGGCCAGGCCCCAACACCACCCCAAAAAGTCAAAAACAAACAAAAATCACCACAATCCAATGCCATCCATGCCCTCAATGATGTTTACATTCAAGACACCCCACAGAAAGACTAGGTCCATGCACCACTGAGTACCCCTGGGCATAATGGTTGAAAACAAGGCAAACTGGGTGCAGGCCTGAGCACACTGCCCGGCTTCAAAATGGCCCCTTGACCCCCACCACATGGCCAGGCCCTGCCTGTACCAGGTCTCAAAATGACCCCCACCCACATGGCCAGGCCCGAACCCCACCCCAAAAAGTCGAAACACACACAAAAAATCACCACAATCCAATGCCATCCACGCCCTCAATGATGTTTAAATTCAAGACACCCCACAGAAAGACTAGGTCCATGCACCACTCACTACACCTGGGCATATTGGTTGAAAGCAAGGCAAACTGGGTGCAGGCCTGAGAACACTGCCTTGCCTCAAAATGGACCCTTGACTCCCAGCAGCATGGCCAGGCCCTGCCTGGACCAGGCCACAAAATGGCCCCCACCCACTTGGCCAGGCCCCAACACCACCCCAAAAAGTCGAAAAACACACAGAAATCACCACAATCCAATGCCATCCATGCCCTAAATGGTGTTTAAATTCAAGACACCCCACAGAAACACTTGGTCCATGCACCACTGAGTACCCCTGGGCATAATGGATGAAAGCAAGGCAATCTGCGTGCAGGCCTGAGCACACTGCCTGGCTCCAAAATGGCCCCTTGAGCCTTCACCCCCACCACATGGCCAGGCCCTGCCTGGACCAGGCCTCAAAATGGCCCCCACCCACATGGCCAGGCCCCAACACCACCCCAAAGAGTCGAAAAACCCACAAAAATCACCACAATCCAATGCCACCCATGCTCTCAATGATGTTCACATTCAAGACACCCCACAGAAAGACTAGGTCCATGCACCACTCACTACACCTGGGCATAAGGGTTGAAAGCAAGGCAAACTGGGTGCAGGCCTGAGCACACTGCCTGGCTTCAAAATGGCCCCTTGACCCCCACCACATGGCCAGGCCCTGCCTGTACCAGGCCTCAAAATGGCCCCCACCCACATGGCCAGGCCCCAACACCACCCCAAAACGTCGAAAACACACAAAAATCACCACAATACAATGCCATCCATGCCCTCAATGATGTTTAAATTCAAGACACCCCACAGAAAGACTAGGTCCATGTACCACTGAGTACCCCTGGGTATAATGGTTGAAAGCAAGGCAAACTGGGTGCAGGCCTAAGCACACTGCCTGGCTTCAAAATGGCCCCTTGATCTCCACCACATGGCCAGGCCCTGCCTGTACCAGGCCTCAAAATGGCCCCCACCCACATGGCCAGGCCCCAACACCACCCCAAAAAGTCAAAAAACACACATAAATCACCACAATCCAATGCCATCCATGTCCTCAATGATGTTTAAATTCAAGACACCCCACAGAAAGACTAGGTACATGCACCACTGAGTACCCCATGGCATAATGGTTGAAAGCACGGCAAACTGGGTGCAGGCATGAGCACACTGCCTGGCTTCAAAATGGCCCCATGACCGCCACCACATGGCCAGGCCCTGCTTGTACCTGGCCTCAAAATGGCCCCCACCCACATGGGCATGCCCCAACACCACCCCAAAAAGTCAGAAAACACACATAAATCACCACAATCCAATGCCATCCATGCCCTCAATGATGTTTACATTCAAGACACCCCACAGAAAGACTAGGTCCATGCACCACTGAGTACCCCTGGGCATAATAGTTGAAAGCAAGGCAAACTGGGTGCAGGCCTGAGCACACTGCCTGGCTTCAAAATGGCCCCTTGACCCCCACCACATGGCCAGGCCCTGCCTGTACCAGGCCTCAAAATGGCCCCCACCCACATGGCCAGGCCCCAACACCACCCCAAAAAGTAGAAAAACACACAAAAATCACCACAATCCAATGCCATCCATGCCCTCAATGATGCTTAAATTCAAGACACCCCACAGAAAGACTAGGTCCATGCACCACTGAATACCCCTGGGCATAATGGTTGAAAGCAAGGCAAACTGGGTGCAGGCCTGAGCACACTGCCTGCCGTCAAAATGGCCCCTTGATCCCCACCACATGGCCAGGCCCTGCCCGTACCAGGCCTCAAAATGGCCCCCACCCACATGGCCAGGCCCAAACACTACACCAAAAAGTCTAAAAACACACAAAAATCACCACAATCCAATGCCATCCATGCCCTCAATGATGTTTAAATTCAAGACACCCAACAGAAAGACTAGGTCCATGCACCACTGAATACCCCTGTGCATAATGGTTGAAAGCAAAGCAAACTGGGTGCAGGCCTGAGAACACTGCCTGGCTTCAAAATGGCCCCGTGACCCCCACCACATGGCCAGGCCCTGCCTGTACCAGGCCTCAAAATGGCCCCCACCCACATGGCCAGGCCCCAACACCACCCCAAAAAGTCGAAAACAAACAAAAATCACCACAATCCAATGCCATCCATGCCCTCAATGATGTTTACATTCAAGACACCCCACAGAAAGACTAGGTCCATGCACCACTGAGTACCCCTGGGCATAATGGTTGAAAACAAGGCAAACTGGGTGCAGGCCTGAGCACACTGCCCGGCTTCAAAATGGCCCCTTGACCCCCACCACATGGCCTGGCCCTGCCTGTACCAGGTCTCAAAATGACCCCCACCCACATGGCCAGGCCCGAACACCACCCCAAAAAGTCGAAACACACACAAAAAATCACCATAATCCAATGCCATCCACGCCCTCAATGATGTTTAAATTCAAGACACCCCACAGAAAGACTAGGTCCATGCACCACTCACTACACCTGGGCATATTGGTTGAAAGCAAGGCAAACTGGGTGCAGGCCTGAGAACACTGCCTGGCCTCAAAATGGACCGTTGACCCATAGCAGCATGGCCAGGCCCTGCCTGGACCAGGCCACAAAATGGCCCCCACCCACATGGCCAGGCCCCAACACCACCCCAAAAAGTCGAAAAACACACAAAAATCACCACAATCCAATGCCATCCATGCCCTCAATGATGTTTACATTCAAGACACCCCACAGAAACACTTGGTCCATGCACCACTGAGTACCCCTGGGCATAATGGATGAAAGCAAGGCAAACTGCGTGCAGGCCTGAGCACACTGCCTGGCTCCAAAAGGGCCCCTTGAGCCTTCACCCCCACCACATGGCCAGGCCCTGCCTGGACCAGGCCTCAAAATGGCCCCCACTCACATGGCCAGGCCCCAACACCACCCCAAAGAGTCGAAAAACCCACAAAAATCACCACAATCCAATGCCACCCATGCTCTCAATGATGTTTACATTCAAGACACCCCACAGAAAGACTAGGTCCATGCACCACTCACTAGACCTGGGCATAATGGTTGAAAGCAAGTCAAACTGGGTGCAGGCCTGAGCACACTACCTGGCTTCAAAATGGACACTTGACCTCAGCAGCATGGCCAGGCCCTGCCTGTACCAAGCCTCAAAATGGCCCCCACCCACATGGCCAGGCCCCAGCACCACCCCAAAAAGTCGAAAAACACACACAAATCACCACAATCCAATGCCATCCATGCCCTCAATGATGTTTAAATTCAAGACACCCCACAGAAAGACTAGGTCCATGCACCACTCACTACACCTGGGCCTACTGGGTAGTGAGGCTTTACAGGCACCCCAAAATTAAAAAAAAATCAACATATAACAGTGAGCTAAAATTCCATGACATAAATGAGAATTAAGTTTAAAAAAAAAAATCACAGAAACAGTTGCATCATGCACCCATGACTAACCCTGGGCCTACTGGACACTGTGGCTACCCACAATGTATATTTTTTCAAAGTTGTGAAAAAAGTTTTAAAACTGGAGATGCCTTAACTGCAATGCCCCAAACAAACAACACCAACTTACTTGTAAAATCTCAAGTCCAAAAGTGATCCAAACTCCAAAGTCCAAAAAGTCCTCAAATACAAATATCCAGCAGCAGCCACAAAAAGTAATCCTTCCAGCTCCAGATCCAAATCAAAAGTGACCAGGACATGGACAAAACACTGGGAGGAGCCTCCTGGACAGGAACAGGAAGTTGGAGACTCTGGGGCACTTCCTTCCTTCCACCCCCCTCCAACAAATGGACTCCTTGCACCAAAAAGTGCCGCCAAATGTCAATCTGAGGAGTTATTCTGATCAAAATCATCATTTTCACAAGGTTTATGCTTCCTGCGGTGGATTTCTTGTGCAGAATTGTCATTTTTGCAATTTCGGAAACGCGAGCTGTTCAAATCTCCCGCCGGAAGTCAGCTGCGCGCCGCATCTACGTGTTTGGCATTGTTTACTCCCGCAATGTCTGATCACGGGCCTTTATGACGTACTCGCGTTGTCAAACTCTCGCTGTGCAAGATGGCGAGCCGCGATAACGTAATTGCGTTCGAAAAACTCTCGCGCGATCACGCAGCAAGATCGAAAATGGCGCAGCACACGCAAACCAGGAGAAAAACAACTCGGCGCATTCAGAATAATGGTAAGTCAACGCCGCGTGCGCGATATTGTATTTTTCAAGCGCGACCAAGCAAAATAATTCACAGCTTGCGAATTTGCAGATTTTTGGTCAAATTCCCGCGAATCGCGAAATTGCCAAAAATCGGCAAAATTCGCCGGCGAAACTGATTTTACGCCCATGCTTACTGAAAGCCCGAAACCGGTCCTTGGAAGCTTGTTTCCTGTCCAGTGAGGACCTGGCTTGGCAGTTCTGATTGGACTGTTCCTATGGGTCAAGACTGTTTTGCATATGGCAGGGTTCAAACTGGAATGGCATGGTGAGCGAAAAAATTATGGAATTAGGCCTAGATCGCTGTACTGGGGTGAATGTATGACATTGTTCTGCATTCTGTCCGTCAACTGTTGTTTTTGCATTTGCCACGCCGAGTGGAATGGGTATGCTCAGACGTGAGTCCCGGGCTCTCCATGCCACTGGAATTGAACTATCCAGGCTGATGAGGGCTGAAAGGCTGAAACTGATCCTTGGATGCATGTTTCTTGTCCAGTGAGGACCTAGCTTGGCAGTTTGGGCTGGACTGTTCCCCTGGGGCACAGGGTCAAGACTGATTTGCATATGGCTGGGTTCAAACTGGAACGGCATGGTGAGCAAAAAAACTATGGAATTAGGCCTAGAACGCTGTACTGGGGTGAATGTATGACATTGTTCTACATCCTGCCCATCAACTGTTGTTTTGCATTTCTCACCCCGAGTGGGACGGGTATGCTCAGACGTGAGTACCGTGCTCTCCATGCGACTGAAATCAAGCTATTCAGGCAGATGAGGGCTGAAAGCCCGAAACCGGTCCTTGGATGCTTGTTTCCAGTCCAGGGAGGACCTGGCTTGGCAGTTCGTGCTGGACTGTTCCCAAGGGGCATAGGGTCAAGACTGATTTGCAAATGGCTGGGTTCAAACTGGAATGGCATGGTGAGCAAAAAAACGATGGAATTAGGCCCAGAACGCTGTACTGGGGTGAATCTATGACATTGTTCTACATTCTGTCCATCAACTGTTGTTTTTGCATTTGTCACCCCAAGTGGGACGGGTATGCTCAGACGTGAGTCCTGTGCTCTCCATGCCACTGGAATCAAGCTATCCAGGCTGATGAGGGCTGAAAGCCCGACAACGGTCCTTGGATGCTTGTTTCCAGTCCAGGGAGGACCTGGCTTGGCCGTTTGTGCTGGACTGTTCCCAAGGGGCACAGGGTCAAGACTGATTTGCAAATGGCTGGGTTCAAACTGGAATGGCATGGTGAGCAAAAAAACGATGGAATTAGGCCCAGATCGCTGTACTGGGGTGAATCTATGACATTGTTCTACATTCTGTCCATCAACTGTTGTTTTTGCATTTGTCACCCCAAGTGGGACGGGTATGCTCAGACGTGAGTCCTGTGCTCTCCATGCCACTGGAACCAAGCTATCCAGGCTGATGAGGGCTGAAAGCCCGACAACGGTCCTTGGATGCTTGTTTCCAGTCCAGGGAGGACCTGGCTTGGCCGTTCGGGCTGGACTGTTCCCAAGGGGCACAGGGTCAAGACTGATTTGCAAATGGCTGGGTTCAAACTGGAATGGCATGGTGAGCAAAAAAACGATGGAATTAGGCCCATAACGCTGTACTGGGGTGAATGTATGACATTGTTCTAGTCAAGTCAAGTCAAGTCAGAGAATTTATATAGCGCACTACATACCCAGAGGGTCTCAAGGCGCTTAGGGAGGGGAGGACGCTTACTTGTCAAATATCCACGTTTTAAGTTGCTTTCTAAAAGCTAGGTGGTTCTAGGTAAGGCGAAGGTAGGTGGGGAGTGAGTTCCATGTTTTAGCTGCCAGGTATGAGAAGGATCTGCCTCCCATGGTGGTCTTGTTGATGCGGGGAACAGTGGCGAGGGCTTGGCTGGAAGAACGTAGTTGGCGGGAGGGGGTGTAGAAGGACAGTCGTGAGTTGAGGCATTCTGGTCCGATGTTGTAGAGTGATTTGTGTGCGTCGGTTAGCAGTCGGAAAGTGATCCTCTTATTGACGGGTAGCCAGTGGAGGTCTTTCAGGTGGCCAGAGATGTGTTCGTTACGTGGGATGTCTAATATGATCCTGGCTGAGGCGTTTTGGATTCGTTGGAGTTTCTTCTGGAGTTTAGCGGTAGTACCTGCGTAGAGGGTGTTTCCGTAGTCCAGTCGGCTCGTGACCAGAGCATGGGTGACTGTTTTTCTGGTTTCGGTGGGGATCCAGCGAAATGTTTTTTTGAGCATGCGAAGAATGTTGAAGCAGGATGAGGATACGGCGTTGACTTGTCTGTTTATTGATAGTGAAGAGTCCAGGATAACGCCTAGGTTCCGTGCGTGGTCTGTCGGGATGGGTGCTTTTCCAAGGGCTTCCGGCCACCAAGAGTCGTCCCATGCAGAGGGGGATGTACCTAAGATGAGGACTTCTGTTTTATCTGAGTTCAGTTTCAGACGGCTTTGTTTCATCCAGTCGGCAACTTCTTTCATTCCTTCGTGTAGGTTTGTTTTGGCGGTGCTGGGGTCATTGGTGAGAGAAAGGATCAGTTGAGTGTCATCCGCGTAGGAGATGATGTTGAGGTTGTGTTGGCGAGCGATGGCCGCAAGGGGGCTCATGTATACGTTGAAGAGGGTGGGACTGAGTGAGGATCCTTGTGGTACGCCACAGATGACTTCAGTGGCTTCGGATTTGAATGGTGGAAGGCGGACTCTCTGGGTTCTTCCGGTGAGGAACGAGGTGATCCATTCAAGTGCTTTTCCTTGTATTCCGATGTTACTGAGGCGTTGTAAAAGGGTACTGTGGCAGACTGTGTCGAAGGCTGCAGAGAGGTCGAGGAGGATGAGAGCGACTGTGTCTCCATTGTCCAGTAGAGTTCGAATGTCGTCTGTTGCATTCTGTCCATCGACTGTTGTTTTTGCATGTGTCACCCCAAGTGGGACGGGTATGCTCAGACGTGAGTCCTGTGCTCTCCATGCCACTGGAATCAAGCTATCCAGGCTGATGAGGGCTGAAAGCCCGACAACGGTCCTTGGATGCTTGTTTCCAGTCCAGGGAGGACCTGGCTCGGCAGTTCGTGCTGGACTGTTCCCAAGGGGCACAGGGTCAAGACTGATTTGCAAATGGCTGGGTTCAAACTGGAATGGCATGGTGAGCAAAAAAACGGTGAAATTAGGCCCTGAACGCTGTACTGGGGTGAATGTATGACATTGTTCTACATTCTGTCCATCAATTGTTGTTTTTCCATTTGTCACCCCCAGTGGGACGGGTTTGCTCAGACGTGAGTCCTGTGCTCTCCATGCCACTGGAATCAAGCTATCCAGGCTGATAAGGGCTGAAAGCCCGACACCGGTCCTTGGATGCTTGTTTCCAGTCCAGGGAGGACCTGGCTTGGCAGTTTGTGCTGGACTGTTCCCAAGGGGCACAGGGTCAAGACTGATTTGCAAATGGCTGGGTTCAAACTGGAATGGCATGGTGAGCAAAAAAACAATGCTTTTAGGCCCAGATCTCTGTACTGGGGTGAATGTATGACATTGTTCTGCATTCTGTCCATCAACTGGTTTTTTTGCATTTGTCACCCCCAATGGGACAGGTATGCTCAGACGTGAGTACCGTGCTCTCCATGCCACTGGAATCAAGCTATCCAGGCAGATGAGGGCTGAAAGCCAAAAACCGGTCCTTGGATGCTTGTTTCCAGTCCAGGGAGGACCTGGCTTGGCAGTTCGGGGTGGACTGTTCCCATGGGGCACAGGGTCCAGACTGATTTGCATATGGCTGGGTTCAAACTGGAATGGCATGGTGAGCAAAAAAACGATGGATTTAGGCCCAGACCTCTGTACTGGGGTGAATGTATGACATTGTTCTGCATACTGTCCATCAACTGTTGTTTTTACATTTATCACCACGAGTGGGATGGGTATGCTCAGGCCTGAGTCCCGTGCTCTCCATGCCACTGGAATCAAGCTATCCAGGCTGATGTGAGGTGAAAGCCCGAAACTGGTCCTTGGATGCTTGATTCCAGTCCAGGGAGGACCTTGCTTGGCAGTTGGGGCTGGACTGTTCCCATGGGGCACAGGGTCATGACTGATTTGCATATGGCTGGATTCTAACTGGGATGGCATTGTGAGCACAAAAACAATGGATTTAGACCCAGATCTCAGTACTGGGGTGAATGTATGACATTGTTTTGCATTCTGTCCATCAACTGTTGTTTTTGCATTTGTCACCCCCAGTGGGACGGGTATGCTCAGATGTGAGTCCTGTGCTCTCTATTCCACTGTAATTAAGCTATCCAGGCTGATGAGGGCTGAAAGCCTGAAACCGGTCCTTGGATGTTTGTTTGCTGTCCAGGGAGGACCTGGTTTGGCATTTCAGGTTAGACTGTTCCCGTGGGACACAGGGTCAAGACTGATCGCATATGGCTGGGTTCAAACTGGAATGGCATGGTGAGCAACAAACAATGGATTTAGGCCCAGATCTCTGTACTGGAGTCAATGTATGACATTGTTCTGCATTCTGTCCATCAACTGCTGTTTTTGCATTTGTCACCCCGAGTGGGACGTGTATGCTCAGACGTGAGTCCCGTGCTCTCCATGCCAAATCAAGCTATCCAGGCTGATGAGGGTTGGAAGTCCAAAACCGGTCCTTGGATGCTTGTTTCCAGTCCAGGGAGGACCTGGTTTGGCAGTTCGGGCTGCACTGTTCCCATGGGTTACAGGGTAAAGACTGATTTGCATATGGCTGGATTCAAACTGGAATAGCATGGTGAGCAAAAAAAAGATGGATTTAGGCCTAGATCTCTGTAATGGGGTGAATGTATGAAATTGTTGTGCATTCTGTCCATCAACTGTTGTTTTTGCTGTAATCTCATCATTAGGTATAAGATTATCATTGTTCACAGTATTCCTGAATCTGGAATTTTGACCTTGTTTGCATACTCTGGAGAAAGGGCAAATTTTCTTAAATTTGAAACAAGTGCTATTTGTTGCAGGACAATTACTAAAATGAGCTATATGTCTTGTACTACCACACCTGAAACACTTTACCAGAGACAGCCAATCTCCTTAGTGCAGCTATAAATTGATCAATCGACTCACCCTGGTTTTGGGCATGTGAGAAAGATTTGTGGCGCTCAATTACCACACTAGCTTTTTTTCCAAAATTAATTTCCAATGCAGTTAAATATTTAACATCAACATCCCTGCAATCTATTGGTAGAGTCTTTAAAACTTTTCTACCTTCTACTCCAAGATTATGTTTCAAAATGGCCAACTTCCTTTTGGATATGTAATCATCACCACCAATAGCTTTTAAATAGGTATTGAAAGTCTCTTTCCAGTCCCCCCACCCCATGAAAGTTTAGCCTGGATGTTCTAAAAACATAGGAGGTGCAGCAAAGTTGTGGGAAGCCATTATGTAACGCAAATACAAGGATAGTCACCCAAAATAATTTGGCAAATAGAGGAAAGGTGTGCCTATCACCGAGTATAATAGGCTGAATGTTGACACCAAATATTGCACAAGAAACAGTGCACAGAAACTCGAATAGTACTTATCTGTGCGTATTACTGGCAGACAGTATGCAGGATGCAGCATGAAATTAGTATTTAACAGGAACGCAGAGTGCTGTTTGAACATCCAATTTCAATCAGCAACTGTAAAATGTTGTATGTTAAAGCTGTGCCTGTCAGCATGTGCTCCTGGCAGGCAATAAATAAATAATGCGCAAATGCGGCTCAAAATGTGCCCATTTATGACACAAAGTGTTGAGCTGTGTGTATCAGCGCAGTTCTTGGCAACTGTACTCAGTAACTAATAAGTGTTGCTCGTTGCTAGGATACGCCAGTCCGACGTATGCTTCAATGAAGGAGAAACAGTCTGTACGTCACTGGATTTGTGACTGCTGCACACAATGGCGAAAGGAATGAATCCTCAAATACTCAAGGCAGCGCTCTTGTGGATAAGACGGTGAGGTGGGGAGCGGAGAAACTGTCAAGGTGTTTCTCTAACTCTAATTTTGATCAATATGTGCCAGCTCACAAACAGCAGCACAACTTACCTCCATAGAGAAAATACCTTCGCACATGCAGGCACAAGTTCCTGAACTACTCGGGGGCCGGGCTTCTCAAGCAGACACAGCTTCACAAGTAGAATCCTTGGTTGACGCGACAATGCTTCTTCACCAGATGGTTTCGATCCCAAATCGTCGCCAGTCTTACAAAGACAGGTGGATGAGGAGATATTTCAAGGATTTATTGTATATAGGATCAGCCCCCGGTCGGCGACCTTTAATACAGCAACCATCGCTCCAACTCCAGGAACACGTTCTCGAAGTAGAAGCACATAAACATTCCCAAAGGAACACAATGATACTAGCCATAATAAAGACCACATGGAACTCCATCAACTCCTGAACAGCTTTCAATCAGGCCTTTGCACCAACCATAGCACAGAGACAGCCCTCATTGGGGCTACCCATGATATTAGAAGCATCCTCAACAGAGGAGACCCAGCTGCACTCATCCTCCTCAACCTCTCCACAGTTTTCGATATGGTCTCGCACAAGTCACTCATCAGAAAGCTTCAACACTTAGGTATCTGTGAACCGAGCCTCGAGTGGATATCTTTCTTCCCCAGGGACAGAACTCAATGAGTTTGACTTCCCGCTTATACCTTAGAACCCAAGAAACTCATCTACATAGCCCTTTAAGGATCATCGCTCAGCACAACACTCTACAATGTCTACATGACGCTCTTCTCAGACATCGACAGAGCCAACACCATTAACATAGTTTCCTATGCTTATAACAAACTCTTCTTCTCCATTAATGACTCAACCAGCACTGCCACAGCAATGTTTGCCATTAGCATGAGCAACATTGCTGCTTGGATGAAAAACAACTGCCTTCAGCTCAACACAGACAAAACTGAATTCCTATTCTTCAGCAACAATCACTCCCCTCTCGTGGCCCTCTAAACTTTGCCTCCCCACCCACCCCTGCAGACTTGCCAAGAATCTTTGGATCTTCCTGGACACCAACCTCTCCATGAGCAGAGAGGCCCACTCCAATCCACCCAACTCCAGTCCACCCCAACCCACCCCAATCAATCCCTTCCCATTTCAGTCTGCCCCATTCCAATCTAATCTGCACCATCCAGTCCACCCCATTGCATTACACCCCACTGCAGGCCAACCAACCCCTCTCTACTTCAATCCACCCCACTCAACCCCAATCCAATTTACCCCACTCCACTTTCGTCCTCCCCACGTAATCAAATGTATGCAGCCCACCCCACTCCAATCCAATCCACTGCACTCCAGTCCAATCCACCCCACTCCAATCCAATCCACCTCACTCCAGTCCACCCCACTCCAATCCAGTCCAATCCACCCCTCCATTCCACTTTAATTCACCTCACTCCAAACCACTCTACTCTAATCCAATCCACCCCACCCCACTCTAATCCAATCCACCCCATCTAGTCCACCTACTCCAATCAACCCCACCCCACTCCACTCAATCCAACCCACTAGCTCAATCCACTCAAGCCCACTCGACCCTATTCCACCCTACTCTACTCTATGCCACTATAGTTTACGACACTACACTTAATGACACTGCACTCGACGACACTCTCTGCCACTCAACCACTGAACTCTACTCCCCTCTACTCAACTCTGCGACACTCTACTCCACCTACTCCACTCTACTGCACTCTACTCCAACAATTTCAGTCTATAATACTCTACTCTCCACACTCCACACCACAACACTAACCTTCAGTCATGCTGAGCAGCAGCCACACAGGTGTACAACATGGCAACAACAAATTGCCAAAGCCAATAGCTCTTGTGTAGGTGAGACCTACTGGCTTTGCCAATGTTTGTTTCAATTCCCACACTTGGTAGACAAATCAAGACCTTTGTCCTATCAACAAAGCCTACCACCTGTGAGAAATGAGCCCCTCTGTAAATCTCCAACACAACCTACTTCAATTCTTAAGTTGTGTTTGGAAAGATTGCGTGTTATTCGTTTGCCAACATGGCATCCACGAAATTGTGAGAAAACAGCACAATACACTGTATCACACTCCCCGCCATGCTCTAGTTATATTGATCTGATAACTGCCTGGGGCCAGAAGCTGCAAGACTTACACATATGTAGGGATGGCTTCACTTCTATGTTTCAATACCTACCACTAACCAGCAGTGGACTAAAATAATCTAAGAGGTCCAAAATCACCTTACTGCTCAGCCTTGACTTCCCATATATGACCTCCTCAGTCTGGTCAAAACTTCTCTTCCTGTCTCCTCCTTCTGCTTTGCTATCTTGCAAAATTCATTATTGGCCTAGCCATGGCATAGAGAACTGCCATTTTGGTTTAAAAATAAGGGCTTTCTTTTATACTTTGTGCCTAGTTACCACCCGCTTGTACTTGATAATTTACAAGTGCAAAATGCTCTCTTTGCGACTACTCAGTAACCCAGTTTGCGACTGATTTTCATATCTTTCACACATTCATGTTTTTTTTCTTCCAAACCTCTACCTGGCTATGTTAGGCCTTTTGAAATGAATCAGTCTGGCAAGAACATTGCTATCTATCTGTGTCCGCCTACGTTTTAAAAGAAACATCTAGGGCTCGATTCCGATCCGGTAAAATGCGCTCCGAATCGTCGTACGGAGCAATTTTCCCCGTACGAATCGTACCCGTACACGTCCCCGTACGTACGACGAAGTACGATCCGTACCAGGAGCCAAAGACCGTACGAGTCGTGCAGGACTCCGTACGACTAAAATATCCGTATGAGTTTCATTCGGAACCCGCTGTACGTGACATCGCTACGGTTCGCGGCTGGTTTTTACAACCCAGCAAGTACGATTCGTGTCGGGTACGCAACGTACAACCCTTTTTTTTACGGGAGCTGGAAACAGCCGTAAACGCATAATTTGCGCCGATACAAGTACAGAACGCCCCCCCCGGGGACGCCGCGTACCCCCCATGATCGCCGGGGTACGCGCCGTACCCCTGCGATCATGTGGGGTACGCGGCGTAGACCCAGCGTACATGGGGTACGCACCGTACCCCATGTACGGTGGGTGTACGGTGCGCACCCCATGTACGCTGGGTGTACGCCGCGTACCCCACATGATCGCAGGGGTACGGCGCGTACCCCGGCGATCATGGGGGGTACGCGGCGTACAGTGTGTATGTGATTGAGCGCTTTTCCGTACGAATCGCCCTTACCTGACGCCAACCGTACGAATAGCGTCCTGCTCACCCGGTCCGGATCGTACTCGCCGGGTCGTACGGTGTGTTTACGAGTCGTACGGAAACGGCTACGAATACGACTCGTATGGGGTATTTTTTTTACCGGATCGGAATCGAGCCCTTAGTGTTGCATGTATCTGAACACAAACCCTACGCTGATGTCTCTTTTTTTGTCATCATGCACTCCCTCTGCACTTATTTTGATAAATGGCAAGGCTAAATATGAAGTAGAGAATATACGTGTTGTGTCGCCTTAGTGACCATTTTCTATACCATCAGCCTGGAAAACGTACTCATCCTGTGACTGTTTATGAGAGTCTTCTGAATCGGGTTATGTCCCCTCCTAATTCACCGGTTTAATGTATCCTGTCTCCATATCCCTAGGGCGTCGTGGGGCAGAAGGGTGGGGGTTATGCTGTAACAGCCACCTTCTTTACTGGAAAATGACCACACAGGAACAGCCACCAACACCTAACAACAGTGACCCCATCTTTACATAGATGGAGGAAGCAGACAGACTTTGCTCTTTTTCTCTCCCATTTCAAGATGGCCCCTATACTTACTTCTCTTTCCAACATACTAAAACCTAGCTGAAGAGAGCATGCTAACAGGGAATTCCTGGTAGGTGGTGTCATTAAAACTGTAAGCCTAGCCGCAAATGGAACTGATGTTGAAGTGCTTCAGTGTCTTTTTGCTGGCAGGTTCATTACCTCCTTTGCTTTATCTTTGTTTCTTTTTTGCTGCTGTAGTATTCTCGTAATGAATGAATCCAAATTAAGTTGAATAAAGTAAGATTCATTCCAATAATAAGAGCACGTCTGTATTGATCAGAAGTCGGAAAGAAACTGACCTACAGTGAAATAATTACATTCCATTACAACATTCAATGGAATATAGAAAGCAAACAAATTCAAAAAGCTACATACCATTTAAAGAGTAATGCATAACAATACATCTAAATACGACATACTAAATATCTTCACTTTTTTCCCCAAAAAATAAATAAATAAATAGACTACTTATAACATATCAATTCTTTGTATTTCATATGTCTCTTCACAGATCTTCCAAAAGAAGATTTCTTACTTACAGATGCTTCATTATCATTATTGACACAGTCATCCTCAACTATAGAATTATTATCCGTGGAACATGACGGTATATCATGAGGAGTTTTTTCACTATTATCATTGTCTAAACACCAAAAATGACCAGAGATTTTAAAACTGGAACATAGTCATTTTCATAGAACGTATGTACATCACTAGGCTGAGCTAAAGCAAAACGACTCAAATGCCACTTTTCACCATTCTACAAGGTCACTGAATTCTGATTAATTTTTGCAATTTTTTTTGGAGCGCTAAATTTACTCTGACTTTTGGAAACCTTCTTAGCACTTTTAATACACACCCATTGTCTTACTCGTAAATTAACAGGTTTAGATCCATGTTTTGAATCATGATAAATCTTATTCTTTGTTTGTGAAGAAGTGAGATTCGATCTAATTTCACGGGTATCATAAAAAAACATTTCATTTCTTTTCATCCAACTAGGATTTATTTTTGATAATGGAATTCTACATCTCTTAAGAGAAAACTGACTTTTTCCTAAGGACGGATGAGGTGTAATTCTATATGCCCACAACATTTTTTTAAACTCACTCTCCCAAGAAAGTTTAGATTTAACACACAATTGTAGAGTACGTTTGTTGACTCTATTCAGTCTTTCCATGGTACCATTGCAGGAAGGATGATAAAGTGGTTTCAACTTATGTTTAATTCCATTAGAAGTAAGAAACGTCTGCATTTCCTTAGATTTGAACCAGCGGTAGCGGGCGCCATCTTTGCTTGGGCTTACCTTCACTAGAGTGTAGCCCTGACACTCCACCCTCGTTCCGCCCCTATTTAAATGGCCACTATGTGTCAGTGCAGCGGACGAGCGCAGCGGGCGCGATGTAGGCGCGCCGGAGTTGCGCCTGAGTTAAGCCCGTCTGCGCCCGTCCGCGGCCGGCCGGGGCATGGGGCATGTCACTCTGCCTCTCATCTTACTTATACCCGTTCTTCCCTTATTTCTTTTCATGATCCCGCACTTCCCCCTCCTCAATCCTCTCCCAGGCTTGCACTATTTGGCCTGCTTACGGCCAGAAAATCTTTCCGTGAGATCACCCCCTTATTGCCTACTGCCAGGCCATCTGCCTTAGGTCCCAAGTCCAGTACTCCTTCACTGGTAGGATCCTCTAATCCTCCCTTGTCCTTGATGTACCTCAACACCCGGTCTCTGGTCAGCCATCAGTCAGATATTTTCTACCTTTTGGGGTCGGGACAGCCTGACGTCCTGTTCCTGACCGAGACCTGGCTCACAGACGATTCATCCCCTGATATCCTGGCAGCCATCCCTCCGGGCTACTACTTATTGCAAATTAATCACCCCTCTGGCAAAGCCGGTGGAGGGGTTGCAGCCATCATTAGGCACCCCATTCGGTTCTCCCCAGTGTCCTCTCTTAGTATTCCTTCGACCGACTGCCTCGTACTCAGATTGGAGCAGCCTGGGTCATCGCTCATTTGCGTTTTGATTTATTGCCCCCCCCCCCCCCAACCCATGCCTAATTTTTCAGTTCAGTTCGGCGACCTTATCTCCCAGCTCACCATTAACAATACCAACGTTTTGGCCCTGGGTGACTTTAATTACTGGCCGTCGGATATCCATGAAACCTCTGATTCGCGGGCCTTTTCAGATCTCATGTTGGGCCTTAATTGCACCCAACACATACACTCACCAACGCATGTTAAAGGACACATTTTAGATCAGGTTTGGACCACCTCCCTTGACATCTCTGTACCCCTCATTCTCCCTTGTCTCTGGTCAGACCACTCTTTAATTACCTTCACTCTAGCTATGCCCTCTCCTGTGACTACTGCCCGACAATCCAATTTCTTGGCACGCAATTGGAATAAAGCTGATCTCAACAAATTCACTTCCCTCTTGAGTTCATCGGCCCCACCTACTACTGAATCCACCATTTCCACCGACCTTCAGTCAGAGGGCCTTACCCATTGGCTCTCTTCTGCTGCTGACTCAGTGGCACCTTTAAAACCAGTTAAGACGAGGCGCAGTCACGACGCCCAAAGGTGGTTCACCGATGATCTCAGAGTATTAAAACTTGGTCTTCGTCAGGCAGAAAGGCGCTGGCGCCGGGGGTATTCCTCTGAATCAAAAGAGATTTTCTCTTCCCGGTTGAGAGAGTATAAATTAGCAATAACTCTGGCCAAATCGTGTTACTTCTCTAATAAAATCTTGAACTCCTCGAATAAGTCTAAAGACATTTTTTCAATTGTGGAGGAATTGTCCAATCCGGCAAGAGTTACTATTGCCCCCCTCCCTTCCCAGTCCTTGTGCGACTCCCTGAACCAATTTTTTGTGGACAAGATCATTAAGATTAAAACCAGCATTTCCACTCAAGCTCCACCTGTCCCTGCATCACCTAGTGTCCCCGGTCACTTCTACACTCATACTCTAACTCACATTCCCCTTATCTCAAAGGTCAACTTTTTTTCACTCCTACACAAAGTTTCCTCTGGTTCCCCTAGCGATTGCTGCCCCCCCCTCGGCCCTTCGGGAAGCTTTCACTTCCTGCCCAGAACCCCCCCTCGCTCTCTTAAACAACTCTCTGACTATTGGGGAGGTTCCTGGATCTTTCAAACAGGCCGAGGTGGTTGCCATTCTGAAAAAACCGCCGGCAGACCCTTCCATCATGAGCAACTATTGCCCAATTTCCCTCCTTCCTTTCCTCAGCAAAGTTTTGGAGTCGCACGTCACTCAAATTCTTAGCACTTTTGTGGAAGACTCGAGTGTTTTAGACCCCCAGCAGGCTGGGTTCAGACCTGCGCACTCCACTGAAGCAGTCATACTTTCTGTGATGGAGGAATTGCGCAGGGGGGCCGATGCTAACATCTGCCAGGCTCTGGTCCTCCTGGATTTGCCAGCCGCCTTCGACACGGTCGACCATGATATCTTGGTCGACCGTGTCGGGGAGGCTGGCATCCAGGGCACCGCCCTGGACTGGGTTCGGTCTTTTTTGACCCAACGCCATCAAGCAGTCAGGCTGTCCCAGTTCTCCGCTACTCAGGTCGAACTGACCTGCGGTGTCCCACAGGGTTCTTCCTTATCCCCCCTTCTTTTTAATTTGTACCTGTCCCCGCTAATCCGCTCCCTTCGTCGGTTTAATGTCACCGCGTTCAATTACGCGGATGACATACAATTAGTTTTTACCATCGACTCTTCCGATGAATCTATTTCCACTTTTCAAAACACTCTTTGCTTCATCAGCAATTGGATGAGCTCAAATCATCTGAAGCTCAACCCCGACAAGACCGAGCTGGTTCTTGTCGGGGGACCCTCCAATCCCTGGCATCCCTCTTTTTGGCCTGCTAGCCTTGGCAGCCCTCCCTGCCCTGTTAATTCTGCCAAAAGTTTGGGAGTCGTCATTAGCAGTGACCTTTCCATGACGCCCCAGATAAGCGCGGTAGTATCCTCTAGCCACTTCCAACTCAGGAAAATACGTAAAATCTCTCGCCTACTTACACCTGAGGCCCTAATTTTGGCCCTGCTTGCGCTAGTCATGTCTAGGCTTGACTATGCCAATGCATTATATGTAGGCATTCCTGCTTATCAACTTAGGAGACTTCAGTTGATCCAAAATCAGGCCGCTCGCCTGATTTATCATCAACCTAGACATCAACACGTCCGTCCCCTTTTAAAAAGTCTCAATTGGCTTCCAGTATCTGCCCGCTGCAAATTTAAGCTTGGCTGCATTATTTCCAAATCCCTTGCAGGTCACAGTCCCCTTTTCATCTCTTCCCTTCTCCACCCGTATGTTCCTTCCCGCACTCTCCGGTCATCCCAGATGGCCCTGTTATCAGTTCCTAGATTCAAGAGGAAGAAACATGGTGGCCTCAGGTTCTCATTCCTAGCCCCGACCTTTTGGAATTCCTTACCCCTTCCTCCTAGGTTGTCCTCTCCTTACTCCAAGTTCAGATCCTCCCTTAAAACTTTCCTCTTCACTGAGTCTTATAAATAGCTGCTATTTCATGTTTCTCTCCCTGCTCTCTCCGTTAAAGCGCCAAGGAACCTAATCGTGTTAGTTGCGCTCAAAAAGTTCATTTAACATAACATAACATAACATTGAACTGAACACCATTGTCTGTTAAGATAGGTGATGGACATCCCTCTGGTATAAAATCAGTTCTAAAAATTCTATTACATTAATGGTGTTTACTTTTTCCACAACTTTTACTTCAAACCATTTAGAAAATAAACCAACAAGAACAATAATATACTTTATAGTGTTATCAAACCAATTGAGAGGACCCCATAATGTCCATCGCTAAATCTTCCCAAGGAAGATTTGGAGGAGTAACTTCACCTAATGGTGGGTTAAAAGTATTCTTAGATGTGTCAGATAATTCACAATTGATACAAGATCTAACAATTTTCTCAATATTGTTATCCATTCCTGGCCACCAGTATTGATCCCTCACTCTAGATTTGGTGCGAGAAATACCAGGATGACCTTCATGGGATAATTGTATTATTTGATCTCTTAAGGACATGGGAGGTATTATTTTGTCACCTCTAACAATAAAATGGTCAGACATGGAGAGTTTGTCTCTGACCTCCCAAAAACCTCTCAAGGTATCATTAAGATCTTTTTTGCAAAAATTTACGCCAGCCATTCATCACTTTAGACTTTACATCACACAAAACACTATCTTCAGAATCAGCTTTCAACCATTGTTCCTGAGAAATGCTGTCGAAAATGTAATCATTAGAAACCACATTCGCAACAGAAAAATCGTTCCAGGAGTTTCGATCAGATTCAAAGATGGGTAAAGAAAACCGACTTAAAAACATCCGCTATGACATTTTTAGCTCCTGGAACGTAGCGAATTTTGAATAAGAAATCTTGCAAGCGCATTGATAGTCTTGCAATCCTGGTAGTGGCTTTCTAAAGACCATCTGTTGTTAACAATTTAGTAAGTGGTTTGTGATTGGTTCTTACACAAAAAATTTTCCCCAAAATTAACTTCCTGAAATGCTCCAATCCGTAAACAACAACTAAAGTTTCCCTTTCGAGTACTGGATATTTTTCCTCTGTGGGAGTCAAAGACCTAGACGTGAATTTAATCACTACTTCTTGATAACTATGTGAAATTTGAGTTAAAACGGCTCCTAGACCTTTGGAGCTTGCATCAGTGGTAACCAGTGTACAAACACCAGGGTCAAAGCCTTGAAGATTGGGAGCACAACAAATAGCTTTTTTAATAGTAACGAAAGCCTGCTGACATTCTTGGGACCATGTAAAAGGAACTTTATTTCTTAAACGATTGCTCATAGGAGGAGTTTTCTTTTTTTTTTTTTTACTTTATTTATTTGGCATGTCATAATTGCAGAAACAGACATTAAAGACAACATGTTGTTCTCTAATCACATTTAACAGAAAAATTAATACTACAATCAAAATAATAAGCAGATATCAGAAATAAAAAAGAATAAGAAAAAATGAAGAAAGCATGACATTATTTACATTATTAGGGAAGGCCTAGTTACCCACTCTGACATTATTACTCCAGTTTTCAATTGGTTTCCAAATCTTAATGCCCCGGGCTTTTGCCCTCACGCCTTTACAAGCAAAAATCGCCTTCTCTTGATTAAACATTCCTAAGAGTCGTGATAGCCAATTCTGAAAGTTAGGTGGATCTGTATCTTTCCAATGTGCGGTTAATAATATACGATACACAGCTGTCCCCAAAAAGAGAGATGTTTCTTCTTCGATAGTATGTGATAATGTATTATCATAACCCAAGATGTACAGAGTAGGGGATTCGGCTACTGGATGACCAAACACTTCCTGCCAAAATCCTGTTATCCTATTTTTCAAAACTATTAGTTTTCACATTCATACAACATATGAAGCAGGTGGGCCACAGTTTTTCTGCACCTAGGGCATTCCGAGGTAGCTCTTTTTCCCCATGAGAAGAGTTTAGCGGGGGTAAAATATAAATCATAAAGAGTCTTATATGATTGTGCTTTCAGGTTGGAAGACATAAACAGTTTTGTTGACAAAATAAGTGACATATCAATATCTACATTGGGGTTGTTTAGTTTCCTTGACCACCCCTGCTCGATAGAAACAACGTCATCCTGCTGACTGTCAATTAAGATGTCATAAATCGGGCCGATCTTAGTAGGAGGTCTAACTAAACAATAAACTAAAGGGATATTCTCTAATATAATATCCGCCTTTTTTAGATCTAGGATTGTACTAATCTGAATAAATTTAAATACACTGTTATTGGGAATAGAACATTTAAGTTGCAGCTGTTGACATTTTTGACCAACTGAGGGCAATAAGAAATCGCCAAGGGTTAAAACTCCTAAAGTTTCCCATTTCCTAGCAATCACGTCATATATATGTGGTGGTAGTACAGTAGAGTGCCATAGCGAAGTGTACTTATTATACTTAGGAATGCTCAATTGTCTACGAATTTTCTTCCATATACCCCAGACACTCAGTATTATCTTAAATTTTACTTTTTTGAAATATGATGGTTCAAGTTGTTTTACTAGAAGGCCATTAGCCTTATCTCAGATGACCAGTTCAAATATTGAAGGTATATGATTCTCTCCTGTTTCTCTTTCCAAAGATTTTACACAAAATAATGTCGTCATCTGCTGTAACAAAGCGGCCAACATATAGAATCCCAAATTAGGAATTGCAAGCCCCCCTCTTATAGCTAGAAGAGATAAAAAGAGATAGATCTCCTTATCTTCCCATATCCCCATATAAACTTACTCATCTGGGATTTGAGAGCCTTAATGGTTTTGTCATCTACCAATAACGGGATTGCTCGAAACAAATATAGGACCCGGGGTAGTATATTCATTTTGAGGAAGTTACCTCTTCCAATAATCGACAGATGTATGCTATCTATCCGTTTTAAATCTGTTTTAATTTTTGTATAAGAGGATCATAGTTTATTTTGATGATCTCGCCAATTTGGGGGGATATACGAACTCCCAGATAGACAGCACTTTCTACTTTCCTGGGATCTATAAAATGAGTATTTTGGGTACCTATAACCATCGTTTTATCCCTATTTAAGGAATAACCCAAAATTTGTCCAAATGTTTGAGTGATCTGTTCAATTTCAGTTAATGCCTCCGTGGGGTGTGATGTTACTACCGCCACGTCATCGGCGTAGGCTAATATTTTAGTTTCAAAGTGGCCCCAAGTGATTGGTCTAATTGCTTCAGCATTTAATAATTTTATAATAAGGGGATTAATGTATAGGGCAAAAAGGATCGGGGAACAAGGGCAGCCCTGTCTTGTCCCACGTGATATATCAAACAACATCGACTCTTGACCCATCGCCTGAACTCTGGCCTTTGGTGAGACATACATTGCTTTTAAAGACTTCATAAAACAGGGTCCCATATTATTTTGTTCTAACACTGCCCACAGAAATGCCCATGAGACCCGATCAAAGACCTTCTCGGCGTCTAGGAGGACCATCGACATCCGGCTCCCCGCGACAGCCATAGCATCGAACAGGGCAATGACACGCCTAGTGTGATCCGTAGTGCCCTTGCCCGGGACGAAGCCGTGCTGCCACGGAGAAACCAGAAGCTCAATAGTCCCCCTGAGCCGAATAGCCAGAATCTTTGAGTACAGCTTCGAGTCTGAATTGATAAGAGAGATAGGACGGTAGGATGAGGGCAATTTAGGAGGTTTATCTTTTTTTGGGAAGATCACAATATTAGTTTCCATCCAAGACCTAGGGGGAGTGCCGCTAACTTGAATTCCAATAAATAGATCGAGGAGTAGAGGGGTTATAGTATTGCCCAAAATCTTATAAAGCTCGAGAGGGATTTTGTCTGGGCCTGCCGCTTTGCCCGAGGCTAGTTCTGCTAAAGCGATTTCTACTTCACTCATAGTTATATCCCTTTCTAAGTCTTGCCTAGTATCCATATCTACTCCTAGGGTATTTTCAGTCTCGGCTGCCCATCTAGCCACAACTTCTTTAATTGTAGCAAAGTCAGAGGAGTCTTCATTTTTATACAATTTCTCATAAAACTTTTTAAACACTTCTAAAATAGTCACATGTGATGTATATTCTTGATCTTCAAACGCTATGCACGTAATTGAGTTGAGAGATTGCTTTTGACGAGTACTAAGGGCGAGTTGCTTCCCAACCCTCTCTCGTGTTTCATAAATCTTATTGCGATGGGATTGATAGGTCTCAGCTGCACTTTGAGTAAGCTTATTATTTATCTCTGCTTTTAAAATCTCCATTTCTCTCAAGGTTGAGCCCCCCTCTCCGCCTCGGGCTATTATAGCAGTGTGCTTCTCTTCTATTCTAGCTAACTCTTGAAGTTGAAGTTCGTTTAAACTTGCACTCTCTTTCTTCTTCCTGGCTACATAACTAAGTGTCTCGCCCCGTACTGCTGCCTTAAAAGAGTCCCACACTGTGTTTCTAGATGCGCTATACCGATTACAGTCCTGAAATCCTTGCGCCCATACCTTGATATACTCAGTATATTCCCTATTAACAAGCAGTTTTCTATCAAAGGTCCAGCTGGAGCGGGGCCTAACCATATTATCTATATTAATAGAAAGTACTAAGGGATTGTGATCCGCTATAATCTTTGGTAATTTAGAAATTCCTGCCTGACTAGCCCGGTTACTAGACATCCAAATATAGTCAATGCGGACATACTTGTTGTGTGGATACGAGAAATAAGTATATCCTGGATCTTGTGGCTGCTTCAATTCCCATATATCAGCTAAGCCTAAACTTTCCTTAAATTGAGAAACAGCATTATAAACTTTAGGCTTACGACCAACATATTTATTTCTAACTTGATTGTATGCTAAATCCATTTTTGGTAAGGAGATATTAAAGTCTCCACAAACTATAAGTACCTGAGACCAGGTAGAAAGTTCTGTCTCAAGTTCAATGAATATAGATGGGTCATCTTCATTAGGGGCGTATATAGAGCATATTGTGATTCCACACTTAAGTTCCACAATAACCCACCTGCCCGCAGAATCAGCAGCTACACGTATGGCCTCACCGAAAAAAGGTTTAGCAAAAATAGCAACCCCTCTGGTCCTCGAGGTGTAAGATGTACATACCAAAAGATTAAACCCAGGAATCCTCAATGTTCCCCTTTCTGCCCAGGGGATATGCGTCTCTTGGAGACATATTATATCTAATGCATTTTGTCTAATTATCCCACACATTTGTTCTCTTTTCACCCTATCATTAAGGCCCGCCACATTCCAAGAACAAAGTTTTACTCTAGCCATACTGTGCTGTATTTATTTTCTAATCCATATCTGCTATGAAACCAAACTTGACTCTATGTTCTCTATTAACACTACAATTTATTTTTCTAACTCCGCTTCTACAATCATGATTGCCATTTTTATACATTTTCTCCCATCTGTGCCCCCTCCGCCCCTTAACCCCCAACCCCCTGCTCCCCCCACCCTCCCCAAAATGAGGCGATTAGACTCTGTTAGAGTCTGAGGTGATGGACGTGCATTATCCCTCCAGTGCTCTCAAACTAAACTATTACTGATTACCCAAAATCCCAGAACCCTAAGTTGTGGTTCATGAACCATGTACCAGCGGGACAAAAAGAAAAGAGGGGCCATTTCTATCCTGGATTTGAAAGGATTGAGAAGTTTTTACAGGTAATCTCATGAAAGGCTATCTAAATATTCTTTTGCCTTAACCTCAGAGGCGAAAAACTTTATCTGGTTACCATTAATTACTTTCAAGCGAGCTGGATTATTCAAGTACGCCTGCAGCTTCTTATCTTGAAAAGGTTTTATTAGTTGCACAAGCGCCACCTCCGCTCAACCGTTGTGTGACAGAAGTCAGGACACACAAAGTAGGTTATGTGACCACTAGTTTTTTTCGCCTCTGGCCTCGCTTTCTCCCAAACTGCCTGCCTCAGTATGAAATTGCCAAAATATACCAATAGAGCTCTTGGGTATGAACCAGGTTTAGGGGTATTTCGCATGGTAAAAAGTACTCGGTGTGCACGCTGCACCTCTAGGTCCCAATTCCACGTTGACAGTTCTGGTAAAGAGTCTTGAAATATTTTGACCATAAAGGTGCGTGCGTTGCCTCCCTCTGCTCCTTCAGGAATACCCAAAACCCGCAGGTTATTTCTACGTAAACGATTTTCCATATCCTCTAATTTCCACATTACATCTGAGAGCTCTTTCTCATGAGTATCGATCTGCTCACGATTTGCGGCAATCTCTGACTTATTGCCCACAACTCTCGTTTCCATTTCAGTCATTCGATCATTAAAGGAGCTGATTTTTCTTGAAAGTTTACGGACCACTCCCTGCACCTTCAGTAGCTCTGCTTGGGCCTTCCGCCCATCATGAGAAGTCTCTTCTCTGTGCGCAGCGATGGCTAGTAACACAGTCTCAATCGTAGGGGCAGATGGCGGCCGCTTGAGAGGCTTTTTCAGCACGAAAGCCATCTTGGAGGCAAGATGGCGGCCGCTTGAGACCGCAGTGCAGGTCGCCCAGTGCTCTCACTCTGAGGATGTTTTTTTCCCTAAGATGTGGTTACATCTATTATCCGGACTGCAATTGAAGGGACAATATTGTGGTAAAGACAAGATCAACCACATAATGCTCTCGGAGAACCTTAAAGAAGAGCAGACTGCACGAGTGGAGAAGAGTCAAATACCCACGCTGGCTACTGCAATTGGACTCGCACTTATTCAATACTACTGCCGCCTAACTAAGAGACATAAAGACTGTTGCCTGTCTCACCTTTGCAGCCCTGCGGGCGGTGGGTTGGAGTCGAAGCCGGAGTCGAGTGTGAGCACATTGGATATGCCACCGAAAAATGCTGCAAAGACGCAAGCGGCGAGGCTCGCTATGCGGGAGAACACGGAGGTGTCCACAAAAGGCGCAACAAAGAGCCCAGCCGCTGCAGGAACCCCAGAGAAGACGCCGAATAAACCGAATGCTGGCGCCGCTCTGAAAGATGCTCAGAGTGCCCCCTCGGTCGTAGAGCTTCTCCGCAGGATCCCAGGGAAGCTTCTTCCGGGTCAGGGCATGCAAGTCAGCCGGGAGCCGAACTTGCGTCTCAAACGCTGCCCACTGGATCGGAGTCGGCAGTCATCACTGTAGCAGCTACGACCAGAGGCGGGCTGGTGGAAGGAGAGGGGGCCAGCGATAAAACGGTGAGAAGGCACAATGTGGAGAGCGTGGAGAGCATGCATGGAGTAAGGAGAGATGCACCAGCTAGTGCTAATGGGCAAATTAACGCAAGAGGGCAGGCTGTCTCAATTTCACCAATGGTGAATGCTAATTTACCCAATATTCCCCCGATGACTGAAATCACAGGAGTTATCGAAGACAGCCCCGGGAGTATAAACAATATAATAGCACAAACAACACTACTGGAAAGTCTGGGAAGGCTGGCGCAGAGCTAATACAACCTAATACATCCCCCACGCTTAGCTTGAATGCAGCTGCAGATACCAATGCTGGTGGTTCTGGGGGGCTCAGTACTCCACAAAATACAAATACAAATATACATACTGTAATCTCTGACGAATTTGAAAATCTCAGCGTGGAATGCACACAGTCAGCTCCACCTCAGACTATTTCTAAGGATCCAGATAGTCAGGCTGAGGCTCAGTTGGGTGTTCAGGGTCCCTCGCTGAAGCAAAAGACGAAACTTCTTGAAGGCCCATGCAATCTGAGTGCCGATGACCCTGATAAGGACGAAGACAAGGATAAAGATAAGGATAAGGATCCAAGTGATTTTTATTCTTTCTCAGATGAACTGGGCTGGTCAACAGATATCGGCTCACACCTAAGTGACTCTAGCGATGATGAAACTAGTATTAAGGCTGTGAGAACTGCTCCAAAAACCGTATTGAGACACAGAAAGAGCCATTGTGATTCAGCTGAGCTGGCATGGGACTACGCATCCATTAGTAATATACTTCCTATAGCAACTCCAGCAAGCCTACATGGTCCAACCCAGCAATTGGATTCAGGGTCTTCAGTAGATAACTCATAGAATGAGTTTTCTCAGAAAAATTAGAAACAAATTTTGAATAAAATTCAGCTAAACCCAAAAATGATCTTAAGTTATCCTTGGATTTAGGAGAGGGTGTATCCAAAATGGCTCTTACTAATTTAGTCTTTGGCCTTATACCCTGTTCACCAATCTCATGTCCTAAGTACACCACCTTATTCTCTAAAATTTACACTTTGAAATTTCTGCAGCGAGACACTTGTTGTTTAGAATATTTAAAATTTTCCTTAATCTGGAATCATGTTGATGCACATTTTTTCCCATAATAAGGATATCATCTTGAAAAAAGATGACTCCCTGCATGTCTCCAAAAAGTTGTGTCATAAGTCGTTGGAATACCGCAGCCGCGGATGCCAACCCAAATGGCATACGGCGAAAACGAAAACAGCCAAAAGGAGTTCAGAATGCTGTCAAAACCTGACTAGAATAGTGTAAAGAAATCTGGCGGTACGCCGAAGATAAATCTAGCGTAGAAAAATACTTGGCTCCATGAGTTAACAACATTTCGTCGATTCCAGGTAAAGGGTATTGATCGACTATTATGTTGTTGTTGAGATTTCTTAAATCTACGCACAAACACATTTTTACATTGGCCCGTCTAGCGATGACCAATGGAGAAATCCACTCTGCTGCTTCAATCAGTTCCATGATACATTTTTCTTGTAATTTCAGCAATTCACTCTTGACCTCATCTTTAACAATAACATGCATGTTGCGCACCTTATGTATTTTAGGAACAGCATTACTTTTTAACCTTATACAATGTGAAAAGTCTTTGAATTTACCAATCTTACCTGAGAACACATTCGGAAATTCTTTAAGAGCCCAATTTTTTGTATCTTCACTCTCACCAGTAACAAGAACTTGTTCAGGGCTGTTGGTATCTAAAATGATATGTAAAGATCTTTGGTCATTCCAACCTAAAACCGAAGGACCATCAATAGCAATATACAATTTACAAACAGCAGTACGATTTTGAAATTCAAATACTAATGGGCAATATCCTAACATATCAATTTTGTCACCAGTAAAACTTTCTGGAAGAATATCAGTGAGCTCAAGGTGAGATCCCAAATCATTAACTAATTCCTTTTCCCATACACTTTTGTTAACAATAGTGAATGGAGAACCAGAATCTGCCGCAACCTGTAAAGGAATACCACCAAACTTTACAATACACAAAGGTTTGCTTCTTTCATTTTCCCCAACATTTAGAACTATATTGCACTTTTTGTTTTCAGCAAGGTTGGAATCAGAATTATAATCTGCAGAATCAGTGTCAGTAAGGCAGGTAACTTTAGATCGTTGAATTGAGTTCTTATTGCATACTTTGGCGAAATGTCCTAAAACGCCACAATTAGAACACTTAGTGGATCTGGCTGGACACTTTTCAAAACCTGCATTATGATTCTTGCCGCCACAACGATAACATGTAAATGTAGACAAGTCATTTTGATTAAATTTGGATTTGTTAAATGATTTATAATTGAAGGATTTAGTTTGAACATTCTTGTTAGATTGGAAATTCTTGTTACTTTTCTTTTTTGTATACTCTTTGCTTTTCTTACTGTCAGAAATTTTATTAACCGTAGGAGTCGAAGTAGAAGTAGATTCGGACTGTTCTGATAGTGCTTTGGAACTTCTGTCTGAAAGTTCAGCTTTTTTCAAAAGTGTAATTACATCCATATAGCTCGATTCACCTTCAATCCACAGTCTATCTTGAATGCTTTTATTTCTTGTGCAAACAACAACTTGATCCCTAATGAGTTCATCATGTAATGCACCAAATTTACAATGTGCAGCTAATAGTTTCAATTGGGACACATACTCTTCAACAGTTTTGTGCTGAAGCTGTTTTCTTTTGAAGAAGGCACGTATAGTAATTCCAATGCAAACAGTAGGTGAATAATGTTCAGTCAGATCTAACATAGCTGCTTTAAAAAGATCAAAATCACCTGATCTTTCTGGTTTTTGCATCTGATTATAAACTCTTAGTCCTTCAGGACCAAGACTGTGTAAAAGCATTCTTTTTTTCCTTTCGGGAGAAAGAGTGCCAACATTGTCTTCTAAGGTAGTTATATAATTTAAAAAACATTCCTTCCATTCAGTCCATTTAATAATAGGTTCACCAGGGGCTGCAAGAAATTCTTTAGGAGTACTAATATTGATGTTGATACATGAGGATGAGTTTGAAGCAGTAGAAGAAGTAGAGGCTGAAGTGTCTGTGGAATTGTTATTACTCATAGTGAAACCAAAAGTGATTCATAAAAATAAGTATCACAAAATGAGTTTAAATTTGCTTAAAATGTGCAAAAATATGATAAATCTAGTTAACTTACTTGCAATGAAGTTATTATTACGGCAAATGTGATGAGAAGAATGTACAGACGTGCTCATAAATAAAGCATTGAAGTTCGCAGTAAATTCAAAATGGTGGCACATTCACCGCGTAAGGTTACGTAACGTGACCTCTGACGTCTGAAGACAAACAATGTAGATGCGAGGAAAAGTGTCTGAGGTGAGCGGCATCAATTGAGGCGTTGCTATGCACTGCGAATCTTAAGCGCGGAAGTGCAAGAAGAACAGTGCAACCGGCAACGATGAACGAAGGATGAATTCAAAAGTATACAATCACATCGGGTGAGTAAGAATATATGTATAATATGTATAAAAAAATACTCACTCGAAACTTGCATACACAGCTTGAATTGCGCAAGAAAGATTGCGCACATGAAGAAATAAAGGCGGAAATGAGAGAGGGGCTGGTTACATTCAAAACCGCTCAACCTACTCACAGTTTGATTGACGCTTGTAGCAAATAGTTCATGAAGAGATTAGAAAACATTGTCAACAGTTTTCCATGAAGTAGAACTCAGAAATTCTATTGCCTTTCCAGTTGAAGAAAAAATATGTGAGTCCATGAAATAAATTCCACTTTGAATAAAATAACCAATTTCCAGAAGAAAGATAAAAAATCAGTTGAAATCCCATCCTCGTCGCCAAATAATTGTAGTATTCTCGTAATGAATGAATCCAAATTAAGTTGAATAAAGTAAGGTTTATTTCAATAATAAGAGCACATCTGTATTGATCAGCAGTCGAAAAGAAACTGACCTACAGTGAAATCATTCCATTCCATTACAACATTTAATGGAATATAGAACGCAAACACATTCAAAAAGCTACATATCATTTAAAGAGGAATGCATAACAATACATCTAAATATGACATACTACAGCCGCTTTTCCAGTTGAATGGTGTTGTGTTCTGTGTTACTGTGCTCCAGTCATGTACTGTTCTTTCTGTTCACCATTATGTACAGTGGGTGCATGATTGCGCTTTTCATTTCTGCAACATCTTTTGTTTTCAGTTTTTTTCCTTCTTTAGCTGTTTCCTCCATCGTGGTGGCCATTTTGAAGGCTCTTACTAGCTACAGGTTATTAATGGTGTACAGGCCCATTAGCTACCAGAAATACTCCACACTACCTCGGGAGCCCAGGAGAGTCAGCAAGGTTCAACCATGACATCCAGCCATTAGAACATAAACTGTCCAAGGGTATTACGATGTCTATATTCGAAATGTGCAATGGATAAATATAGCTTATCATCCTGGGCAGTTTGTGCCTCTCTTTATAACTGATTTTTTATAAACTTAGCTTTTACTGTCAAAATAGCATAGGACCCATCTTCTTAAGCGAATATTTCAGCCTTGTTTGTTTTGTGTCTTCACAATGCCAATGACTCCATGCAGAGCTCCATTGGAATCAGGGTACAAGTCGGGGGTACACGCAGGTACATGGCGTCCACCCCAGTATTTTCATAGGGTGGACACTTTCCCCCCTGCCAAAAACTTGGAGCTCACAGAAATATGCTGAACTTGTCCCATTGTCATTTCCAGACACCGGACACGTTCAGCAGGTTCTGTACATTGTCTGCTTTCCATTCCCATCAGCAATGTGCAGGCAGCAGAGAGCTTGTTTTTTCACCTTCAGCTGGGCAAAGTTAAGGGGCCATCAGGCAACCTTTTGTTTGAATATACTGACTAGAGGCGGCCTGGAACCTCACACTTAAATGTAAATGCCACGGAGGGGAAACAAAGGCACACTGCTTGTTATCTCTTCACAGGTTCTTAAGGGAGGCATGCTTTTGACTTTGCTCAGTCCTTGTATATAAGAGATGCATGCACTGTAAGAATATCAGGTGAAGTATTTGGAATAACTGGGCTGAAAATTCCTCTAAACTTGAATTTCTTACACTTTTTTCTCCTCACTTATGGGAAGCTACTTATCACCAAATGTAACTCTTAACAGGTAACCTAACTTTCTTAGCTTTTATGTATCATTAATCCAATGATTAAGAAGCAGTAAGTTACAGGATAATCTCATTAAGCTAGGAGAGTTACCAAGAGGGATTGGTGACACCAGCATGAGAACCTGTACAAATCGGAGAAAAGAGTAAGTCCACTCAGAACAGAAGGATACCGTGATGGTCACCATCCCCTCCCAGAGCGGGTATCACTCTAGTTGGGACAGTTAGAAACCAATTTGGCTATCTCTTTTTTCTCTACTCTTATACTGATCACATATATGAGGACTAAAAAAATAAAAGTAAGAATATCAGGTGTGCTGGTCTGTCCCACTGTTTACACAAATACCAGTTTCAATAGCACTATTTTATTTCTTGTATAGCGCTATGCAACCCAATGCAGGGTGTCAAAGCTCTTATGTAACATACACATTATACATTGACAATAAATCATGTACATGTGTAAATCAATGTACAAGATGAGTTACATGAGACCGGGTTAAAAGGTGTAGGAGTCACATGTCCTACATAGCTCACTGTGCTATATCACAAGTATTACAATGTGTATTACAATGTATGAACTGCAGAAAACAAATGCATCTCTGTGTTAAAAGCAGTAGCCCAATTTACTAACTACATCAAATAAAAATCTGTCATCTACATGTTACTTGATGTGCTTTGCAGGAGACACATTTACCCGCTACGCTACTATGATTCAAGTCTGGAACTTCACAAAAAACCAGATCTCTCCAGAAAATATGTTAGCCTCCAGAGTTATCTCCCTATTATGACTATTCCCTGAGATTTACTGGGCCCCATTTCAGCAGATGCCTTCACCCATAAAATACATTCAAATGCAGACTTGGCAACCAATTAAACAGAATAGATCTACTGCCATGCTGCTCCTTGTTGACAATTTCATTGTGACAGGGTTTTAATATATATATATATATATATATATATATATATATATATATATAAAAATATAATATAATAATATATATAAGAACACCAGCGCCTGCTTTCGTGTGCGGTTCCGTTTGTTGGACAAACTTGGAGCGTATATTTTTCCGGCCTGTCCAAGGTCGGGGGACCACACCGCCGCAATAAAGGGGTGGACTGTTGCTTCCACGATAACGGGGAGCAATACAGGAATGCAGGTATCGAGAAAGAACACCAGCGGAAACAACTGGAGGCTCATTGGAGCTTTGTTAAAGGACTACAACTCCGCCGAGGAAGTAGAGCCCATCAGTGGGGAAATGGCAGCACTACAAATCCCAGACGGCCATCTGTGGGCGTGATATAAAAGAGCATGAGACTTTGTGTGCACGCGTCAATCTACTGCATGTGCCCGTGATCAAGGGGAAGGATCCCCGAAACGCGTTGGGCTTCGGCTCCATTTGTACCAGCTGTTGTTTCAAAGAATAAAGGATCCTGCAGGAGACTGCAGAGCCCGCCTTCTTTCGTGTGCGGTTCCGTTTGTTGGACAAACTTGGAGCGTATATATATATATATATATATATATATATATATATATATATATATATATATATATATATATAAGCTGACGCCCAGATTGTGCGTCAGGTTGTGCCACTTTTGTGGCACAACCCCAACGCCAAATCTCATTTGTTGAATCTCATAATGTTCTTAAATGTATTCATTATATTCCCGATAAATATGTATGAGGTCTTAATATCCGATGTGACTTCTTGCGATGTCACACCCAGTGAGGTCACTTCCCGTAATGTCACGTGCAATGTCACGTATCGTGACATCTTGCGCTGTGATGGCAAGCGTCATGAATTCACTTGCATACTGACTAACCTTAGTCCCCCCACTTCTTTTTTTATAACTTGTGTCCTGATTGGAATACTGGAGAGACTTTGGTTCTAGATTGTATATATATATATTAAATTTGAATGGAACTTATTGAACTTATTTAAATTAAACAACTTACCTGAAAATATGTTATGGACTTGGCCCTCCTGGACCTACACTGGACATGTCTGTTTTAGTTGCTTATATCTCAGAGAGACATTCAGATTCTGCTTGATGTCTTCTCTACTAATTCCGCGAAGAGCTAGATCTAGCACTACTTCTCTTTTTGGGGTAATAATCTGCTAGAAAGTCTCCCAATTCCCTTTCAGCTCACCAGGGCTTAACTTGAGCTGGTGGTTGCTGATGGAGCTCACAGGCACTCATTTTTGAGGACCGGAAATGTTTCCCCACTTATGGTATTGACCACGAGCGAGAGAGGGAAAAACACACAAAGTGAAAAGACAGAGGAAGAGAAAGATCAGAAAACTGGCACAAAGGAAGAAGGCAAGAATAGCAGGGGTGAGATAAAGGGGCAACATTTTCGGGTAGTTAATGCTGCAGGGGGAGGCCGCAGGTGAATCCAATACTATGCAACCTTGGTATTCCGTGCACTGACTTTTAATAGCAATGCTGCAGGGGAGCTTTGGGCACAGGCAATCAATTTTTTTTCAACAAATTAAGTACTGCATCTCACCCTGGAATCGTAATTCGTGGATATCAGTCGAACATAATAGAGCAGCACTGTATAGCTAAAGGAGGAAATGGCGTGCTGTGGTTAGAGTTTCCGCTCATGGAACCTGTTGATCATGATTCATATGTCAACCTCGACGCTTGACTCAACATCTTATGAGTCTGGGCAAATCACTTAAAGCTCGATTCACAAAGATAAACTTACACGTCTATGTAACTTTACACTTTTTTAATTGTAAGCTTACAAGTGCACAGACTCCGCAGTCCGCATATAAAAAGGTAGGGCCTCAGTTATGAGAAAGGACGCATCGCTGCGTGAAAGCAGCGATGTGTCACTTCTCAGTGCGCACTCCTTGGGACATTCCTGATGCATCATACTTAATGTATGACGCATCATGTTGCAAGGAGTTACAGATACGTCAGTATTTCTGATGTATCTGTAAGCGCAAAAGTGACGCATTGCTGGAGTGTGTCACAAAAGTGACGCAACTCCAGCAATGCGTCATTTCACATGGTGCAAGCCCCATGTGAAAGGGCCTGCATCAGTCTTACGCCTGCTGTGAGGCAGGCACAAGATTTTGACGCAACGGCGTCCTAAAAGTGACGCAGTGAAATTTCATAGATTTCACTGCGTCACTTCTAACGACCCTTCCTTGCGTCAATACGCCGTCCTTGCATACGTTATACCTGGCGCAGGTATAATGTGGCGCAAGGGTTTACAAAGTGACGCATCTACCTAGATGCGTCACTTTGTAAATATGGCGGAACAAGGCGCATTTTTTACGCCACTGGTGCGTCACAAAAAGTGACACACTGGCGGCGTAAAAGTGACCCATAGCCTCATAAATGAGGTTGCACCTTTTTAAGTGCGGATTTCATTGCCCCGATAGTGACGTTTCCACACTCATAAACTTACTATTAAAATGCAGTTTTGTGAATACAGAAAAAGCATAAACCTACTCAGCCATGCATGTTTCTCTATGTGAATCTGGCCCAAAATTTCTCTGTGCCTAAAAATATGAATTGTAATATGTTGTGTAAACCCTGCTGGATGTACGAGATCAAGATCGCCTCTCAATCCTTCATGCAATGTACAGCGGGAACTGACTGTCTTTTGCCAGAACATTTTGTTTACAACTCTTAACTAAGCCTTTGCTTATGCCACATATCAGGAGACGCTTGCTTGTTATCTGTGTGCCCACACCATCACATGTCAGCAATGACATCACGTTATAATCCTGATATGGAATGCAAAACTGAGCCAATCAAATCATTTGGCCTTTCCCATTTCCGATGCTGCACCAGGGGTGTCTCTTACAGGTTTGACAAGCTGCAATCGCTCTAATCGGACAGCCTGATGATCTTGGGAGACGTTGGCTGCTGATGGAAAGTGATGGGAAGAGACTAGCTCATTCGCAATGCTGGAGGCTGCAACAGAAGCGTCAATATGGGTCCGGCGAGTATTGTGACAGGTAGTCAGCCATGATGGAAGATCACGCTTTGCCCGTTACTGTGTCGTTATGGAGCAAGTGGCAGATTGGCCATCATTGTATGCAGGCTGGCAGGGCGCGTTACACGTTGTTAACAGTGTACTCCAGCGGCTTGCGATACGAGATTAGGTCGGATGGAATGCCATAAAGAAATAAAAGGGAAATATCTGATTCCCCAAATGTCAGCCAATGCTTCGCACTCAGTAGTCAAGATGTGTTGTTGGGCTGGACTCGGCAATCCCTGCTGGCTTTTGAGCTGAAGTGCCTTGATCTGTTCTCCTCTTGTGTAATATGGTCTCATACCTTCCACCCTCAGGGGCATGTGTCCACTTCAACATCTAGATTGGCAAAGGCTTTTATTATGTCACTCGGAAACAACCACTCACTCCATCATTGAACCTTAGTTCAAAAATGGCTTGAGCCAAGCCACACTAAGTAACCATCAAATACCAAGGGACATATAGTGCACGGGAAACAAGTAAATTAAAAAACAACTCAGTTGGCTAATGAAAATGACGATCCAAATAGCTCTGTACACATACAACCATCCTTCCTGCTTCTTATATTATCCAAGTGGCTCTTTAGTGTCAGTAATCTTTGTATCAGTTCTGTGAAACCTCAGACTCAAGAGAGTCCAGGGATGTGAATGAACAGTAGGCATTTTTCAGAAAGCATCATATTCTCCCCATTAGAGATGGAAGCCCAAGAAATAATTTATTTGGCTAATCTACACTTTTATCTCTAGATTATTCCGCTCTCAGGCCTGTGCCAAGGTGATTTCAGGATGGTTTCACAACTGAAGGTCCTGGAGAGCTCTCAAATTATCCATCAAAGCTCACCATCTTCAGTTCAGTGCATGAGAGAAGAGTGAACTGTTGACTCTTTGAACTCCCTCAGTGTTAAGGCATTCATGAGCTAAAAAGAAACCAGATAAATAAAGAAGCAAGAAAGTGGGCAGTTCATAAAACCAACTGGCCAAAGAATCCATCTGTGCATTAGTTAGCGTACGTAGATTGTAACTTGTTTCTAAATCTCAGGATATCGCTCTAAAAAGGTAAAAAGCAATAATTTCACAATGTCATTCCTTCATTAGTAAACAAAGTAGCTTGGACGTTTGTAGCCTGTTGCTGACTTCTAGAAAGTCATTTCATATAGGTGCAGACTGCTATCACTTGATCTTTCTAAAGCACCTGTTGCAACTTCTTGCCATCAATGGTAATGGCATACAGAAAGATCTTTTTAATGTATGGCTCACCTTTTCAAGCCCAGCAATAACCTGCCTTCTGGGTTCATGTGTGCCGTTTATAAATGTGATGCTTGCAGGACATGTACCACACTGATTGATTAGTATACAATTATTTAAAATACTGGTTAAGTCATCTTATGAATATCAGTGGTAGCTCCTCTACTAAGGTGGAGGAACATCGGCCCACTGAAAAAAAGGAAAAATGAAATGATAATACCTATTGTTATTATAATTGTATTTTCCAATATACAGAAGTGGCTCTCATTCAGGCGGATTAGGGATAGGAGTGGTTTTCACTCCTGAAGTTTGCAGGACTGTTTGCCCGGCCCTCTCGGGCTACCCCAAGCAGTCCAGTGCATTTTGCATGTCCCCCCACCATGCTGCATTACACAGCCTGGTGAGGAACATGCAAACTCTCTCAGTCCCCACCTCAGCACCAATCCACAGTGCCACAGTGCATTGCAGCGTTGTGATTGGCTGTGGGGAGGCTGGGGTGGCCGGGTACTTCCTGCTGCTGGCCTGGAGTGCAGGAAGATGTCGGAGGGACGGAGGATGAAGCTCGGAGGCAGTGGCCATTTCAAGTAAGTATTTTTTTTGTTTAGTCTTTCTTTAGTAAGTGTTATTTTGTTGTTTTGGCTTTCTTTTTTATCCCGCCCCCCACGCCACCCGGGGCCATTAGCAGCCGCTACTGATGAATATTTGTTTTTATATTGTAAGGAAATGTGCCATCTTCAGCAGTTGCTTCAGATGTTGTGTTTACTGAGACCAGAGTAACTTGTCTATTTTGACTATGAGCACTGATAAACTCATTAAAAGTTTCTGGTGCATGTGCTGTGACTCCTAAATCTTGGAAAAAGATTAACTAACCTGCATTGACATGTTATACTTTTAAGTAATTAATTAGCAACACAAATGTATGCCCAAGGGAATCAGTGTGATCCATAAAATATTTTCTTCCACTACACTCAATGCACAGAATTAATCACTCTAGGGCCGACCAATTTTTATGAATATATCTGAATTAATTTTATTATATAGTTCACCAAAGCAATTTAAGACAGGTTACCTGTCAGTAAGAATGAAAAAAGTACGATGAATATACGGTCTAAATGCATAATAAATATAATAGTAGGGCATTTTAGCACATCCCCTAAAAGGAAAAATGCAGCAAGCAGTTTCGTAATAATATTTTAATCAATGACAAGATGTTTCAATCTTGTTAGGAAATTAACAGGGATCACTCTTGTTTAAAAGAACCCTCACTCACCAACCTAGTTGGTGACATGCTTCATCATTGGGTTCCCACCAGAGAGGCAGAATGCCTGTCTGGTGTGCTATGACGCCTGACTACAGCGGGGCAGGTTTTTTTGTGTGTGATGTGAGTGCAATGGTGAAAAAATGTGAAGTAAAAGATACCTTGGTTTAATCCCCCAAATTTTTAATGGTGGAAAACCAGGTACCGATAAAAACAAGTGCGTTGGATGATTCATATCTCGCTAGATTGACCAGATACATCCTCCTACTATCAAAAGTGCAAACATTGGTCAACATGTTTCTGCTCCAAAATGCTACTGGTGAAGCATTCATCAGGACCAGCCCACCACGGCGGTATGCGCACGCTAAGGCGCACCCTAACCTGTGGGGGAAATGATCCGAACCAACTCACGGTTATCTGTTTGTGCCTTCAGGATTTCTGAAAGCCGATAACATGTGAAGTAATGAAAAACCTCACAACATGGGTCCCGGTGACTTATAGTCAAACATTCATCAATGACATGTGCCAATGATAAACCTGCCAGTTGCCTTCCGTGGATCCCGAAGATCTAGCCAGATATTAAACATCCAACGCACTTGTTTTGATCTGTCCTGGTATTCCACCATTAAAATGTTTGGGGGATTAAACCAAGGTATCTTTTACTTCAATTTTTCACCATTGCACTCACACCACACACAAAAAAAACCTGCTCCGCTGTAGTCAGGCGTTGTAGCACACCAGAGAGGCATTCGGCCTCTCTGGTGGGAACCCAATGATGAAGCATGTCACCAACTAGGTTGGTGAGTGAGGTTTCATTTAAACAAGAGTGACTCCTCTTGCTGGCTCTCTCTTTCCCTGGTTGGCCTCACTCTTTCGTTGTTTTGTTATTGTTTAGGGAGACCAAGAGTGGCTCTATTTTTCTTCCTCTCTCTCTTGTTGTTATTCCAGGAAATTAACAGGACCATCATCAGGTCCAGTCTATTAACCTGGATACACTGCAAAGGAAATAATATTCAATATAGAGGAAAGTCTAACAACTTACTTGAAAACAGTGTGGATGTACTCTAATAATGTGCTGTCAAAGCTCGCTTTGATAAAGAAAAGTCATTTTATGATATGTTTATTCAAATCAACTATTGTCCGACATGATGTTTGTCACAACGTCTGCTTTCATAGAACCGACTCTGTATACATGTCCACAAACCATCATTCAAACCAGCCCCAATCACAGCAAATGAATAAAGGATTCTCCAGCATAACCTTTGTCTCTCTTGGAAAACAGTAACAGAACCATACATGTGTACGAAGAGTTTCAATGGTGGTATGCGTTAAATTTATGATGGTACTTATTTTGTAATGTTATACATAGAGTAGTAAATAATGATGATATGGAAGTAGCCCATTTCATAATTACGTAGTGAATGAACATTTCATTTTATTCTTTGGAATTTAGTTGTGCACAAAATATGTCATCATTAAAACCATCAATATTGTTGTGCAGTCTGTCCATCCAAAATTGCTCCCTTTCCAATAATCTCTTCTTCATATTCGTATTCGTATCTGTATGTTTTATCTTGTCAATTACTTATCAATTTTCACTGTGTCCAACTGTAAAGAAGTGGTTGGTCAACCTTGTTGTGTGTCTTTTGCATCTTATGATGCTGCAATGTTTATTAATGCACTTGCAACTTTTTCCTGAGGTTATGCCTACATATTTTAGGCTACAGGGCTATATTATTAATTGAATTATGTTGGTAGTATTGCATTTTCAGATTGGTTCAACACCAATGGTGGCTTGAGGCGCAACTCTGCTGTCTTCAAGGTTTTAGTAAGGAAACATATGTTACAGCTTCCTCAATGGAAACATCTGGCTACCTATAGGAGGCCCCAAAGTTTAGTATTTGTATTACATAATCTAGCAGTGGGTGTCTTATGCACCAATGGGGTGTGAAGATTAACACTGCTTCTAAAGGAGAACATCGTTTTTTCCAAGGACAGTGTATTGGAGTTCATAATCAGTGGGTGCTTATTCATGATTTTTAGGTCTCGCCTACTCAGCGTGAATGCGCTACATAGCAAAAGACCTTTAGCAATCGATTCAGTTTGTGTCCCAAAAACGTGCACACGTTGCATTGCTTTCAGTGGCAACGCGTGCAAGTTTGGTGATTCCCTTGCGGGAGCGAGCGGAGCCATCTGTTAATAATTACAAACAGATGTTTCCTGCTCGCTCCCGCAAGGTAAACAGGGCCAGGCTTCCTCCTCTATCCCCTCCCCCTGCTACTTTTTACTTTCAGCACGGGGCGCGCCAAGATGTTTAAACTGTGTGCACATAAATCACTTTTTTTTGGTGGAGGCAGCCGCCGTAAAACACTACTGAATAGTTGTACACCCGCCCAAACTGCATGGAATGGTTTGAATATGTGCTAGGATATTGTGGCTTGTTTTTGCTGGCTCGGCTGTTAGACACTGACTTAGCATTGACTCTCTCTTTGAAGCTGCTCATTTACCACTTTCTTCTCATAAAGCAGATTATCTGCAAACTTTCACGCAGTACAAAACTGTGACCCTGGGGAAGCCCTGGGAGACCATTTGATGTCACAGAGGACTGTATAGGCACTTGGGTGTATGATTGGCTGGCAGCTGTGTGACATCACGGAAGGCATGGCTCTAGTTGGAAACATGGCTCTTGGGTAGGGGAAGCGATGGCCAATCGGGGGCTAAAGAAAATCGTCTGGCAGAGTAAGTGTGCCTTACCTAGGGGCATCCAAAGCAGCAGAGGCCACTGTACCATAACCCTGGAGAGCATCATGCTACAAGGCAGAGAGTGATGAAGCAGTGGAAAAGCCAACCACCTCATCTGTCTTCTAGAGCGGAGGCTTCCCTGCCATACAGATGCCGGCGGTGCTCCCGGGAGCACACACTGAGGCCTATGTGAGCGACAGGGTGTGGGTGAATGAAAGACAGGATGGGCGCATGTAGGAGGACCGTGCATTAGCATCTGCTCAGACACTTGTTGATATTCATTTCCTGCGCTCAGTAGCACTACTATAGTGGAGCCCAGGACTCCTGTCACAGGCTGACATCAAACACCACTTATCAGGCTGCACTAGGGAAATGGAGCCGAAGGCTCGCAAAAGGACTAAAACTTAACAGGGGTCTGTGAGACATGGCCGCCTTCAGTGGTGCACCCGCGGAGGGGTCTGGAGGCGACTGTCACTAGATCACCTCTCACCTAGAGGCTTACGTTAAAAAGCAGCAGCCAGGGTTGAGGGTGGAAGGGGACGCGAGGGCCCACCTACAGTACTGGGTTGCACGGTGTTATGGCTGTAATAACTGGTAACGTGATTCATTCACAAATGGCTAACTTATTTTGATGCAGGAATGTTTTCAGTGTCAACACTCAGAATGGGAAACAGATGGCCAGTCTCTTGTGGTCAAGCACAAATGGCATTTTAGGTGGCCGGGAAAGTGCACAACGTTATTTTTCAAACAACTTTTAAAAATAATTTCAAGCTATTTCAAAACCATATTACATTGCCATGTAATGCGAATTAATAACATTTACAGTTTCATTTTCACAGCTTTTGACATTTTCTTTTTCATTTATTTGCAAAATTGTTTTCTCTACTTTTTGTTTTCCCCTCTTCATATTTTTCTAATGTATGGATGAATCTGTGATGTTTGTCCTCTTTTCTCTTAAATGAAAACCCATCTTTACAACATATACATACACAACTGTTTTTCTTGTTAGCAAATCTCTTTGGAACCCCAGGAAAGGCTTGAGGCTTGTGCAGCGAGGAGATGGGAGTGGTCAGGACCACACACAATGAGAGGTGGAACAAAGGGATCACATGCAGACTACTCCAGGCCGAACTCAACTGGCAGTCCGGTGAAGAATCTGGAGGTCTGGTTTAGTGAGGACCTCAGATTTGCACTGCAGATAAAACAAGCATTGGCATAGCCAATAGGTCTCGCCTTTGGGACCTTATCATTATTTAATTATGCAGCACAATATCCTTGGTGCAACATCAACTGTTGCATGGCTAAACACTTATAATGTCCCAAAGGCGAGACCTATTGGCTATGCCAATGCTTGTTCCCATTGTATGTGAATCTCTGTTACATGTAGTAAAACAGATGAAGTAGTCTTCCTTGGGTTTTGGATCTGTTTCTAGACAGACTTCTTTATGGTTATTCCTCACAGTTTTATTGTCCGTATCTATAATATGAACTGGATATTTGTGGTTTTGTAGTTTGGTTGATAGCTTATCTGCCTGGCTGTCATGATTTGCAAATGCAGAATATTTACTACATATACATAGAAATTGATCAAATGCTAAGCTTTCCCTCATTGCTATAGGCTGTAAACTTTCAAATTGGAGAAGTCTGTTTCTGTCTCTAAACCATTGGTCTTCAAACTGTGGGGCGTGCCCCACTGGGGGTCTGTAAAGACATTCTCAGGGCAGGCACAAATGACTTTGCACAGAAGTGTAAATGAAGGCGACCTGGAAGTGCAACTTTGTTTTTTTTTCCACATTTCTAGGCTGTCTTTATTTACATGAAGCAATTGAATTTGGATTGCCACATTTCACAGAGAAAAATGCCATGCTGGCCACCTGTTTACGTTTTATGATTCTGCAAAGGCCCAGACATGCTTAAGTAGAACTTTTTTTCACAGTTTTATATAGCACACACTTGACCCGAAGGTATTTGAGCACTTTACGTGAGCACCAGTTACATTACACAAGGGAACATTCCATATTATATTATATTATATTATATTATATTATATTATATTATATTATATTATATTATATTATATTATATTATATTATATTATATTATATTGTATTGTATTATATTATATTATATTATATTATATTATATTATGTCATATCATATATCATATCGTATCATATCATATCATGGTATATTATATTATATTAACTCATCTGTATTCATTCTTTTTTTTTAAAGACTTTATTTGCCCTTCTCTCAGATATTTACAGTAACAAAATGTACGTTACAAGGCATAATATATGAATAATAACAATATGGAGAGCGTGTATCACAAAATACTTCTCAACACATGTTGTGGTTCAGGAACGACAAACAATCAGAGGACGGTATCTATGTAAACATGCTTGAGACATCACAAAGATCATCGTTGACACTGTGACACATGTGTAGCCGGGGCCAACACCAGGATTGCATTGATGACATTGAGAACAAGCATTTACAATGCAATGGTTTCGCCTTTGGAAACGTTAGAGCTATTGGCATTGTAAATGACAACATTTGTAATTATGTGTTGGTTTTGAAAACAGATAAATAAATGGCATTGTCATTTACATTACAAGAAATTAGTGGTGGGAAAGGCACTCCTTGATAAACAACATTCACAATGAATTGATTACAACTTTATCAATGCGTGCTGCAGAAGGAGATGGAACGTCCAAACTCCATCAGTACTAAACTAGAACAAAGAAATCAAGCAGAGCCGCTTGCCTTCTGCGCACTGTTGCAATTCCCCAGGTGGGATCAATAAATACACTGTATTTCTCTGATAATTAATATAATAACAAGGAAACACGCTGCAAGCTATATGTATTTGATTTGTTGCTTTACTGACATGTCTTTTATGTTAAATCATAACGTTTTTCATAAGTACAATTCACATCTTGTACAGAATTCAATGAGTGTGGAACATTTTCATTTCATTTCAGAAATCAAAAAAAATTCATCAATCAGATACTTTTCTTATAATCACTGCCCAATGCATTTCGGGCCACCGGCCCTTCGTCAGGGGCAATACCTACAAAAACAGAAAAAAATGGTTGCTTTTACTATTAAACGTTAGGTTTCTTAAAATGTGCAAAGTACACCGCAAGTCACTTTGTGCTGAAATTAAACATGCTAATGCGGTGAAATTTAGGAATGTCCTGCATTCATATTCACAATCTTGTGTGCTTATACTCACATAAGTATCAGATGTGTAAAGATCCGAAAGACGGAAAAGATACAGGTGTATTGTTTGTAAAGAGATTCTTCAGTATCTAAAAAAATAAAAATAAAAAAAATAGGCGCGTTTCAATGGTCTGTTATCACATCCGGTGCAATTTTACCTACAATAGTTCCTTATCACTTACTTCACAAAACACAAATGATTATTGCCAACCTCGACTCGAACGCACAGGTCACGCCGGACTCTGGTGATAAACCTCTACCCGTCAGCAGTTTACTCCATAATACTACAAAGAGACAGGAGGACATGGATTCAGATTGTGCGTGAACTTAGACGTAAGCTGAACAAAAGACGGTCACTATGCCTGTCCTAAGCTAGTATTCCCGACCTTAACAACAGTATGACCACGGGCATACCTTTTTAATGCTGCTGCAGGCTACACTTAACAAACACCTCTCGTCTGCGTCCACGAACTCACTCGTGACATCACTGAAAGTTAAAGAGACGAGTTTTTACTACAGCGCAACGCCGACAGCTACATCTTCTTATCAAGCTTTTCTCCTACAAGAATATACCTGTGCTCTGCTCCGTGATAAGTTGCTAAATCCTTCCGTTAGTCGCACCTTCTCCGTGGAGTCCCGGCAGTCGGTAACAAAAACCGGTCCCACAACGCAACTAATAAACCCACCTCCGAAAATGACGGGCCAATCACACACTCGAGGTAAAAACTGAAAACGGTCCTGAAACTCAGAAGGATCTCCGAAAAGAGCCCGGTGGGCGCCATATTTACATGGTAAAAAATGTGGAAAAAGGAAAGTGTAAAAGGGTGATGAAATACACAAAGAAATATGTGATTTGTAAACAACAAGGTATGCAAAGTACAAGTTGTTAATGACATAGTTGCAAAGCCTCCGTGCAAGCTCATAAGTGCAGTATCACAAGTAACAACTTAAATCAACTCGGTCATTGATCCCTTTGGGATCTTGTGTTTGCAATCTCTTGATCCAATAGATTTCTCTTTGTAAAAGAGTTCTAGTCATGCTTTTTCCGGGCGTTGAAGTCACCATTTCTAAAATCTGGAATTTTAGTTGGGCGATAGTGTGTCTGTTGGTGTCCCAATGTACTGCCAGGCTGCTGTTTGCATTCTTGTTCCGTATGGTGCTCTTATGCTCAGAAATCCGTATTTTCACTTTTCTCTCAGTTTTTCCTACGTACAGGAGACCGCAGGGACATTTGATCGTGTAAATAACGTTCATAGAGTTACAGTCCGCATTTATCCTGAGAGAAATAGTTTCACCCGTGTGCGGGTGTTTTATTGAATCCGTCACCATCACGTTGTTGCAATGAATGCAATTTTGACATTTTTTCATCCCTTTGAAATTAGTTGCAGTCCTAATAGTTTTAGATTTCAGTAGTTGTTTGATGTTATGAGACCTTCTATAGGCAAAGATAGGTTTATGTATGAACAATTCCTTAAAGTCAGGCTCATTACTCAATAAATCCCAGTGGGACATAATGCTTCTTTTGATTTCCTGTGAGCAGGTGGAAAATTTTGACACGAACACCTGGCGAAGTGGTTGCTCTTTTGTTCTTTTTGTTAACAGGACTTCCCTGGGTAATTTATCGACCTTATCCTTCGCCGTCTGTAAAACATTGGCGGGATATTTCTTGGACGCATATTTACTACAAATCGTATTGATGTTTGTCTGTAGAGACTCCTCTTGTGAACATATCCTTTTTGCCCTCAACATCAATGAAAATGGTAGATTGTTGACAAGGTTCTTAGAATGGAAACTGTTATATGCTAGAGCCGTGTTCTTATCAGTGGCCTTATGAAAAACCTCTGTTTCCAGTGTATCTGTACCCAGTTTCACTAGTACATCCAGATATGGAATAGCCTTATCATCAATGGTGTGCGTGAATTGTATATTTTCATCACATGTATTCAACTCAGTTATTTTCTGTTCAAGCAGCCTGGTGGAGTTCTGCCAAATCAAAAAAATGTCGTCAATGTAACGACAATATAAAACAATGTTGTCACTCCAATCCTTGTCATTCAAAAGGAATTGGGCTTCAAATCTTGCCATATAGGTGTTTGCATAGGCAGGAGCCCCGGAAAAACCCATGGAGGTTCCTTTGTTTTGAAGATAGAATGAGTTGTTCCAAGAAAAATAGCTGTGGTGAAGACTGAAGTGAAGAAGTTCTAGTAAAAATACTTTGTTCACAGGTAAGTTCTCTTGTTGCAGCAACGCCCATTCTACTGCCTCTATTCCCTTGGAGTGTGGAATAGAGGTGTAGAGGGCCTTGACATCCAAGGTACATAGACACATTCCTGGTTGGATGATGATTTTGGAAAGTTTCTGTAAAAAATGAGTGGTGTCTTTGGTGTACGAATACCATGCCTGAACAAAAGGTTGCAAAAATCGATCAATAAACTGCCCCAGAGGTTCAAAAATGGTGCCACACCCAGTGACGATCGGACGAAATGGTGGGTTCAAAAGATTTTTATGGACTTTTGGTAGCATGTAAAGACCTGGTTGTTTTGGGAAAGAAACTGTAAGAAATTGCCTGGTTTTGGTGGTGATCCATTTCATCTCTTCTGCTGTTTTCAGTATTTTTTCAAGTGTTTCTTTCAATTCCCTTGTGGGGTCTTTGTCCAGCATCAAGTAAGTGTCCATGTCAGATACATGTTCTCGAACTTTGTTGTCATAAAATGTCTGATCCATGACCACTATCGCGCCGCCTTTATCGGCTTGCTGAATATGTATCCTTGGATTCTCTGATAATTCTTTAAGGGTGTCCCTCTCATATTTTGATAGATTCCGTTGACATTTTTTGTTGGTGTGGATATTTTTTAGGTCTTTCAGAACCAAGTTTTCAAAGGCATCCAGAATCTTATGCGATGTTGGTGCTTGGAAAGTAGATTTGGGTCTAAATTCCAAGTATTCTGGTGGTTCGGACACTCTCTCTTGGTCTGGGAGATTAGCAAAAAAATGTCTCAAGCGCAAGTTTCTCATGAATCTGAAAAAGTCGACTTCAATTTCAAGTGGATTTGTTTGATAAGTTGGTACAAAGTTGAGTCCTTTATTGAGCACTTTTGTCTGTTGAGCAGACAACTCATATTTGGAAATGTTGATTACTAAGTTAGTCGGGTACTCCTCAGGTTGGGTTTTATTACCTCCTTGGCCTCTCCTGGTTTTCCTTTGGTTTTTCCCGGTGGTTGGGTGGTTTCCGCATCCTGGGCGGAAAAAGACGTCTTGGAGGAGGCTGCTCCTTGACTCTCTGAAGCAGTTGATGTGCTAGGTGTTGTTGTTACAACAGTGGGTGGTGCCCTATTGATGTTGGTATCTCCTTCTGTGGCTACACTTTCTTGAGAGGAAGTATTAGATGTACGTTTCACAAAGGTTCTCCTCTGGGCATACACCTCCGCCCACGTATACACCTCGTTTAACTTGTAATCAAGTGTGTCTCTTTTGTATTTTCTCAGTTTGCCCTCTTGAATCTCTTTAGAGTGTTTCTCCATTCTTGCATTCATCTCTTCCAGAAATTTAGACCAATCTTGCTCATCCATTCTGTCTTTTAAATCAGATTCTATTACTGTGATTTCATCTGTGATTTCCTTGATTACTACAGAAAGTTCTTCCAGTAATAAAAGAATCAAATCCAAGGAGCATTTATTCAACACCGCGTACCAGCGGTCCATAAAATCTTTTTTCATGTGGAATCGGAAAAGCATGGGATCAATGACCGAGTTGATTTAAGTTGTTACTTGTGATACTGCACTTATGAGCTTGCACGGAGGCTTTGCAACTATGTCATTAACAACTTGTACTTTGCATACCTTGTTGTTTACAAATCACATATTTCTTTGTGTATTTCATCACCCTTTTACACTTTCCTTTTTCCACATTTTTTACCATGTAAATATGGCGCCCACCGGGCTCTTTTCGGAGATCCTTCTGAGTTTCAGGACCGTTTTCAGTTTTTACCTCGAGTGTGTGATTGGCCCGTCATTTTCGGAGGTGGGTTTATTAGTTGCGTTGTGGGACCGGTTTTTGTTACCGACTGCCGGGACTCCACGGAGAAGGTGCGACTAACGGAAGGATTTAGCAACTTATCACGGAGCAGAGCACAGGTATATTCTTGTAGGAGAAAAGCTTGATAAGAAGATGTAGCTGTCGGCGTTGCGCTGTAGTAAAAACTCGTCTCTTTAACTTTCAGTGATGTCACGAGTGAGTTCGTGGACGCAGACGAGAGGTGTTTGTTAAGTGTAGCCTGCAGCAGCATTAAAAAGGTATGCCCGTGGTCATACTGTTGTTAAGGTCGGGAATACTAGCTTAGGACAGGCATAGTGACCGTCTTTTGTTCAGCTTACGTCTAAGTTCACGCACAATCTGAATCCATGTCCTCCTGTCTCTTTGTAGTATTATGGAGTAAACTGCTGACGGGTAGAGGTTTATCACCAGAGTCCGGCGTGACCTGTGCGTTCGAGTCGAGGTTGGCAATAATCATTTGTGTTTTGTGAAGTAAGTGATAAGGAACTATTGTAGGTAAAATTGCACCGGATGTGATAACAGACCATTGAAACGCGCCTATTTTTTTTATTTTTATTTTTTTAGATACTGAAGAATCTCTTTACAAACAATACACCTGTATCTTTTCCGTCTTTCGGATCTTTACACATCTGATACTTATGTGAGTATAAGCACACAAGATTGTGAATATGAATGCAGGACATTCCTAAATTTCACCGCATTAGCATGTTTAATTTCAGCACAAAGTGACTTGCGGTGTACTTTGCACATTTTAAGAAACCTAACGTTTAATAGTAAAAGCAACCATTTTTTTCTGTTTTTGTAGGTATTGCCCCTGACGAAGGGCCGGTGGCCCGAAATGCATTGGGCAGTGATTATAAGAAAAGTATCTGATTGATGAATTTTTTTTGATTTCTGAAATGAAATGAAAATGTTCCACACTCATTGAATTCTGTACAAGATGTGAATTGTACTTATGAAAAACGTTATGATTTAACATAAAAGACATGTCAGTAAAGCAACAAATCAAATACATATAGCTTGCAGCGTGTTTCCTTGTTATTATATTAATTATCAGAGAAATACAGTGTATTTATTGATCCCACCTGGGGAATTGCAACAGTGCGCAGAAGGCAAGCGGCTCTGCTTGATTTCATTGTCATTTACATTGCCATTAGCTTAATCTCTGCAGTCACTCTGCACTCCCTAGCACTCCCTAGTCACTCTGCACTCCCTAGCCCTCCCTAGTCACTCTGCACTCCCTATCACTCTGCACTCCCTAGCACTCCCTAGCACTCTGCACTCCCTAGCACTCCCTAGCACTCTGCACTCCCTAGCACTCCCTAGCACTCCATAGTCACTCTGCACTCCCTAGCACTCTGCACTCCCTAGCACTCCATAGCACTCTGCAGTCATTCTGCACTCCCTAGCACTCTGCACTCCCTAGCACTCTGCACTTCCTAGCACTTCCTAGCACTCTGCACTCCCTAGCACTCTGCACTCCCTAGCACTCTGCACTCCCTAGCACTCTGCACTCCCTAGCACATACTCCCAGACATACTCATCAAAAAACCTCCAGGGTGCAGCCACCTTCGGGTCGCGGCGTCAGTCCCAGGTGTATGTGTGCACACTCCTTGCCTCCCACTGTCCCACACTACAATCACACACAGATCCGACTAGCGTCGTACTCTAGTGCTTATGTGTGTAGAGTACCCCCCCACACACACTCAATCACAGCCCTGTGTGCAGCCCCCTTCATTACGCTCTGTCACAAACTGGTGCCTGTGAGGTAAGAGGCCTTGCTTTGACGCCCCGACATGCAACCCCGTGTGTGTAACCGCCTCCGAAATGCAGGGTCAAGCTTTGCTGCTCCACACCCAGCCCCCGCAGCCCCGCCCACCACAAGCGTCTGTGTGCACCTATGTCATTGGAGGCGCAGCACGGAGTTCACGTGTGACCTTGGTGTGTCACACCTGTTTGCCATGCTAGTTATCCATGTGTTTCAATCATGTGGTGCCTTGGGTAAAGTGAACGCGTCTGAAAGACGTGGGATCCCATCAGGTAAAAACTCATTGGTGAGTAAAAGTGTCCCCAGCGTGGGGTGCGCAGATGAGTCCATGGCGCACATCCGTGGGGCCTCAGCACTGCACGGCCTAGGACTATCACTGAACACAAACTGGCATCTCCTACCCTGTTTAAAGGTATCTGCGCGTGACCTACATCCACCCCGCAGAGTCGCGCTCAATTAGCCGCACGCTCACACGCCCACCATTTTCGGTGGTATTTCGGAGAGTGTTTGTACTGACAGCCAATTAATCCTGCTTCCCCCGGCAACAAGTTGTGTTCTGCACGGGTGTGGGACATGAAACGGCCCAGCCTGCGGCGCCTGCCATCAATATTTCAGGCTGTGGGGAGAGCACCTCGTCCCACAGAGGAGGAGTGCCTGGGGCCCTTTACGTCTACTTCTCGCAGCCTCTGCAGGCGCCATCCACCCGGAGCCGGCCTCTCCCGAAGCCTGTCTGCAGGGGGCAGTAGTAGGGTTCGGGTGGCGTGGTCCATATCCGGTCAGTGGCCGTACTGATCGCTGCGTGCCAGGGAGCACACCTCCACGCAACTGGCGGCGCCTTGGCAATCGGATTAACAGCTCTCAGAAATACAGTCAGAGAGAGCTGTGTCTGCCACCTGCTGGGCTTCTCGCCGCTCATTGCATCTTTACACTACTTACACTACAACCACAGGCTGCGCTGCTCGCACTGCAGCCCACAGACATTCTACTTGCCTAAAGGAAGTTGTTTTGATGCCACAAGACACGTGCTGTGTGTTCTCACTTGCATTATAGCTCGCAGATGTGCTACTGCAGCTCTATCCACGCGCCTCTGTTTACACTACAGCTCACCGGCCTCTTACCTAAAGCTGCAGCCGGATTGTTGCACTACTTGATCAGCCCACATGTTGCAGTACTTGCACTATAACCCCCACGTTGCACTATTCACGTTATTGCACACATGTCAGGCTGGTCTTTTATCAATGCAATCTGTGAAGTCGCCGTTCTACATTGGCTGTCCAAAGGGTCTGCCTACTCCTAAGTGGAGTGGTGTGGCTCACTGGTTAGAGGCGGCAGACCCGTAAGCAGAGAACGGCCCGGGACCAGGGTTCAATTCCCGACGCGGCAGGGTCGTGGACCAGGGTCAAACGGACTCGATAATTCTCGCCTCGGTGCCTACTCTAACCAGGGAACACACTCGGCAACTCTGGACATTAAGCTTGCCTCATCTCTATAACGGCCCCCCACAGACGCCGGGGATGCCTGGTTTCACCTTGGAGATACCCAGAAAGGGACCTCTCACAGGGAAAACCAGGACGGGTTCCCCAGTGGTCTTCAGCGCCAGGATACTCCTTGGAGTCACAGTGCGCTTTACAAGTACACCCACATTTACATTTTACATTTACATTTACATTTACATTTTACACCAGACCCCATCCATTGCATGACTTGCCCTTCAGCCCACACGCTTCCCTACTTCCAGTACAATGTCTGGCACTGCTGACCCCGCGATGGAAGGTCTGTGCATCTCATGTGTGGGCTGGACTGTGGCATGGAAAGAGGAACCCGACGCAGTCACGAGAAACGCGTGCGTACTTCTGTCTGTACGTCTGTCACAGCGGCAGAACGGATTTTGCGGTGCCCCCTCTCAACCCCCCCTCCCCCCTCTTGCACAGTGTCTGTGTCTTGCACAACGTCTAGAGACGTCATTGCAATGATCAGGTCAATAATGCAATCTGCGAAGTCGCCATTCTACATTGGCTGTCCAAAGGGTCTGCCTACACCAGACCCCATCCATTGCACGATTTGCCCTTCAGCCCACACGCTTCTCTACTTCCAGTACAACGTCTGGCACTGCTGACCCCGTCATGGAAGGTCTGTGCGTCTCATGTGTGGGCTGGACTGTGGCGTGGATAGAGGAACCCGACGCAGTCACGAGAAACGCGTGCGTACTTCTGTCTGTACGTCTGTCACAGCGGCGGAATGGATTTTGCGGTGCCCCCTCTCAACCCCCCCTCCCCCCTCTTCCACAGTGTCTGTGTCTTGCACAACGTCTAGAGACGTCATTGCAACGATCAGGTCAATGAGACCCGGATGTCAGCCCCGACCACCCATTTGACCAAAGTGCGTAATCGGTTGAACACGAATACATCTCCGTGTACTTCACTTTCTATACCCCCAGAATAAAGTGTAGTGCCCAGAAGCAATGTACTTCTGAATGTGCGCCATTCACAACCCCCATTAGTTCACTCAGTGGAATAAAGTGATTAGCATTATTGGCATGAAACCAGCTACAAAAGACAACAAGGAAAGGCACGGACAGCGGGAGGGGGGCGGGAAAGACACGGACAGCGGGAGGAGGGGCGGGAAAGACACAGACAGCGGGAGGGGGGGCGGGAACGGCAAGGCACTCACCTGGACTTCCAGTGGGACACGGACAGCGGGAGGGGGGCGGGAACGGGCACAAGGACAGGGGGAGGGGGGGGCGGGAAGGTAAGAAAAACAAAGCACTCACCTGTACTTCTTCCGGCGGCCGTGGTCGAATGACGAAAACAAACCCATTTAAGCATGGGCGAATTTTGCGAATCTCGCGTTCGCGAATTTTGCGGATTTGCGAACTCGCAATCCGCAAAATCCGCGAATATGCGCGAATTTGCGGATTTTTTTTTTGTGTTCGCGCGGGTTTCTGCCAGTTCGCGAGGGTTTTGTACAATTTCGCAAACGCGAACTTACCTGTCGGGTCGCAAGTTTTGCGAACTTGTTGTTTCTACGTGTCCAGCCTGTTTGGGACACTCTTCTTCATCACTGCCACTCTCTGTCACCACTGCCACTCTCTGACTACTCATGCCACCCTTTGGCCCACCCATGCCACCCTCTGTTTCATCACAGCACCCTCTGGTTGTCTAGTGTACATTATTGTGGCAAAGCAAAGCACACCTTCCCTGCCTCAAGTGACCTGAATTAATTTGGGGCTGGTTAATGTGTCACAGAATATTTTTTTAGCTGGCACCTGCTTCCTTAGTGCTTCCTGATTAGTGATCTTTTGCACTTGCTAAGTGCTTTCATTGTTGCAAAATTAGTTACAACACCTGCCCTGCCCCAACTGACAATAATGAATTAGGGGCTGATTAATGTGTCACTGGATTTGAACTTCCAGCCTGGCTCCTGCTTGTCTCCCTTAGCTGTAATTCAGGACCTTTGTGGCATATGTGTAACTATTCTGAGGGTCAGAGCAGGGTCACATAATAGTTGCAAGTAGGCAACTGAACTCTGGAGGGGCCCCTCAGGAAGCACTACAGGAAATGGCTACTAATGATGAGCTTGAACTTTTGAACCTGGTAAGTAGTTTCAGTTTTGCTAAGATCGTATTTCTGCAATTTAGCGCTTATTCGCGGGGCGCGAAGTTGAACTGGGAACCCGCGAACTCACGCGAACAGTGCGAGCAAGCCATAAAATCCGCTGCTCGCGGATTTGCGGATTTTGCGGGAAATTCGGGAATCTCGCGGATTGAGAATTTACCGAAAATCCGCAAAATCCGCGAGCGGAACGGATTTTCCGCCCATACTTAAACCCATTATAACGAAACTCCGCCCACCGCCCCGATGACGACATCGCAGAGGCGGAGAGGGAAAAAATTTCGGGAACGCCCACGAATCTGGTCCGGCCATGACGGACAGATCTCTGTTCCAATGGCTAGCCTCCATTTATGGAGTTAGCCAATGAAACAGAGGGCGTAATCCCAAGCCCACTCTGTTGTAACATAAGATTTCGCCTGCGCCGAAAAGCTGCGCAGAGCGCAGCCTTCAGCCAGGCAAAACCTAAAAATATAAAGACAACTGAGGAAAGAACATCAGTCAGAGAGCACATATGCATATTATTTGTAACACCGTATCAAATTAGCCAACCCCCTCGGGACAATCCCATTCTCTGGTTGTGACTGGTGGCCAGCCTTTACTCTAGCAATGTAAGCCCTGTATGGGCCCCAGATGTCAATCGGTCTGGACGCACTAGGCATCTGAGTAGAGTATTCTTCACAGTTAATGCTGCAAAAAGCCATACTACTAAGCCATGTTTTCAACGTTGGTGGTCGCCTACTACCCCACAGCAAAGCTACTTCCCTCTTGGCTAACAAGAAGCCCAAAGCAGCAAGTTTCCTAACAGCGCGAGGGAAGTTAGCGACATAGCCCAGCAAAGCAATTTCGGGAGTAGGAACCAGTTTCATGCCTAAAATGTCGCCCAGGGTCCCGTGTATCTGAGCCCAGTACTCATGGAGATTGGGGCAGGTCCAAGAGAGGTGAGCAAAGTCGGCAAAGGAAGCTTTGCATTTAGGACAATGGTGGGGACGACTAGGGTAAATTCTGTGTGAGCATGCAGGAGTATGGTAAAGCTTGTGGAGAAACTTAAAATGAAGGAGTTTGTGCCTACTGTTCAGGGAAACATCTTTGTTAGCTCTACAGCATTGCTCCCATTAGCCGTCCGTGATAGGTTTGCCCAGATCCTCTTCCCATCATCTGTATTCATTCTTAACATGAGTTTTCTATCATTATTTAGTTTAATTATCTATCAGGGGTCATTAGAGCAGCTGTAGAACGCATTATAAAGTGTTTTTCTTTCCAGCATTTTCTATTTAAAGTATGTATTTATAGCAGGGAAAAATACCTGTCACGCCGGCAAGTGTGACCCTGAGCCCTGTGGTAGAGGTATCAAAGACCTGGCTAAAACAACTACACATTAATACTGACATTCTATAAGTATTTTGTTATTTTTTCACCTTTATAGCACCTACATATTAAATAATGGGCACACCTTAAATGAAAAATAAATGCAAATAAACTATTTGATGGGAAATGCACTCTTTTACATCATTAAACATCAGCTGGTTGATGTGATTGCTGTAGATATCTGTTTGTGAGACTAGAGAATCACAGAATTGAATCCTGCTTGGTGCATTGCCGAACAGTGACTTGTGTATTAATAGTGGTCTGCGATCCCAGCAAGTAACAGAAAGCATTGTGAATAATGTAGTTATTATTTTAAATTGTATTACACACAGTACAAGATAGGCTGCCACACATTGATTTAGCGCATATGAAAAAACGAATGGTTTCCAAGAATACATACTAGTATTAGATTACTAGAGTGTACCTAGGGCAGCCATTTATATAAATCCATTATATCGACACTTTCCAAAACTCAGCATCCTTATATTATGTATCAAAAAGAATAAATATGTGTAATTATGTTACTTCAAGTCCTAAATTAAAGCACTTTAGAGAACCCTCCCTGTAAGCACCCTCCAAATACTCCGGGTGCCCATTAACAATTTGGGGATAGTTGTTTTTAAAAAAATGTATAGGAATATTTTTGTAAAATTAAAAACACATTGGTCCCCATATCCTGGGTAACTTCGACTTCTTTTTACATACAGATGTCCTCTGAGGTGGATCAAGGGGGTGGCAGGGAGGAGACCAGAGGGATTATATTCAGGGCCCTGATTGCCCTATACCCTGGGGCCTCAGTGTAATGGCCCTAGCAAAAGTGGATTGCGTCAAAGAGATGGCCTACAGAAGGGGGCGCTAGGTGGGGTCTAAATTTTTTAGTTTACAAATGGACAAAGACAGTTTCCTCACTTTCTCAAAGAGATGGTCTGAAGAAGGTGTAGTGAAATTTAAACTCCTTTTTTAAAAAGTGCCATCACTACTGTTAGTACAGCAGGTGCATTGGTGTGAGGGACCACTGCAAACCAATTTAGGAAATATTACTAGCACAAATGGGGGTGGGGGTGAGCCATTTCCTTGTTAGCATTGTGACCCAGGACCCCCTTGTTGCAAAGGAAACAGGTACCAAGCAACAGGGGGATGAGATGCAGGGCTTTTTCCACTTTTTTGACACAAAGGGGCAATCTACCTGCTTTGGGCCTTAGTCCTAGGAGTGATGGACCAGTAATGTGGGCAGAGTAGTATGTATTATTAATGCTGCAGATGCAGTGGTGCTATGGCCCACGGGTGTGAGTGACAAACTAAACACCTGTTATGGTTATTTTAACATCATTCCTTGTTATTATTAGGGCTGAGTGCCCCCTTGCTGTCCCAGTGTTACTTTGGGCATTGAACCGAAGGCTCAAGAGACAAAAACATTGAAGCTGAGAGACACCTTAGCATGAACCTCAGAGAGATGACAGAAAGGAGGATGGGTGTAGTTTAACAAGGGGCAGAGCTGACTTCCTGCTTTACAAGGTATTAACTCTCATTGGTGAAACAGGTGCAGTGATACTGGGGCCCAGGATTTTGAAATGCCCACTGCATCACAATTATGATTGTCTTACTTTACAATTGAGGCATGGTGGATAGCATTAGAGCAGAGAGCACAGGTCATGCTTAGAAGCAAACAGCACTTCAGAGCTAATTTGTTTCTGAAAAGAACAGACTAAGTTTCAAGATCAGAGCGATGGCCAGGTTTGGTGGCAAAGATGTGAACGAGGCAGAGGGGATAGCATGCTACTCATGGCTGCAGCTATTATTAGTGCATAAGGTGTAGTTGCATTAGGGCCCAGGGGAGTGAGGGGTTCCCAAGATCCCATGGTATGGAGTTTTCTATTAGTTGCTACAATGTCCAGGTCAGGAAATGTTATGGTATAATTTTTGATGGTGTGGGTAAACTTCAGGAAGCTTTTCAACCTAATCAACCAAGAAAAAATCATTCTGCTAATTTATTGCTTATCATTTGATGAAGATGTCATCAGTACAGTGGCGGCAAATTCTTATAATGGCTGAGAATGGAATAATGTCTGTATTGTTGACAGATTCTTTGAATGCATGTAGGTAGGCTACACTTGGTGCAAATGTGGTTCCCAAGTATATCCTGCCTTGAAATTCAAAGAAGGTTTTTGAAGTGCAATTTTTGCCACATCCATGATGAAATGTATAGGGTTTATTAATTCCTAGTTCCTTTTGTGAAGTAGCTCTTCACCTGAGGAACCTGCACTGGCTCCCTGTCGACAAAAGAATCTCCTTCAGGCCCATGATCCACGTACACAATGCACTCCACAAGACCGTCCCAGCCTATCTCAACAGTCGACTCTCCTTTTACGTACCCAACAGGAAATTCCGCTCCGCAGACCTCTCCCTGGCTACCATCCCATGCATCCGCAGAACAACAGCCAGAGGCAAATCCTTCCCCCACCGCGCTGCCAAGACCTGGAACACCCTACCCCTCATCCTACAACAAACCGAATACCTTCTAACCTTCAGGAGACAACTCAAGACCTGGCTGTTCGACCAGTAGCAACAGCACCCCCCCCCTCTCCCCACCCTCAGCGCTTTGAAACCCTTGCGGGTATGTAGTACGCTTTACAAATAATTTGATTGATTGATTCCTCTTGGGGAATGCTCGTATATAGAGATTCCATAGCTAAGCAAATCAGGAATTCTATTTCAGTGTCAACTGTGACATTGTTAATTAAGTTCAGCATGTCCTTTGAATCTTGGAGGTAGGATGTCATGCCCTCCACTATAAGTCATAGGATGTTCCTAAGTTCCATGATGTAATTTCATCACTTCTGAATGACGAAAACGGCAACTGATAGGACCCGTAATGGATAAACGGCTCTATTCCCCTGGCTCTACCACTTAATACAGGCTGGGGATGCTTACTAGCATGAAAATAGTTGGTAAGGGATATGCTTCCCACTTGCCTTGTTTCTCCACAAAGTAAGTCAGAAACCTGAGGCAGGAGGAGGCGCCATTTGAACCATGAATATTTTCTCAATATTACCTTTTTTTTAAAAACAGTGTGTAACTGCAAGGCGGGGTTCGTAAACCCAGCTCTCTTTAACATGTGATGGCTTTAAAATAGGGAGAGTGAGGTGAGAATGAATGTATGCAATATTATGTTCACCTTCTTCTAAAATAGGTGGGTGTCTCACAATGCTCAGTGTGCAGTGCTGTCTTTGAAGTTTAATGCACAGTGTGCTGTTTTAACCACACAAAAAACATGTTTTAAACAGCCTCATTTCTATTACCCCTTCACTAAACAGTAGGCATCAACCACAGTGGAACTCCTTATCAAGCAAGATTACCTTGCATGTATGTATTAAAAAGTATTAACTCAGTATAAACAATTGGTTACCTAATTGAGAGATCTAGACTCTAAGCCTAGGTTCCTGAAGAAATCCATAGACACTGAATGGCTAAAACAATTAGCTGAAACATGAAGACAATGATTTGTCTGGATACGTCCCAAAGCATCTGTTATTTGACTTTTTAATCTTGTCTAAGTTACCCATAGGAAAGAACTATGAAGGGCGGACTTAAGGCCATTTTAAGCTTTCCACATATGAATATTGAGCCGAAACCCAAAATAGGATATAGAGAGGTCTGACATTTTTGGTAGAGCCTTCCCCAAGAATAATTTCCCCTGGATGTGATAAAAATTCCTATGAAAAACTATGCCACAAAATGTGGGTGAAGATTTTTATCTCAATAGAACTTTCAATAACAAAGTAGCAAGTTTGGCACTTTTGACTTAGTTAACTGAGGATCCCCTTTTGTTTGTGGTTTAATGTTTAGTCAGGGAGGACTAACCAGTTGGTTACCTTTGACCCCCTCTTCATTTAAAGGTATACCCTTTTTCATTGTAATTAAGAATACAGAATCTCACAGATATCTTGAAAGGATAATTTTCTGCAGCCCTTAGGGGAGCAGCGTTATATTGTTGATTCTGTCAATGGGCATGTGATAGGTGATGTCACCAGTGATGCCTTCAATTATGTAATTAATGTTACCATCTGGGATATTGTGATTGAGCATATGAGCTGTGCAGTGGAGGGAGGATGCAATGCTCACAATGTGAGTAATGTGAACTGATGCATCACCCTAGAAAGAATGATTTGTCCTCAAGAATTAACGAAAACACTGGCCCCCATAGGTGAAATTTCCTTAAACCCAGATATGGTAAGTGGGAATACTGTTGGTACACTGAGAAAGTTGTTGGAGTCCTTATCAGCTGTATATTCTGTGAATACACAGGGACCACTGAAAGGATATCCACCTTTCAATAGTCCCTCTGATGTTGACACATCTCATTGGTTTATAAAGTAAAATGAGCTTACCCTAAAGGATGCAAGTACTATTTTACACATAGGTCTCAGGTTTCTCTGTCTGATGAATAATAACACAGAATTTTGTACTTTATGCAAAAGATGGATTTAAAGGTGCAGGGCCCGCAGCTAATGGCTGTAGACATGAGTCTTTAGGACTATAATGATATACAATCCTTACCGTTTATCGTATACCGAGCCTGGTGACCCTTCTGATACTCATAGTTTGAAACCTGGGGGGTGCAGACACACCGAAAAGCCTCCGCAGTGGTGGGATCTGGCAAGTTAATGGGCCAGACAGAAGGTCCTTTTCTGCTCCATTGTTGCCATTTTGAAAGATGGTGGCTGTGCAGATGCACTGAGGAGCCTTGTGTCTCTGAAAAAAACAAAAACATTTTATTGGGGCGGATGCCAGCCTAAAGGCATACTTCAACTTGGGTGGCACATGGTTAGAATGGCTCCTATAATCAAAGCAACAATTTTGGCGAATGTGTCTGATCCTGCAAAGTGGACGACCACGTGCTCTCTATGATACTGTATTCCTAGGAACCCCGTCTTTCATTGGTGGCTGTGGGGTAAAATTGCTAGCACTGCCCCATAGAGACTTTTTATGCCATGGTAGGCAGCTATGCAGGTCTGTTGTGCACAGAGGTCTGCTGCCCCCTACTTTATCCTCAAAGATTTAACAAAACGACATATGTACTTGTATCTCTATTAGTCTTTAAGCTCTACCAATAAACTGTTTCTCCTCGTATAATATACACGAGTGGACCAACCATTTCCAGTTTCCATGACCTACACCACAGATAGTTCTCATGAAATAACTATTTCTGATCCAGCATTCTCACTTTACTGGGTCAACTTGTGCTACACATGACGGCGTTCTTTGTAGGCCTGACACAAGGACTCCACCTAACCTTGGGAAGGTGACATTTTATCTCCACCAAGGTAGGGGGCGGCTCTTTGCTGCTTGTAGCCCCACACTGAGCAGCTAGAGAGAAGAAACATAGGGAATGAAACATCATGTGAGGACACTACACAGTCTGGCACTGCTCTGCTACCGGGGCCATAGGTCACCACTCAGTGCTTCGTTTGCACACAAAAAATAAATCGGAGGTGCGAATTGTTTTTTCAGGAGTTGGATGCAGGAAGTGGCTGCTTAGTTTTAATTCCCCTTATTTTCTCTTCCACAACCCTAAACTTCCTGCCTCTTTACTTCAGCCTTTCTGCTTCTTTTTTCCCTGCTTCCTCACTTTGTCACGGTTATCTCACCTTTGACTTCCTCCTTTTTTCTCTTTTGGACTGTCTCTCTTTTGCTTTGGGTGAAAATGTAATGATGTAAAACAAGTCTCGGTTCCCAAAAACAAGTGCTGGTGCCCAACACCTGCAACCACTGCCACGAATTAAAGATTGTGACCACCTATTCACGATATACGACTGGCAATTGACTTCTTTTGGGGTCACATCATCTCCATCTGTTCACAGTTCACCTTGCCCTGACCCTTTACAGGCAGCAGACTAGTAAATGACTGTCGCTTTTTAACCTGCATCAGGGAAAACACATTCAAAATACCACCTCAGGCAGCCACAAAGTAAAGTTTCTTCCTTTACAAATTGACATGTTAGCAGGCATTAATGGGTTGCTTGGGCATTTCACAGTAAGCCTTTGTTAAGTTTTTAAATCGGAAAAATAGTTGAAGCAGTGGTTTTCCTCTTTTCTCATTCCATAAACTCGCACTCTGTGGCGTTAAACTCCCAGAGCAACGTTCTTCGCTTGCAAAAAACAGAGCTCAACTTGAAGCAAAGTACAATTAACTGTCGCCCTCCAAGGAAGAAACCCTGTGACTCATAGTTCCCCACTAAGGTCTGGCCTATTTTAAATGGTTTCCACATAGTGTTTTCGGTTTCCTATTTCAGAATTCAGACTCGCTTAAATGACTGGTCCATTTGTACCCTTTTCCTATCAGATCACGCCTGGTTTCTTCACCCAGTCAACAAGCATTGGCAAAGCCAATAGGTCTCACCTATGTGAGAACTATTTGCTTTTCCAATGTTTTTTAACCGTGATGTACACCATTATGGCTGCTTTTCGGCACTGCAAAGAGTAGAGTGGCATAGAGAAGAGTGAGGAGGAGTAGAGTGGGGTAGGGTGGTGTAGGGCGTAGCAGCACACAGTACCGTGTAGTGGCGTAGAGTAGTGTAGAGGGGTGTAGAGTGGTGTAGTGGAGAGTAGTGCAGAGGAGAGTAGAGAAGAGTGGGGCTGATTGGAACAGTGTGGAGTAGCATAAAGTAGCGTAGAGTGGAGTGGCACAGAGTAGTGTGGCATTAAAATGGAGTCGCATAGGGTAGAGTGGCGTGGTGTGGAGTGTCGTGGCGGGGCACAGAGTGGAGTGGCATACTGTAGATTGGAATAAAGTAGAATAGCATAGAGTAGATTAGCATAGAGTGAAGTAGCGTGGCATAGACTGGATACAGATGTAAAGTGGATTGGAGTGGCTTAGAATGGAGTGGCATAAGGCAGAGTGGTATAGACTGGAGTGGTGTGTAATGGAGTGCCACAGCGAGGTGTAGATTAGGGTGACATAGAGTGGTTTTGAGTGGAGTGGTGTAGAGTAGAGGGGAGTGGTGTGGTGTGGTGTAGAGTGGCATTGCGTGGTGTATAGTGGAATTGAATAGCGTGGATTGTAGTGGCATTAAGTGGAGTGGCATATGGCTGGAGTGGTGTGGGGTGGAGTGGAGTGCCATAGCATAGCATAGGGTAGAGTGGCTTAGAGTGGTGTAGAGTAGGGTGATGTGTAGATTAGATTGTTACAGAGTGAAATGGTGTAGAGTAGAGTAGTGTAGAGTACAATAGGGTGGAGTGGCGTAGAGTAGAATGTAGTAGAGTGGTCTGTAGTAGAGTAGAATGAAGTGTAGTGGCATAGAGTGGAGTGGCGTAGAGCAGAGTAGAGTAGAGTGGCATTGTATGAAGTGGATTGGTGTAGAGTAGAGTGATGGGGAGTAGAGTGGGTTAGAGTAGAGTGGTGCAGAGTGGTGTGGATGTGCATGAAGTGTTGTAGAGGTGAGTGGGGGGCATATAGATGAGTTTAGTGGCATAGAGTGGCATAGGCGTAGAGTGGAGTGGAACAGAGTGGTATTGTGTGGAGTGGCGTAGAATAGTGTTTCATAGTATAGAGTAGCGTAGAGTGGAGTGGGCTAGAGTGGAGCTTCGTAGAGTGGAGTTTGGTAGAGTGGCATAGAGTAGCATAGAGTGGAGTGGCGTAGAGTAGAGGGGCACAGAGATTACCTGCAAAGAATAAAGTGGCGTAGATTGTGGTATAAAGTAGGGTGAAGTGCAGTAGAGTAGCGTGGAGTCAACTGCAGTGGCGTAGTGTGCTCTAAAGTAAAGTAGAGTGTAGTTGCATATGGCATATAGTGGATTAGCATAGAGTGGTGTGGAGTGGAGTGGTGTGGAGCAGTGTGGAGCAGAGTAGAGTGGAGTAGAGTAGAATGGCAAAGTATAGAGCGGTTTAAAGTGGCATAGAGTGGAGTGGCATGCAGTAGACTAGCGGAGAGTAGGGGTGATTAGCATAGAGTGGTGTAGAGTGGGTTGGAGTGCAGTGGCATAAAGTAGATTGGAGTGGCATGGAGTAGAGTGGCATGTAGTGGGGAGGGATGTATGACGTTAGAACGCATACATTTACAACGCGTACCTTTACAACGCGTTCGTAACAACGAAAGTTGTTACCACGCATTGCGCTGGGGGGCGCAAAATTGAACAATTTAATTTACTATTCCAACACCAGTCCCCGTGGATAGTAGGGAAGGTGTTGGGATAGTAAATTAAATCATTTACTATCCTTGAGCGCCCCCCAGTGCAATGCGTGGTAACAACTTTCGTTGTTACGACCGCGTTGTAAATGTATTCCGTTGTAATGCTTGCGTTCTAAACGCTGCATACCAGTGGGGAGACTTAGAGTGGAATGGTGTACAGAGGAGGGGGGTGGCATAGAGCAGAGTGGAGTAGCGTAGAGCAGGGTAACATATAGTAGCATAGAGTGGGGTGGCTTAGAGTAGAGTGCTGTAGAATGAATTGGTATAGAGTGGCATAGATATTAGGATAGTGGTTTAGAGCAGAGTGGCATAGAGTGAGGAAAATGTCATAGAGTGTAACAGAGTAGAGATGAGTGGCTTAGAGTCAATACAGATAGCAAATAGAGTAAAAACAACATAAATAACAAGCTGTATGTCTATGTTAAAAGTAAGAAATCATGTTGCACATCTAGGAATAATACCAAAACAATTATAAAACTGTTGTATCAAAATAGCGCATTACAAAAAGACGGGGAAGAACAAAGATGAGGAAGAACACATACTTGGTTGATGCTCCAGAGGAGCTAACACAATAAAGAAAGAGAAGCCTACAGGAGCTAAGAAATCAAAAGATAGCAAATGAGAGTGACAACAAAAACAACTAATGATGTACTGTAGACGGGTTGTAAGCCCACTGAATTGTGAACAATACAACCATAGAATAGAGCATGTGTTGGGCAGGCAAGATCTAAAATGTCCCACTTCTCTGCACCATATAAACAGCACCAAGAAACCCTGTTCTTTTCTGAGATTAGAGGTCATATTCCCTTACAAATGGTCTTCAAACATTTAGATCTTGCACTCAGTATAAAATATCTAAGGGAATAATAAAATGGTGCCCGCCAACTCCACGTAAGGCCCTAGTTAAATGTTGGATGCTATGGTATCTTAGCAAGAGGTATAAAGACACCCTATTCTGAGTTTTACTGGGTGTAGGCGCATCCTGTAAACCACAATGCTCTACTGCTGAAAGCATGTGGTACATGTGCAACACTTCCAGTTTCACAGATACCAAAATACTTTTTTTGTTTGAACCACATTTCCAGTGTGAGTAAATTACGTGATTAATGGAAAGGAAAGCAGAAATTATGCATCATACACACAAAGTCTAGTAATCAGGAAATACACTAGATTACATTTGTGAAATTAAAATTATGAACAGTTCTAATTTAAACAAAAACATAATTTGATAGTGTAATAATATTAAAAAATAACAATGCCATTGATTTCTCCTCAACATGATTCGAGAGATTAAAAAGCTAAATATAAAGAGGTAACTAGAATCAAAAAGATATATAACTGGAAACTATATACAGTGCAGTAAATATAACAATTTAAAAACATGATAATTATTACAAAATAATTTATAGTTCCATGAAATATCCAATTAATATAATGAACTCCCTCATTAATTTTATATAAGGAATTCTGTCCTTTCCAAGCAACTAAGAAATCTGACCTAGAAGTAGACCTGGTCAATTCAATTAAATTTTAATTTTTATTGTTTTAGATCTCTTACAAGGTAAAAAATTACACATAATTCCATCACTTTATGAAACAAAAAATGATATACTCCCTGAAAAAGTTCATTTGAAAACATGTACAAGATAGAGTTAATAAACTTTTATTTACAATTTATGATAAACAAATTAATTTGGTGGACATTTAAAAAAAAGCAATCAGATCAATAATAGAAGAGAGGTTATTTGCTAAAAATAATAGGTTCAATAAAAGGATTTCTAGCCTCAACTACATTCTTATTGGACTATAAGCTCAAGAAATATATTAAGTCCTGAGTTCCATTATAGCATTTATCACAAACCCGCTATCTTCATCTTGGTTACTCCAACATCTTGTATGAGCTTTTAGAGGTAGTATACCTAAACGCAGAATAATACATCTCCTGATACTATGATCCACATTAAATCTTACGTATTTTTGAGAGATCTTAAACTCGATAGTAGAGGTGAGAGATTTGTAATGAGAAAGTTTAAGGCAATGCACCTTATCAAGCTCATAACTTAATCTGGGAGTCATATTTTTCAAGAAATGCTTCAGGTATGCTGGAGATCAGGATTGAAGGATGGTTTCAGTGCATTGAAAATATTCTAAGGCTGCCATGAATTTTTTTTGAAAGGTATCATTTTTTCCATGATTTAAAAGTTTCATATTTTAATAAGGCCCTTAAAGAGCCTTCTTCTGCATGTAATAGTTTGAAAGTCCATCTGATTAGATTTGCTAGAGCTATTGAGAATTCACTTACTATGGCGACTTCTAAGTGCAGGATCTGTACTGGGACAACCTGGCTCAATAGGATTAGTTGCCGTGGTAATTTGCCTTCAGCATTATTCAGAACACTCCATCTAGCTATATGGATATACTCTGCAGCATAGGTTATGGTTGGGGGGAATTGTATGCCTTTTGAACTTCTAAAAGAGCTTGAAAGTGCATGTTGCCCGAATAAGAGTACAATTTCCTTTATGCATTTGTATGTGCCACTGTTTTTGATTCATGTGATGTAGGTAGGAGTGGACTTCTAGGGTTTGCAAGAAGACCCTCCCGAGATATTATATGCTTTTGCTGCATCAATTGTTTTATTGCCTAATTGCCATTCATATTAGATGTGGTGTTTCCTACCCCTAAATGGGACTATCTTGGTCTTAGAAATATTCACCTTTAGGTGGTTCGTTTCTAAGTATTTTGTAAGGGCATCTATATTCCTCTGTAAGCCCAATGGGGTAAGATAAAGAAGAACCACATCATCAGAATACTTTAAAACATTGATATGATCTAAAGCTACTCTAGGAGGGAAATTATTTACTTTTTGAAAAATATCTTGTAAATCACTTATATAAAGTGTGAATAGGATGGAAGCTAATGGACAACCCTACTTGAGTAGAGATCTTACGAGTCAGCCTTTGTCACCTCCCATCTGGACTTTACACCGTGTTGACATATGTAAAGTTACGATTAGCCTCAAAAGTGAGAGCTGCATCCCTAATTCCTTTAGTTTCTTCCAGAGCGACTGACTGTCAACCCTATCAAAAGCTATTGAGAAATTGACAAATAAGCTATATATTATTGAGATTTACATAGAACATACTTATCAATTATTGACTATAAAATACCTATATTATCAATTACAGAATGATTAGGCCGGAAAGCCTGCTTGAAACTTCAGAATGATGCCCTTGGAGAAAGTCCATTCTCTTAGATGTTCAAGAATACTTGCAGCAAATATTTTCCCTCTGGCATCCAAAAGTGTGATTTGCCGATAGTTCCCTGGGTTAAATCGGGATCCTTTTTCAATGTTGGAACAATGATACTCCCAGTCCATGAGTAAGGAATTTGAGCAGTAACCACTGAGTAACAGGGGAACCCCTTAGCAGCAGAGGAAGAAACAGTAAATATCAAACAGAAAAGTATGCTCTACCGATTTAATTTAAGGAGTGCAGTATGTCGTTTCATTAATGGACCACTCTTGCTAGACCACGCGCTCAAAAACTTGCATCATCCAAGTCATTGAAACATTATTTTATTTTTTAGTTTTTATACTTTTTCAGAATAGGTAAATAGATACATCAATCATATGTTTATACAATAAAATGTGTACAAAAGTAGATTCCAAAGGTACCCATGGACAGCCTTTCATTCATCTCGTACATTCAAATTCATACTCAAATATTCTCATTCAAACCAAAAACACACACCTCACATCTGTAACAAACCATAAACAATATAATTCAAATTCCCTATGTACATGCAATGTAAGAAGGTATAATTCATAAATTAGGCCAGATTGATAATGCCAGTTAAAATATATAATTTGTAGTTCTAAATATGTATGGGATATTCACATTGTGCATCAGAACAACAGAATTTTTTTTTGTATGTAGATAATTATTCAACTTTGTAAAAATAAATCAATAAGACATTTATGTTGAGGACAAGTTGACAGTGCTGACGCGTGTTTCGGTGTCACACACCCTCTTTGGGTATCACCTTCTTAAGGGCACATATGATGATTCAAATTAAAGAGGCCATGGGACCTACCATACACAGGAGAAATGAAATACAGTCTGGTTAATTTAAAGGCATTTGTTTTTTTGGTCAAACAGTTTAATATGATCCATGGTCAAAAGCACAGAGTGTCTGATTAAAGTTTAAAAATTGAATACTGCAAAGAAACATCTGCACACTTATCGAAACAGGTCACGAACATCAGAGAAACAAAGTTGGAAAAATACAAAGTGAAAACACAAACAATATAGTCAGTAGTCCTTGATTAAAAAAAAAATTTACAGCAGTTATAACTCATAAACATGAAAAGGTCGTCTTAATTTCTTAATATAAGCTCTTTTTAGAGGATCGGAGACAATAGAGGATAACAAAAGTGCCTACCTACCGAACTGAAAGCAGACAAATCCTTATATGAGGGTGCGGATAAACAGGACGAATCTGCTGATAGGCAGTCTGCGGTGAAATACCAATGCAAGGGCCATATAGGTCAGGCAATCAGGATAAAGCAATCCTGTAAAACAAGTGCTAAAAGTAGCAAAAAATAAGTCAAAACTCTCACCTGAACGATTAAGAGATTAGCCGTCCAATTTAGATACACGGAGGTCAAAACGAGAAAAATGTCAATAGGTGCAATAGCTCACCCGACAAAAAGTCTACCATACTAGTTATATCAAGCTTAAAGAGTATTTTCCGAAGAATGCCAGTGCGAAAAATGTTAGTGCAATTCAAACAGGAAAAATAAACGCAGAAAAAATTGGCTATATTAAAAAGGACCTAAATGAAACAGGGTGTTTGTACTGTTTAACGAGAGAGATGTAGCATAAAGAAAAGCAAGGTAAGTAGTAAACAACTATCAAGTTCTTAACCTCATCGATGCTGGTGACGGAACCACTCCGTCACCAGCCACGGACGCGCTGTGCTGGTGATGGAGTGGTTCCGTCACGGCCCGGCCGCCGCGCCAGCGCTGCACTGATTTCGCACCTGCGCGGTGCGTTCTATTGAGCGGGCGGGGCCGTGACGGAACCACTCCGTCACAAGCACAGCACGTCCAAGGCTCGTGACGTGAGTGGTTCCGTCACGAGCATGATGGCGCCGCGCGGCCCCCCCCGCCCCCTCTAGCGCTGCGGCGGAATTACCGCCGCAGCCAAGGGGTAAAAAAAAGATCAATATCACAGCTCATTAGTATCACTTGATGTCTAATAGAACATGCATCTCTTTTTAAAAAAAATAACAGAGCATGGACAAGTCGGTGTCCAATTAGGATGCGCTAAATGCTCTTCCGACCATTACCACAAAGACAGGCCAAATGTGTGGGCCCACAGAGCACGGGATTGGCCCCAAACATCCCCGGAGTATCAGGGGAGGCGCCAAGTGGAAGCAGAGACCCAGTGAGGCACCTGGAGAAATCTGATTACATCAGAGGGTGTGATGCGACCAGGCTGCCATAAATCTAAAATGGCAGCAGAGACACTAGCTTACCTGCCAAACTTTAAATTTAGATGAAAGGGAGTACAAAGCCCAAGTAGTGCAGACAAGAAAGGACAATTGCCATGTTCCCCCATGATGCTGGGCATAACGGGGTCCCACCCGCTTGTAAGACCAGGACTCTGCCACACAACTTCAGTGGGCTGGTCCTGTTAGCGGCCTGGAGACCAGATCAGTGGGCAGATACAGACCACATCTGAGGGCTAGGTAGCCCTGCACTAAATAGAAGGGGTGGGTGAAATATTACGCTTTGCCCGCAGAATTGGCGGAATTTGGCAACTCCTTGTTAAATTTGTAACGCAGAGTTCTGGACAAATTCAACCAATTCTTGCGTGGCAGACTTTTTTCTCATGAGAGGCTCGAGAACCTTAATTTGGCAACCAAAACCGAGATTTGGAGTTCCCTAGCTCTAGCTCCCCTCGCTAGGAGGATATCTGGTATTATGTTTCCTAACACGGGCAATCGCTGGCGATAACGAGCTTTCCCAGTCAGAAGGCTGCTGTTCAAGTAGAAAATCTACTCGAGCAGCAACAAAATCTACTCGAGAAGATGCACCCTCTGGCGTGCCGAGGTGGTGCATTTCAAGCTTATTTTTGCCTTGAAACATGCTACCTGCACTAAACCACAGGCAGAGGACGGCGACATGCCTATTTCCACTCATTTAATTTGTACGTAACTACGCAGAATTCTGCGAATTCAAATTCAATGAGTTCCACTCATCCCTACTAAATAGCTGCCTACAACAGGGGAGGCAACCTTCCCATTGCAAGTACAATGTGAAGACTTAGGGGAGTCAGCTATGCTCCACTACAGGCATCTAGAGTTTCGCTGACTACCTCGAGCGTGCCAAAGTGCACTAGGCAGTCATGGTGGCCCTGGCTGTAGAAGAGGACTACAGCACTATAACAGATGCCTCACCACAAGTGGGCCTCCCATGTGGGAAGAACCGAGTACACCAGGAAGTCTGTCCAGATGCGTAACATCCAACACGGCAGCTTCCAAAAACAAACAAGCATTTATAATGCAATAGGTCTCGCATTTGCAAAAATTAGAGCTCTTGGCATTGTAAATGACAAACCTTTTATTTAGGTGTTGGTTTTGAAAACAGATAAATAAATGGCATTGTCATTTGCAATGCCAATAGCTTAATCTTTCGCAAATGCGAGACCTATTGCATATGCAATGCAATAGGTCTCCTATTTACTCGAGTTTGAGCTATTGACATTGCAAATAACAATGCGTTTTATTTATATTTAAAAAACCAAAACATAAATAAAAGGCACTGTCATTTACAATGCCAATAACTCAAACTCGTGTAAATGTGAGACCTGTTGCATTGCAAATGCTTGTTACAGCAGGGCATAAACAGCATCAAATTGTCGAACACTAGCTATATGAGCCCATACATGATGAGCCATAGTGTCTTTCGGAGCATTCCTCATTTTATGGCAACATTTTAAAAAGGCCCCTCGTCTGACTAGGGATTGCTTTGCCAGGGAGAATTTATGTCTAAATGTGGCAAGTGAAGCCAACCGTAGGAGGCAAAAGAGTTGTCTGTAGGTCTTTATTATGACTTTATCCAAAAGGCTTGCATCATGGCCTATCATCATTTTGCTTCCAGAGTGTAGGGTTGGAGGAAATTTGGATGTAATCACCATTATAGGTGACTTTAGGTCATGCCCCCAAATACTTTTAGCTTAACTTAGGAAAGCTAAATTTTACCGCAGTGCTTTTCACTTTAATGTTTTCCTTTTGTTGAGAATAGGAGGGTCTCGAATCCAGCTTAACACCCAGATATGTATATGTAGTTGTTTCTTTCACGGGTAACCCTTTTAACAGCCAACTGTCCTGCTTAATGATGCGCCAGTTTAAGGAGATTACTTTTGTCTTCTTAAGGTTGATCTCGAGTAGATTGTCATCCATAAACTCTGTGAGCAGATGAATCAATCTTTGTAATTCTACTCTTGTATTACTTAATAAAAGCAAATCATCTGCGTAAAGGATGTTTGACATAGGCAAGCCACCAAGGCTCTGGGTCAGTCAAGGGCTGGCAAGAGATCTGAGATGTACAAATTTAACAGGAGTGGTGCAAGTGCACACCCCTGTGTCAGACCTACTGATGTTTCCACTTCCCTAGACAGATACCTGCCATCCCTAAACTTGATCCTAACCCATGTACCCATGTATAACAGCCTTATCGACATCAACAGATTTTGCGAATCCACTAGCACCGAAGTTTTCCCCACATTTGTCAATGTGGCACATAGTCAAAGGCTGCCTAAAAATCCACAAAACACATAAACAATAGAGTGCAGGTATCGCTTGGCTGCCCGCTTGTTCAACTAAGGTGAGTCCATGTTTCCATATGCAGCCGACTGAGTCAAGATTACATGTACCACAAGTGCACTACCAAATTGAGTTTTTTATAGCGATCTACAAAATGTCAACTCCAGGCTATCAACTTCCACTATATCATCAAGTTAAGGATATAAAGGTAAGAGTAGGTTTAATATTCTTAACTCCACATCTACCTAGCCTGATGATATATTTAGAACTTCAGGGTACAAACGTAAAACTAAGATTAGTAAATCGGAGCAGAGCACCACTGAGTCTTGTCCTTAATCCCAATGTGGATAATGTGCAATTTTCAAATACTTTCTTTTGTTTCTATAAGAACATTATGGTGCCAATTCAGATCCGGTAAAATAACCGTCCGTATGATTCACATCCGGAGCCATCTCCATACGACTCGTACACACGCCGTATGACCCGACGAGTACGATCTGGACCGGGGAATCAGGACGCGATTCGTACGGTCCACGTCAGGTAAGGGCGATTCGTACGGAAAAAGCGCACAATCACATACACACCGTACGGCGCGTACACCCCATGATCTCAGGGGTACGCGCCGTACCCCTGTGATCATGAGGGATACGCAACGTACACCCAGCGTACATGGGGTACGCATCGTACACCCAGCATACATGGGGTACGATGCGTACCCCATGTACGCTGGGTGTACGGTGCGTACCCCCATGATCGCAGGGGTACGCGCCGTCCCCCTGCGATCATGGGGGGAATGCGCCGTACCCTGGGGGGGGGCATTCCATACCTGTTTTGGCGCAAACTCTGCTTTTACGGCTGATTTCAGATCCCGTAGAAAAAGGGTCGTACGGTGCGTACCCGACATGTATCATACTTGCTGGGTCGTATAAACCAGCCGCGAACCGTACATATGTCGCGTACAGTAGGTTCCGAGTGAGAATCGTACGGAGATTAGAGTCGTACGGTCTCTGTACGTTCGTAGGGAGTCCAGCTGCTGGTACGCATTGTACTTCATCGTACGTACGGGGGACATTGCAGGGTACGAATCGTATGGGAAAAACGCTCCGAACGGCTATTTGGAGCGTTTTTTACCGGATCGGAATCGACCCCTATGTTTCATATCTCACAGAGACTGCTCTGATGAGTGCTGGAAGCCACGAGTTCTTGGTCCCATAAGGATGTAGGAAGACTGGAGGATTATGAGAGCAGCCACCTTATTTTTAGACGGCCCTGGTGAAAGGGTGAAAAGAATTAACAATAAAAGAGAAGACAGGTGGAAATCAAGGTGCCTTGTATGTTGTGGACTGAAAATAATAAAGGCTGCTAAAATAATGACCCTCAACACCCTGGCGAAAAAAACACCCAGTGTGTGAGGGCCCTTACAAACTCCTATGTTTCTGGAGATCAAAAACGTTTGCTTCACGTCAGTCCGAAACATGAAGGAAGTGCCCCAAACTGCGTGTGCCACCACAGGAGCCGCTGGAACTGATTTAACTACTATATAACAAAAAAGGGTGTGGCTCATAAGCAGTAAGGCTGAGCACTCATAGATAAACAACCAAACACAATGCCAATACTGCTTGCTATTTGAAAATTATTTCTAGCCAAGAATGTGTGGACATACCATCAAACCACCTGCAAGCTCATTAGTCGCTTTTATTTCATTGTCAAAATTTCAAAACTTTTTTCTCATTTGAATTTTAAACATACATCTAATACACATTGTATATAAACATTACACGAAAAGTAAAGAAATCTTATTCAACAATTCACAGTTTTCTCGCCATCGCACACTCACATCAATCACACTGTCAAAAGAAAAAATATTACCCATTCATACTTGTGATTCCCATACCAAAACAATCTTGCACTAAATCACAGATCCTTTTATATCCTATACAATGTTTTCATGTTACTAAATCCAATTGTAAAGTTTCATTTATTTGGATACAACAAAGCACAATTATTTCAAAACAAATTGTTCAGGGCAAGTGTTTGGTAGTTCCACGGCCTACGCGTTTCAAACCCCCTTTTTTTAAAATTCCGGGTTCTCATCAGGACCAACCTCACTTTATTCCATATGCCTCACATCATCGGCTTCCTTTTTCAATGTAATTGGAAAAGACCAATTTTGAATTGCTCCCTCGATCGTACGAAACCCCGTATGAATTCAGCTCCTGCACCGTGAATTATCCACCAGTAATCTACTGAGTCGAATTTAATTCTCCATCAATCAGGAGTCCTTCCTCGCGTGTGTCCTCCGCGGGTGCCTGTTTCGAGCGATTCTCCCTGCTCGCGACCCTCTGTTCCGACCCGGAAGTTCTCATTTTGGAAGCAAAAGGGAAGTGACGTTTCGGACCACCAGCCAATGAATGAGCTCCATAAAAAGAGCAATCCAAGATTTAACAAATGGGAAGCTAAGAAATAAATATACACACAATGGGTGGATTTTCACCACTAATACTAACTGCTTGATGCCCCGTAGAGGCAGCGCATGCGCTGCCTATGCAATACCTAAAATGACTATAACCTCAGAGACCTCCACATCAGGCCCTCGACCCCAGCTGCAAAAGAGGGCTCTATGTCCCTGAAGGCCCCAGCGGTGGAGGAGTCAACAGAAGACATGGCACCACTCACAAGAGCAAGATCTCATGCAGGAATGAAAGCATGTACAGCAGGACATGGGGGATCTGTGTGAGCAGATCTCCACTCTGGAAGGCAGTGAGGTGGGGAAGACCTCAAGCATCTCCAGCAGAAGTACTATGATTACAGGAGGAAACAAATTAGTCTGCAGGCCCACACAAAGGACTTGGAGAATTGATACCACCAAAACAACATCAGAGTCAGACAGATCCCTGCGGGCGCTAGGGCAAAGACATATCCAGGAGATGTTATGACCCTGTTACAACAGATAATAGCCTGGGGGGAAGAGACGGACATCCAAATACACAGGTTTCACAGAGTAAGACACAATGAAGGCAATAATGCAAGACAACTGGACATTCTAGCCTGCATTCATGACTTCCGGTTGAAGGAGGAGATCCATAGGAGAGAGAGGGATATGTGCCCACTCTTCTTTCAGGGTCACAAACCGGCATTGTATCAGGACTTATCCATATTCACTGTACAATGGAATTGGAACTTCCAATAGGGACGTCTGACTGATAACAGTATCCTTGTGGAGTAAGGGGACCTCCTACAGGTGAGGCTATCCATTCCATATAATCTTCTACTGGGATAGCCAACAGCACCATATTTGAACTCTATCTGAGGCCCTTCGTGTTCTGGGCCTCTCATAGGAGGACCCACAAGGCGTCCTATGGATAGCTGGTTGAACCTCAACCAGACACCCTTATCAATAGCACAGAACTTTAACAGCAAGGAGCTGGTCCCGTCTGGACCCCAAAGAGATAATGCAGGAACGAAAGGGAGTCTGACAAAACAGCCTTTACATGTCTGGACCTACTGTATGATTTCTGACAGATGGTGGAAGAACCAACTATAGAATGGACAGCGCTCCTAACCCCAATTAGGCAAAATGGTGATGTGGGATTGTGTCAAGGAGTATCCGTAACCTACGATAAGGGAATGCTTTGCCCTAATCCGGGCATTGCTTTCTGGACATGTTGAACTTCAGCTTTTCCATTCCTGAGGGCACAGCAGCAGGATATATCCCCTTGTGTGTTTGACAAATTCTCAATCCAAAGCACCATTCATTAATTTTTGTTTGGCCCATTCCATCAATATTCAGGACTCCATTTTTTGGTGTCATTGCTGTGCAAGGCCAATGTGAGGCGGCATAAAGATAGTTTAATTTTTGTGCAGTCTTAAGACTCACTTGAAATCTGTTCTGAAGCTTACAATTTAATAAAATCAGGATTTTACATCAGAAAGAGATGTGAATTCTAATGGCTGTGTTTTTTTGAACCATGTTAACCCCTTCGCTGCGGCGGCTATTCCGCCGCAGCGCTAAGGTTGTGGGGCACCCGCGCGGCGGCTCCATACTAGTGACGGAACCGCTCTGTCACGGCTCGCGGGCGAGCGTGCTTGTGACGGAACGGTTCCGTCACGAACCCGCCCGCCCATCAAAGCGTCAGCGCAGGCGCAAAATCAGCGCCGCGCAGGCGCGGCGAGCGGGCCGTGACGGAACCGTTCCGTCACAAGCACAGCTCACCCATGGCTTGTGACGGAGCGGTTCCGTCACAAGCATGGGAGGGGTTAAAATATCGATTACATAAATATCGATGAAAAAAATATCGATGTAGAAATATCGAAAACCGAGCTTTACAGAATAGACTTGAGAGTTAGATAGGGGGAGATGCCAAGGGAGTAGCGTCCCGGGATTCTTGAGCATTCGTGATTCCGTGTTTTGGGGTAGGATGGGGGGAGTCGGAGGAAAGGAACGATAAGGGGACGCTTCCCTACTTAGCTGAAACGACCGCGAATCGACACTGAATGACCGTAATGTGTTTCCTTGAGTTTGTTTTTGTTTTGTTGTTGTTGTTTTTGAAAAATAGAAAACCCAAAAACCTGTAATGATTGGCAAAAAAGTGAAATACCCAGTACCTGTTCCTTGAAGCAGAATTGTAATGATATAACTTTAAATCCCAGCTAGAAGTTACTGCATGATGAAAGAAAGAATGAGATGGCGGCCAGCCCAATGGGTTGTAGGCCTACCACTTTGTAAATCCAAAGGTACAATAAAGGTTTTTGTAAAAAAAAAAGAATATATCGATTACAAAAATATCGAATCCCTATACTTAAACAGGTAAGTACAGTAATATTGACTTAAAAATAGCGATGTAAAAAAGGTAGATGTTAAAAATATCGACTTTAAAAAATAACATAAATTAAAATAAAATAATTAAATAATATTAATATTAAGAAAATAAATTAAATGTAATATATATTTAAAATAATTATAACAAATAAACTAAATTTTATTAAATTAAAACACAAAGTGTACATATACATATATTTACTGAAATACATTTTATTAACTATAATCATTATTGAATTTATAAACTTTTTAAATTATATAAAAATAAAATTAACACATATATAAATAAATTAAAATAAAGTATTCTATATTTAATTAACACATTTAACTATTTAAAAAATAATACAAACATTTAATTAAAAAATAAAAACATTAGTATTTAAAACGTTGGATAGCAAAGGGGTAAAAATTACTATTCCCACTCCAGTGAGTGCAACCGTAGAGAAAACGCTGGATAGCGTAGGGGTAAAATTTGCTTTTCCCACTCCAGTGAGTGCAACAGTAGGGAAAGCGCTGGATAGCGTAGGGGTAAAAATATTATTCCCACTCCAATGAGTGCAACAGCAGGTAAAAGCGCTGGATAGCAGAGGGGTAAAATTAACTATACCCACTCCAGTCAATGCATCAGTAGGGAAGACATTTGATAGCGTAGGGGTAAAAATTACTATTCCCACTCCAGTGAGTGCAAAAGTAGGGAAAGCGCTGGGTAGCGCAGGGGTAAAAATTACTATTCCCACTCCAGGGAGTGCAACAGTAGGGAAAGCGCTGGATAGCGGCGGGGTAAAAATTACTATTCCCACTCCAATGAGTGCAACAGTAGGGAAAGTGCAGGATAGCGGAGGGGTAAAAATTACTATTCCCACTCCAGTGCTTGCAGCAGTAGGGAACGCGCTGGATCACAAAACAATAAAAACACAAAACAATCAACATTTTTTGTTAAATTTAGTTTCCTTTATTAACATAATTAATATGTAATTTCAAATATATTACTACTAACAAAGAAAATAAAAAAATATTTAACCATTATTTAACACTAGAAAAATGAACAACACACACCTACAATTAATTACACAATTAAATTCAATAATTACTAATTAATTAATGAACATTAACTTATAATATTTATTAATGACCCAATAAAAAACTTAATTGTTTACCACCTTTCACACCATTTACACAAATTAACACCAAAACACACACCTAAAATTACTTACATAATTAAAATTAATAATTAATAATGAATTATTGGTAATTAATTTTGAAGTATTTAAAAATGAAACAATAAAAAAATTATTTACTTACCACCCTTCACACAATTTACACATATAAACACCACAACACACACCTAAAATGAATTAATCATTAACATAATTATTTATTAATCAACTAAGTGAAATTAATTAACAATTAAATAATAAAATATTATTAATTAATCAATTAACACATTAATTATTCAACACATTTTATAACATTAAATTACTTCCCACCCCATTCCCCTATAAACCCACAACACGCTACGGAACTAAAAACGCAGAATTAAACTTAAAAGAAATTAATAACAACTAAAACTCTAAAACATATAATAAAATTACAAACAATTCTCATTAAAAACACAAATACATAAAATTATCAACAAATCGATTTTTTTGTAAATTATATTTTTGTAAAGGATATTTATTACAACGATATTTATGTAATCAATATTACTTGCCTGCCAGTCGATATTCTTGTCATCTATATTTTTGTTGTCGATATTTCATCCCCTCTTTAGTTTTTGCGGCGATATTTCTGTCCCACAATATTTTTACGGCGATATTTCTACTCTGCACCGTTTTTTATGTTTTAGACATGATTTAGTCTATCTGACTTGCCTCTTTTAAATATTTGATTTCAGATTTTTCATTTGAAAAGTGGGTATTGTCTATGGTTCTGTACCATAAGAAATTTTTGATCCATGTCTTTTTATTTTATGTATACTTTTATGGTATTTGGCCGAATAAAGTTTAATTTGATTTGACTTGAGGTGTGAAAGGCTTTTCAATTATTATAATAGTCATAGTTGGGATTTGCACTCATAAGATCCTGCACAGTCACATTGTTAGGCCTATGATGCAAACCTTCTCAAGCACCTTCTCAACATCAACCCAATGTGCCTTCTAGCCCCCAAAACACAAGTAGAGCACGGGTAAACAATGCAGCATCACCTAACATGCAGGCATTGATATCAAAGCATCAGCCTTAAGGTGAGAGGCCTAAATCACTCCACTAAGGGGGCATTGGTGCCTATCCGCCCGAAGCAGGCTGGTGGTGATGACTATCTCCTTCAGTAAACACACTTGTTGATGAGAGACAAGTATTGATTAAAATCCTGAAGGTTGCCCAACCAATATCTTCCTTCTGGGCCAGCTAAAATGGAGGGGTGGCAATCTTAATCTTCAACAATCTTCAAGGCGAGGAGGAAGGTAAAATAGCTGAATTTTCAAGATGAGTTGGTGGGTAAAATAGCCAAAATTAAGAGCAGGTTGCTGGCCTACTGAATCAAGTGGGCTTCCAACATCTCACAATAGCAACTGTTTACTCTCCCAATTGACAGAGAGAGAGCTTTTCACCTCAGGCCCTGTTCATGGTCCTTTAGTCTCCAAACCCAGCAGTTCTAGTGGGAGGCATTTTTAACTTAGAGATGTTTAACAATCTAGAGAAATCGGGCTAACTCTTTGGTCAAAACAGTTAATTTTTCTCAGTTGGCTACAAAATATATGCGAGAATTGACCACTTTCTAGGTATACCACCAAAGCAGGAATTAATTCAGAAGATGCACATAGACCCCGTAGTAGGCCCCTCGCCTTATTCCTGTGACTCTTTCATGCATGGGGAGCAAAATCTGTAAGGGGCGTGCAGACTGCATCATGCACCTGGAGGAAGGCTTCAAAGCAGTCAATATGTCTCTCACTAATTATCTGCAAATCAGCGACTTGGGGGAGAGATCATAGCCTTATCTGCTAACGACTCTAAGATCATACAGGAAGAACAACAGAAACTGGAGAGGGAAGTGCAACACCTGACAGCTATACACAAATGCACAGGGCTCACAGAGTGTGGTGCAAACTACATAATGAACGGAGTGAGATGTTTGGGAATGATAGGAAACGTCTCTTTTCTGGAATATTTTCCCCACCCTCTACACATCTCAACATCGCAAGACCTGAACGGCAATGCTATCTCAACATATCTGGATGGGTTGGAGGTGACTCAACTTATGCTACTTCAAGCCATATGGAGAAAACCTTCAGAATAAAGGAAGTGATTTTCGCCATTGCTAAGTTGAAGCCCTTCCAATCCCCACGCCCTGATGGCTTTATACCAATTTTCTAGAAGAGCGTCTGCTAGGTCTTGACCTCACTCCACACCAAACTTTTCAACTACTTCGTCGACAGTTGGCCCCGGACTAGTTGCATACTGGTAACCTCTGTCTCCATACTACCCAAAACAGCGACGAACAAGTAGCTCTGTAGCTCCTATAGACCTATCTTGCTGAAAAACATGGATGAGAAGCTTGATTAAACTCATTGCATGCCACATCTGATAGACCAGGACCAAGCAGCCTTCATTCCAAATAGAAACTGTGCTGACAATATTCAGCAGATGCTGCACATAATAGATGAGGCCTTAGGCCCAGAATGAAGTGCTACAACTCACTATTGATGAGAAGAAAAACAGTTGGTAGACACCACTGTCTCTACTTGATTGGCACCTTGAAGCACTGAGGATTTGGGAGCTGGTTCTGCCGATGGAGTACATGTCGCTATGGTCTCCCTTGGGTGAATGGGTAGCCCTTGAGCTGTACATCCGTACAGAGAGGGATGAGGCTGGAATGTCCCCTGTTACGGCTTTTGTTTGCCCAATGCATGGGCCCCTGACCCAACACATCCGTACAGATTTGAATATTACTGGTGTGCAGTTCAGTGCCAGCAGTCATGCTATCAGCCTATATGCCAATGATGTGATAGCGGCTCTGATGGACGCACTTAATTCTCTACCCACTCTTATACCCGAGCTACTGAGCTTTCGGTAAGTTTCTGGGTTCAAAATAATCTTACAGAAATCACAAATTCTTAAATTAACAGTACCGTACGATCATCAAGAATAAATCAGTGCGCTCCCTCCTGTGTCATTGACGAGACATCCATTCCATATCTGGGGTCCAAGTAGCCCCCACAGCCACACATACAGCAAAAATCAATTACTGAGGTCTCATTAAGCAAGTGAAATAGGATCTCTTTGTCTGGCGCCTTACTGATTCCCATGGCTTGGATGAATAGCGGGCCTCAAAATAAGATTTTGCCCTGGGTTCTAATTAGAAATCAATAGGTTCGTTTGGGCCAGGAAGAGGCCCCACATGCATTGCTTCCTGATTTATAGACCTACCAAAGAAGGGGTGCTAGGTGTGCCTAACAATCAACTATACTACCAAGCAACACAACTACGATACATGGTGGAATGGGGTCGGGCCTCTTCTGAAAAACATTAGTATTTTATGGACCAGGCGATCCAGGCACACACATTTGGAAGGTCCCTTGGTTGCCCAGCAGACACAGAGCATGGGGCCTACATTCCCCTCCCATAACATCTACCACAATTGCAGTATGAGACAGAGTAGCGGAGCAGAGGCGGCATTCACATATACGATGATCCCTATATGTGCCAATCGGGCCTTTACCCTAAGCCTCCAAAGTGACAGATTCCAGCAGTGGCAATCAGCAGAGTGCAAAAATATGGGAAATCTATGTGACAAGGCAAGGATCATTCAATTCGAAATGCTGCAACTAGAGTATGGGTTGCCTGAGTCCGAACAAATCCATTACTTTCAGGTCAGACACTGGGTGATGCACTAATTAGTAAAACCATACACACACAGACCACTTACACCATTTGAAAAATTGGTCCTTATGAAGAACGAAGAAAGGTGGCGGATCACAGAGCTTTACTCTCTGCTGTCATAGTACACCCACACAGAGAAGCAATCAGGACAAAGTGGTGGGAAGCAAACTTAGGGAGGAAGCTCACACACTAAGAAGAATGAAGCATTTTCTGTAGGGATCAATATACCGCTTGCAACACCTTAAGCCCAGAAACTGCAGTTAAGGTAGACACATATTGGTAGTGGAGCCCTGCTAAGGTACAGAAATGGTGCTCACATGCAGCAGAAATGTTGGAGGGACTTGGTGGGTTCCAGAACACAATACCAACTTGTAGGAAGTTGGTTCTCTATATTGTACAGTAAAATGAAGATCACTGAGAGTCCAGTAAGAACCAGATTGGTATATAGAGGCAAAAATAGATAATAATAAAGCTCTCTTTGTGGTAGTGTGGGCGAACAGTTAGGCTCATCAGATGGAAGGGCTAAGCATGTGTTGTCCCACATAAATAAATCTGAGACCAATTTATAAAAATAACATAGACTTTGATATAATTTTTCAAAACAAGAACTTCGTTCTACAGTAAGTACTTTTCATGACATTAATTTTTCAAGTTTCCAAAATAAATCACTTTTGTGCATAATTACACACCATTGAAGTTGATGGGAGAAAATAGAAAAATGCATATAAAACCATACAACTAGATTTCGAGGTTCACCTCTGGGATTCAGGTAATTAGCAAGGACAGGTTCAATGTTCCACATGGGAAATTCTCTGGACTGTCCCAGATTTGGCTGGCATTAGGTTGTTGGTAGCTAGTGCACTATGAAGAAGGGGGGCCACCTGAAAACATACTGCATAAAAGGACTTAAAGGTAAGTCTGAAAGATCCCGCTCAAGATAGCTGGTCGCAAGGGCCTAAGGATCACAGGAGCACAGCTGGTTCATCAGTATCCAGGCTTGGCGGGTTCGTGACAGAGCAGATGGGTCAGCCATGTGGGGCTCATCAAGATGTCTTCACAGTCATGGGCAGGCACCTTGGAGAGGCGTTTTTGGGACTGCTGGGTCACTCACAATTGGGTCTCATGGATCTCTATGTCCCTAAAAGCGTGCTTGCTTCCTGGACAGTTGGAGTCTGAATTGGTCTCTTTGTCCCAGTGGATGCTGTAGAGGGTCTGGCATCCTGGGTATGGGGGCGGATCGACACCAGTAGATCCTAGTGTCTCCACACTTGGAGGGGAGATATATGTTATCCTCCAGGGCTGGTGTACCACTTTTCGTTTGGGTGCTGCATTAGAGTTGCCAAAGAGCAGCAAGTCGGGAAACCGGATTCTGCTGGTACTGTGCCTACGGACTGCAGGACAGTAGTACATCAACACCAAGGGAGTGATTTGGTGATTTGCCAAAAGGCGGAGGGGCTTTGGGGTTCTTCGAGGCTTCACAGTTGCAGGATGAGACAGCATATCACAATTGTTGAGTCCTTAAGAAAGTGGGCAGGGTTTGGCGCCAATTTTTTGTGGCAGAGCTTCAGGCCTCAGGTCAGCAGCTCTTCTTTATCCTTATCTTCTTTATCTTCTTATATATATTCACTGAAAAAACCATAGTTATAGTTAGCTGGAAATTTTACTGACATAAAACCATTGAAATTCCCACGTTATAGTTAGTTGGACTCACTATAACTTGCGCGCCTGCAATGCACTGTTGATGACGTCACATATTACATCACTCATGACATAGTCAGTGACATCACTCATGACATCACTGATGACACCATCCAGTGAATGTGTGTCTTTCTGAAAAATAAATGTGTTTTATATACGTATATGTAAAGGTCGATGGAAGAATAAATGTTTAAATAAGTGTATAAATGTATGTTTTTTTAAAAAAAATGATTGGTTAACTGGCTTATTAAGTGTATCTTAGTGAATACATATATTAGCGAGTAATGTTTAAATATTTAAATATATGTATCAGTGTTTCACTTTGTGTATAAGTGGCTGCATAGGTTGGTGAGTAGCTGCATGTGTGTGTATATGGGTTATTAGATGTTTTTTAGTATCAGTATGAGTGTCTGTATGGTTTGGTGGGGGTATTACTTAGCACATAGATGCATCAATTACTGACTCACTGTTTGTATGTGTTTTGAAGACAGCATATGTGCAGGACTGTATGGGTGGATGAGTGTGTATATGTGTGTGTTAGTGAGTGAATGACTGTCTCTAGTGTCTTTATCAGTAACAACATATGTTTTAATCTAGTATATGTGAGTATTGATGTATATAAGTGAGTATATGTGAGAGTGAGAGATTGTAACAGTTCCTGTTTAAATAAGTATGTGTTTCTATAAGTGATTGTTTAAGAGAGTAAGTATGTGTAAGTTTCCTTAGAAGTAAGGTGGTAGTGTGTGTATAGCTGTATATGCAAATAAATGGATGTTCAATAGTTTATTTGCATGTGTGAGTATGTGTGTGAGTAACTTTTGGATGACTGTCGGTGTGTAACAGGATGTATAGGTGTATCACTACATATGATGAGTGAGTATATGTATGAGTGACTATATAGAACTGTTGGTGAATGAGTGGATGTGTATATAGATGGTGGAATTACTGAATTGGTTGTTGTAACTGGTATGGGTATCTCCATTTTTTTGAAAATTTTAGTTTCTATTTTTGAATATGTGTTTCAAGGGTTACATTACACTGAAAGGAGGTCTGTCACTCTGTCACAAGGATGGTGTCATCAGTGATGTCATGAGTGATGTCATTGACCATGTAATGAGTGATGTAATATGTGACGTTATCAGCAGTGCATTGCAGGCGCGCAAGTTATAGTGAGTCCAACTAACTATAACGTGGGAATTTCAATGGTTTTATGTCAGTAAAATTTCCAGCTAACTATAACTGGTGTCAAACCTATAGTTTTTTCAGTGAATTTAATAGGTTTTTTAAATGCTAATTCCTAACTATAACTGGTGTGAAACCTATGTTTTTTTTAGTGAATTTCATAGGTTTTGTAAATGCTAATTCCTAACTATATATAGGACCTCAAACCTATGTTTTTTTCAGTAAATTTCAAAGGTTTTTTTAATAGCAAATTCTATAGCTATGAAATATAATATTTTTTTATAATGAATCCTATATTGTATATTTATGTAATACTATTTTTTTAATGTATATTGTTCATGTTTATTTATTTATTTATTTATTTTTGCCCTGGAGCGCTCCCGGTGCGCGTACCGGTGAGTGCACCGGTAAGCGCAGTCTATAATACTATAATACTGATATCACTTACTATGAGATCCACTTACAGTACCTATATGACAACTAGAATTTTTTATATTATCTTGATCACTTTTGCTCACAATATAATTTTAAACAGCAGACTAACTTTTATTAACTGCTCCCGTCTTCATAGGCCAATTACATTTACTTAAATTTCGGTTCTAAAAACACTAGGTAAGAATTTTTTAAGTCAAAAGGCAAACGTTGTTTGAAAGTCAAATGAGTATCATTACAGTAAGTCCAGCCTTTTCAACATTTTAAATAAGCTGTATAATGCCCTGATGTTGTCGAAGGACCGTCATGATAAATAATAGCTACAGTTGTAAAGGTTCTTCTTGAAATTGATAACTGAGAAGCCACGAAATTTTTAATAGAAGTTGTCAATTTAGTTCCATCAGGTCTACATCGTTGGAACATTAAAATGACATACTGACCATAAGTTTGTATAGATAATGTGGACAGCATTGCACACTTACATTGGGTACACACCATATTTTGATCAGCTGCTTTAACTAGATTATTAAAAGACACTGATTTGCAGTCTGGTAAAGTCAAATATATAAATCTTTCAGTGTCTATTCTAGTACTACTTGATAAACTATAATTGTCGCAGTCATGCTGCCATTGATATGAAAGGCTAAAAAGATTTTCTACATCTACACCTTCATCTTCCAATACACCAAACATATACATTAAAAATTCCTGACAATCCTGCTGAATATTCTGTGAAAATTGTTTTTGACCAGAACATATGTCTAAAAGATTTCGAATTTCTGAAACACTTTCTATTTTTGCTCTATCACTGCTAGATTTTTCAAACACAGAATTCAATAAACAGCAGAATCTTTGATCCCGATTTTCAACAATCTGTTCTTGTAAACTTTAAAGAAAAAAGTCAACATTAACCCCTACATTAACATAGCAGTTGACACCAGAACTGTTTTCAAACTGAAATCCAACAACATCTTCAACAGAATCCTTTTTCTTTCTGCTTACAATTACAGTTTCATCTACTTTTTGTCTTTTTGCTACTACCTCACTGCAATTATTCTAATTTCTTCTCTTTCGGCCTACCACACGTATTTCAAACAGAGGATATTGAGGCAAATGTGGAGCATACTCTCTTCTTAACCTATTGTATTCTTTAACACAATCTAGATCTGCACACATTTTTGTCTCATCACACTCAATAAAGTACAATCCTGATAAAGTTCTGACTCATGATAATGCCACATATGCCATACCCTCTTTAAACACAGAACTTCCAATGTTCACCAAAGCACTATCAACACTTAAACCTTGAGATTTATGAATTGTCTGAGGGATAAAGTGGGCCACCTCTGTCGTTTATGTAGTAAGGCAAAGGAGGATATGCCACATTTGTTGTGCTCCTGCGACAAATTACTAGAGGAAAGAAAACGCTTGCTGAAATTTTTGTTTAACCAAAGAGGAATACGCACTCGAAGGAATGCAGTCCTTGCCTGCTTCACACCCGATGATCCGCAGCTAAACTGCGGCCTTGTGAAGTATATGAAAGAGGTGGAGAAAAAGATGCAGAAACTTGATGCTTAACTTAACTTGCTGTTTTTTGTTTAGGTTGAACCATATGTAAAATGTTGTCTAACATTATCAAATCAATGAAGGCGGCGGATAGAGGACACTGGAACCCAACCTTTTTTAGATTCACAAAGAAAATCGATGCTAAGACGAACATCATTGCAAATTTGTATTTAATTTAGAAGATTTTAAAAATGAATTATATCGTTTTATAAGCAATATTACGTTTACGGTGAAAATGTACAGTATGTATATGTATTTTAAAATGGAGAAACTGCAATGGTTTTTATTAACTATGCAAAATAAATTCATTCATTCAAATTAAAAAAAAAAAAGAATTGTCATCGCATATGCCAAACAAACAGGAAACTGTTTTTGGCAAATATATAAGTCTTTTACAAGCAAAAATGTAGCAGAACAACAACTTATTTGTTGTACTTGCTCAATGCCATCAAATTACATTTTTTAAAATTCAATTCCATCTCTATTTCTGTAATTCACAAAATCAACAACATGACCCATTGTTCCATTTACCAGACCTCTTTCAACATTTAAATTCCTTCTCAAAATGATACGACAATTTAAACACACATTCAGAGTCTTTTCAAAACCAGCAGTTTTAGATATACTCTTCTCTAATGAATCCAATTTTGATTTCAAATTTTCTGACAAAATAATTGTTGCTCCCATATGCTCTATTTTATCTATAGCTTCCAGTTTCACAATCTCTTCATTTTCTAACTTTAATATTTTGTTGTTGAAGATGGAACATTCTTGCAGAGTTGGCATCAAACATATCCCAGATTTGTTCTCAGTAATTTTCTTAAAAATATTCTCTGGAAGAATGTTTTCATTTGGATACAAATTTGAAATTAATCGTGCATGTAAAGCTTCTTTCCCATGCTCACCTACTTTTCCGATTCTTACATCTTGCAGAATATTTTTATAATCTTCATCCTTTGCCTGTCGCATATTTTGAAGCAGTTCTGCATATTTGAAATTTAACCATATATTAACGTTTCCAATGCTTCCTAGGCACTTCCTGGTATCTTCATGCGTGAGCATTTGAAACACTGGTTGTCCTTTCACTGGAGTCAACTGCAGTAGATCTCCAAAAACAATAATGTGTTTCCCTCCAAATAACACATCATACTCTGTTCTAAGAATTTCTTGCATTCTCAAATGCACAAAAGCAGGCATTAGATTTGAGACCATGCTTACTTCATCAATGATAAGAAGTTTCATTTTCTTCAGGACTCTGGAAACTTCAGAACACGCATCTCCAGATAGCTTGTGGTATTGCAATTTATTATCATGCTCAACTGGTAGCATCAGTAAACGATGTAAAGTAATCCCTTTAATGTTATGTGCTGTCAGCCCAGTTGGAGCGGTTACAACACAAGACAGCGGTGATTCAGTCCTTTTCTGCAGATAGGTTGCAATTGCTTTAATCAGAAAACTTTTTCCTGTTCCCACTTCTCCACTCACGTACAGTTGAACAGGCTTAAATGATGTACATGAGCACTCTTTTTTCTCATGACTGAATCCATGTTCAATCTGTTCTGTGACTTCGTCATATATCTGTTTCTGCTCAACGTTTAGTTGTTTCACCAAATCTTCAAAGTTAACTACATCCTCTTGAGCTTGTTCCATAGCTCTTTCCACCTCATCCATGGCAGTGGAAGCTTCATTTTGGATAATTGGTCCTCCTAGTGGATCCTGACTCAATGAAGTAGAACTCTGACTGTCTTGAAAACTTTCTCTAGCATTCTCTGCAGCAATTGTGGCTTCTTGCTCTATTTCTTCGTTCAACATTTGCAGATAATTTGGATAAACAGGACATTCTATGGTATCCTTGGTTGCATTAAAAGAATCTTCGTAACAGAGAAAATCTCCAAGTAGTTCCTCTTCTGTACGCCATGGTTTAAAGAGTTGCAAAAGAGCTAAATAGTAAAATTCCCTTTTGTCTGGAGATTCGCAACTCAATTTTCGATGATTAATCAAATGGCCTTTTCTCTGCTTCACTAGACATCCTTCACACCCAATGACAGCATATATTCCATTATTGATATCCTCTGTGATGTTCCTCTTATAACTATAGTTTTGCAGAACTTCATACAAACAAGTGTTCTCAAGATGACTACTTCTGTTTGGATAGTATTTATCCAACATGTTTGTCTTCAAAATATCTGTACTGTTTGGTTCTTTCTCCGCCAAATACCCAATTTCTTGTACAGATTTCGAAACACGGTTTCGTGTTGCAGCAAGAGCTAGACTCACCCAAATGATTGTTCTAGATTTGGCATAGAGACTTGCTGATGATAACCGATCAGAACATTCATATGCTCCAATTTCTCTATGCGACAACATCTTCAGACTGAAACTGTATAATTTTTTACTTATACTCTTTTCATGTGAAATGTCCTCCTACATTTCCTTCAGTTCTGTCTTTTCTTTTTTTTTGATGTAAGATGTCACATATCGAGCCACAGCAATAGAGTTGTCAGCAACGAACTGAATTTCCATGTTAGCATTCCACATGGACAAAATCACTGGGTTGTAGTCGTTGATGTACTTGGACTCTTCGTTTCTTTTTAAATTGTATGTATTTTTTGGTGATTTCCTCGTCACAGTATGTCGCAGAGAAGACATAAAATTATTTACTCTTCCTTTGGAAATCACTGGTCGTGGAAACCCGAAACGACATTTTGTGTAGAACTTGTCCTTGTTTCTGAATTTTCGACGACAGTACTTTCCACAATGATGGGATTGAAAGCGTGAAACTTGTTGCCTTAAACTGTTTTCTTCGGTAGTTTTCGGAACAGCACATGTTGAATACTCTTCAATGAAACTCATCACTGTGTCATCGAATCTGTTCCAAATTTGGGTGCATCTTTAATCCATAACAACATATGTATGTGAGGAGCACCTCTCGCTTGATACTCCTTTCTCCAAAAGAAATCCAAAGCCTCTCCAAGGGGAGGATTTTTTTTGTTGGTAATAAAAGACATCATAGCTTCAAATCTATAATTGAAATATCAGCATACATTCACTGGATCCAAAGAACACAGTTTTCCAGGTGTTTTGAATTCTGTATTTTGTATGTTTGCATTTGCCTCTCGTAGAAATTGAAGTAAGTCGTCCCATGCATACTCAGCATAGCTAAGAGTGAGGAACCATGTAGGAATTCCTAAGTTTCTTAGCATACATTTCAATTCCCCATGACGACGGAACCAATACTCGTTTGTACCACGCTGACATGCCATGAGATTGATTAGCTGAGATTCCAAAATACTGTCTTGCAGATTGACTTTCTCCATAAAGTCCCTCACCGAAACATTTTGCAGATGTGCTCCACTTTTCAGTATATGGTTCACTGCATAAGAAAGCCAAGACAAGTCACTTTCATACAATAGATGAAACAAATATGGAATGCATTGACGAAACCTTGGATCTTCAGCATATAATCTTAATGTCTGGTATTTAGATGCAGGAATTTGAACTGGTCGATCGTCATATAGTCCACCTCGACCTGTTGGAAATAACTGTGGAAAACAACGAGCTTCCAAACTTTCTTCCCATACACTAATGGGACTTCCTTTTGCTGCTTTCATTTGAAACAAGTCAATTGCATTCCCCATTACTTCTTTGGAATGCAAAGGATGAACAGTATAATGTTCATATATTTCTTCACTTCTAGACACATCAACTTTTTCAATTTGGCCGGCTGAACAATCACTGGCTTCTTCTGCAGCTGTTTCCTCTGCTCCAACACATACATGTTTGTAGTACTCATTGTTTTTGACCAAATACAACGTTGCCTTTTTGACTTTCCTAACATCCACTAAATCTTGCCAGATTTTCTTACTCTTTGTCGGAACCCCATTAACTAGAATAGCCAGAGGTTCCTCTTCCACTTTTTCTACACCAATTGTATCAATATTTTTCTTGAAATCTTGAGGTAAATAAACAATTCTTCCCTTTAATCCTCTCTGTAAATCTGAAGGAGGCAATTTCCCTATCTTAGGCTCCATGCGAACAATAGCCTGAAAAGGATGGACACATTGAATCAAAATAGATTCATAGGTATTTAAATCCATCAATTCAGAAGGAATGTCTACCAACTCAAGATTATTATGAACAGCTCTAGCAGGCATTCTGTTTTCATTTAATTTTTTTAAACAATAATTACAAATACGCTGATCAGAATTCAAATCAAAAGAATTCTCCACCAACAAATTAGTTGCATTTCACTTTTTGCATATAAATTATATAAATCAACTAACCTAGTCTGAATCTTATAATGAGTCCATCGACAACACACACAAGTAAAATTAGGCCTTTCACTTGATTTCACCTTAAACTTAGTAATTTCCTGAACAAACTTTTCTGTACTTGAAATCTGTACATTGTCTTCCATATTACCTTCTATTACTGTGTCAATTTCTACACTGTCCTCTTTTTCACCAAAATAACAAAACTCAATTTCTTCACAAATGTTCTTCACATCTAATTCAGATCCATGCAAAAGAGCACTGTTTAACTGTTTAAGCTTAAGTGCTGGACTTTTTGCATAATACAACCGTCTCACTAATTTCCTCATTTTATTATGATGCACTGCAAACATCCTAAAATGATGAAAAACACCCTGACATACTTTTCTAGAAAGACAAGCCAGTGAATGCCCATGCAAACCTGTGTTTTCTCTCACTCTGCAAGGATCTAAGTCTTGCAACATCTTCATTTTCTGTTTTAGACTTTTCGTACTATATGTACGTAAGAAATTACGAAGCAAATCGATTGAATCCTGCCGCACATTACAAATACTACTACACTTCCAAGTGTACACTGACCCTTAGTACGTCTCCCTAAAACTTCATCAGCTAACACCTCTTCTGCATCTCTAGACACAAGTTTCTCTTTTTCAATCGGACAACCGTCTTTCACCTCATATGCTCGACCACTGGTGTCAACTGCATGCACCAAAACATTCTCCTGGAAGTAACTCTCCTCATTAAAAAATGGCTCACAACTTGAACTATGCATCCATTCTCCAGAAAAAACTTCACAAAAATTAGTCCGATTAATTATTCTTTTCCATCTATTGTTCGATTTGAAAAAATCAATTGCCTGATTCTATTGATTACTTAAATAAATATTTTTTTCTTAACTTCAAAAGCCTAATCAACAATCTTCTCTACACTTTTCTTATTCTTGTAAAAAGCAGCTCTCTGTTTACCTTTTTTAACATTTTTTAACAAATGTAAAACTACCCTATTGCAAAACATTCGTCTACGAATGTCCCTAAATTGGTTTTGCCTTCTATTCCTATACATACTGTTCTCTCCTGCTCCAGTAGTAACATTTTTGGGGGGCCTCTCCTTCCTTTTCAAATTTGCTCTTTCCTTCTGTATATTCACATTCCCATTAACATTTTTTTTATCTACATATGTTCCGAAAAAAAGACTTAGTTGTCTTACCAGGAGCTTGTTTGTGTTTTTTGAAGTATTTGCTGTAGGGGAGTGCTTTAATTCCGTTGCTGTTTTTGATTTTTTCCGCTTGGCATCTTTCCTTCTCCTCTGCCTTGAGGGCATATTTCCTTACTATTGAAATCTTGATTTCAATCTGTGGTAAAGAAAAAAATAACACATTATAGACCACTATTACCAAACAACAAAGCAATGACAATAAGCAAACGATATAAAGACTAGTTTACAACATATCTAAGTTTATACCACAGCAACTATGTAACTAGGAGTAAGATAGAGAAAAAGAGCTAGAGGGAGTAACACAAAGAGACAGAGAGAATCAGACAAAGAAACAGGTAGAGGGAATAAAACATAGAGAAGGAGTAAGTCAGAGAGAGTGTATAATATATTGTAAGACAGAGACAGGATATAATAGGGAGAGGGAGTAAGTCAAAGAAAGGGAGAAAGGGAGTAAGTCAGAAAAAGGGTGTAACAGGGTGTAGGACAGAGAGAGGGTGTAAGAGGATGTAAGACAGAGAGAGGCTGTTAGAAGGGGAGAGGATGTAAATGAGACTAAAACAGAGAGAAGTTGTAAAAGGGAGAGAGAGAGAGTAAGTTTGAGAGAGGGTGTAAGAGGAAGTAAATCAGAGAGAGGATGTAACAAGGAGTAAGTCAGACAGAGGGTGTAACAGGAAGAGAGGAAGAGAATAAAAAAGAGGGAGAGAGGGTGTAAAACAGACAAAGGGTGTAATAGGGAGTAAGTCAGGGAGAGAATATTACAAAGAGAAAGGTTGTAAGACGGAGTAAATCAGGAAGAGGATGTAAGAGAGAGTATGACTTAGAAATTGCTGTAAAAAAGAGAGAGAGGGAATAAATCAGAGACAGGGTGTAAGAGAAAGTAAGTCAAAGAGAGAGTGTAAGAGAGTGTAACACAGAGTCAGGATGTAAAAAGGAATAAGTCAGAGAGAGGGTGTTAGAAGGGGACAGGTGGAAAAATAGAGTAAGTCAGGAAGAGAATATAAGAGAGACTAATACATTCTTGATAATGCTTGGTAAAAAAATGTTGGTGCATAAAGGAATTGTATTTTGTAAATGAGTGAGGTTTCAGTAGTGTAATGAAATGCTTGCACATATGACCTGTGCTCTGTTTTTTAAATGTTATTTAAAAAAAGATTTCGGACACATGAATTGGTTTTACATTATTGAAAAGGATTAGATAGTATCTGCATGATTAAAAAAAAAATATTAGCACATTTCACAATCACGTCACCTGTGTTTCCTCAGATTAGTAAGCAGATTGTGCAGATGAGGTGAGGCCTGTCCAGGGGTGCAGAGGAGGTGAGGCCTGTGTCCAATAGTGCAATGGACAGGACTCACCTCCTCTGACCCTTGGGCAAGCCTCACCTCCTCCGTGCCCCATGGACAGGCCTCAATATATTGGGTATAATTGATGGTAACAGGGTGCAGATGAGGTGAGGCCTGACCAGGAGTACAGATGAGGTGAGGCCTGTCCAGGGGAACAGAGGAGGTGAGGCCTGTATCCAAGTGTTCAGTGGACAGGACTTCATAAAGCCTCTCCCCCACTGCACTCTTAGACACAGGCCTCACCTCCTCAGCACCTTTCACAATCATGAAAGCCCTTTGGGCTTTCCTCACCTCCTCTGCACCTTTCGCAATCATGTCATGTGTGTTTCCTCAGCTTAGGAATCAGATTGTGTTTTTTTATTGTTGCTTTCTGTTATGTTTTTTGTTAATGCTTGGTAAAACATTTTTGCTGCATAGAGGAATTGTATTTTGTAAAGAACTGAGGTTTCAGTAGTGAAATGGAATGCTTGTACATATGACCGGTGCTCAGTGTTTTTAATGTTAATTTAAAAAGGATTAAGGGGCAAATGAATGGCTTTTGCATTTTTCAGAAGGTTTAGAAAGTGTCTGCATGATTAAATAAATATATTTGCACTTTTCATAAACATGTCAGCTGTGTTTCCTAAGATTAGGAAGCAGATTAAGGTTTTTTATTCTTCCTTCGTGTCATATTTCTTGATAATACTTGGTAAAGAAATGTTAGTGCATAGAGGAATTGTATTTTGTAAAAGAGTGAGGTTTCACTAGTGTAATGAAATGCTTGTACATATGACCTGTGCTCTGTTTTTTAAATGTTAATTAAAAATCGATTTAGGGTACATGAATTGGTTTTACATTATTCACAAGGTTTAGATGGTGTCTGCATGATTAAATCAATATATTTGCGCGTTTCACCTGTGTTTCCTCAGATTAGGAAGCAGATTGTGCAGATGAGGTGAGGCATGTCCAGGGGTGCAGAGGAGGTGAGGCCTGTCCAGCGGTCAGAGGAGATCAGTCCTGTTCAAGGTTGTAGAGGAGGTGAGGCCTGTGTTCAAGAGTGTAGTGGGGGAGAGGCTTGTCCAAGGTTGTAGATGATTAGGCCTAGCCAGGGGTGCAGAGGAGGTGAGGTCTGTCCAGGGGAGCAGAGGTGGTGAGGCCTGTGTCCAAGAGTGCAGTGGACTAGACTTCATGAATCTTCTCCCCCACTGCACTCTTAGACACAGGCCTCACCTCCTCTGCACCCCTGGACAGGCCTCTCTCCCACTACACTCTTGAACACAGGCCTCACCTCCTCTGCACCCCTGGACAAGCCTCACCTCATCTGCAACCCTGAACAGGCCTCGCCTCATCTGCACCCCTGGACAGGCCTCACCTCATCTACACCCCTGGACAGGCCTCACCTCATCTGCACCCTGTTACCATCAATTATACCCAATACATTGAGGCCTGTCCAGGGGGCACGGAGGAGGTGAGGCTTGTCCAAGGGTCAGAGGAGGTGAGTCCTCTCCACTGCACTCTTGGACACAGGCCTCACCTCCTCTGCACCCCTGGACATGCCTCACCTCATCTGCACAATCTACTTCCTAATCTGAGGAAACACAGGTGACATGATTGTGAAAGGTTCAAATATATTTATTTAATCTTGCAGAAACTATTTATTCATTCTCAAAAATGTAAAAGCCATTCATTGGCCCCAAAATCGATTTTCCAATAACATTTAAGAAACAGAGCGCAGGTCCTATGTACAAGCATTCCATTTCACTACTGAAACCTCACTATTTTACAAAATACAATTCCTCTATCTAGCAAATGTTGATACCAAACATTATCATTAAACATAACAAAAACCAACAAGAAAAAAACACAATCTGCTACCTAATCTAGGGTAACACAAGTGACATGATTGTGAAAAGTGCAAATAAATGTATTTAATCATGCAGACACTATTTATTCCTAGTCAAAAATGTAAAAGCCATTCATTTGCCCCAAAATCGTTTTTCAAATAAGATTTAAGGTCCTATGTACAAGCATTCCATTTCACTACTGAAACCTCACTATTTTACAAAATACAATTCCTCTCTCTTGCAAACATTGATACCAAGCATTATCAAAAACCATGACACAAACCAACAAGAAAGAAGCTCAATCTGCTTCCTAATCTGAGGTAACACAGGTGACATCATTGTGAAAGGTTCAAATATATTTATTTAATCATGCAGACACTATTTATTCCTTCTCAAAAATGTAAAAGCCATTCATTTGCCCCAAAATCGTTTCTTAAATAACATTTTAGAAACAGAGCGCAGGTCCTATGTACAAGCATTCAATTTCACTACTGAAACCTCACTATTTCACAAAATACAATTCCTCTATCTTACAAATGTTGATACCAAGCATTATCAAAAAACATGACACAAACCAACAAGAAAGAAGCTCAATCTGCTTCCTAATCTGAGGTAACACAGGTGACATCATTGTGAAAGGTTCAAATATATTTCTGTAATCATGCAGACACTATTTATTCCTTCTCAAAAATGCAAAAGCCATTCATTTTCCCCAAAATCGTTTTTCACATCACATTTCAGAAACACAGCACAGGTCCTATGTACAAGCATTCCATGTCACTACTGAAACTTCACAATTTTACAAAATACAATTCCTCTATGCAGCAAAATCTTTTTACCAAGCATTATCAAAAAACATGACACAAAGCAACATTAAAAAACCACAATCTACTTCCAAATCTTCTCCATAGAGCATACAAGTCTCTATCTATATTAAATGAATCATTACTCGCCTTTACAAATGCTTTGGGAGATTGAGAACAGTGTCAGACACACACACCAATATTTCTTTAGCAGATCAAAAGGTATGCACTCCAGACAATGCAACCATGAATGGCACAGAAAACCTCTAATTCTACACACATATCCCTCATGTTAACCAATTAAAACTCTTCCCTCACTATTTCCAAACCAACACCCTTCCCCCCTCAGCCCTTTCTGCCTGTTACCATAGCAACTCCCTCCTCACTGAGCTCTCAGGTTTAAAAGTTTATTCTACAATGTTGCAAATGAACTCAGCAAGGATGTTTGACCTCTCAATACACCAGCTTATCCGGTGCAATATTTCTTTAAATGACTTTTTCTTAACCATTCAAATTACCTCTTTCACAGAACAGAACCATGCATCCTAACTTTCAGTTTTCAACTATCTGAATCCACCAATCATTGCTTGTGAAGAGCACTGAAACTCCACAGTTTTTTTTGCAAACTCCTACTGTTCCAACTGCCATTTCATTCCCACACTTCATCTGACTGCACCAGAACCTCCTCTCACCATGTATTCTGTTTGGATTATTGGACATAGCTACATCCACTGGGCTCAAAGGTACGCAGCTATCAGAAATGTTCACAACCTTGATTTACCAAATGTGGACATCAAGTGGATTGGCCAGAGAGGATTGAAATGTCACCAATTGATACCATTGGTGAAAACCTTTTTTTTATCTGCCACACCCTGACCTCATAATTGTGCACTGTGGTGGAAATGACCTAGGCACTTTGACTGGGGTAGGTCTGGAAATGCTTTTAAAGGACACCTTTTGGCAATTGATGGCACTTTTTCCACAGACTGCCTTGGTATATTCCAATATATGCCAAAGACAGAAATGGAAGTGGTCCAACCAATTTTGTCCACAATTTGAGAAAGCACGGAAACATGTGAATAAATCTGTTTCCGCTTACATGAGAGACTATGGAATGGGTTCAATATACAACAATAACTTGCGTTACAACATGCAAGATATCTACAGAGGAGATGGTGTGCACTTCTCAGATGAGGGGAACAGAATATTCCTCCTGAATTTAAGACTGTGCATTGGAACCTACTTGTAGCTACCTAAATCAGCCATAGAACCCAAACGCTCTTTTCAGGGCTACCCTACCTCTGATCACTCAAAATGATTATTTTACTGTAACTTTTTTCACTATTTTTCACCAAAGTATGCTCCCCGGTACGCTCCCCGGTTCGCGTACCGGGCGCTCCCCCCGCAAAAATGTAAAAAAAAAAACATGTTGGGTGCCTATATGGGCCTCCTAAGCCCCCCTCAGAAAACCTAGGGGGTCAGGGGGTGTCTACCGTGCCCCCTTTTACCCATTCCCAACGTTGTTTGTCCTCCATCTTGTGTCTCAATTCTACCGAAACACAAGATTGCGGACTCCCGTAGCGCTGCCGCTGGAAGTAAATTTACATAAAAACCACTGGAGAGACTTTCACCAAATATAGAATAGGCCATACTACATACCAGTCCCTACCATTTTCCCAAATTTGGTGTAATTCCATTGAGCCATTTAGGCTGTAACCCTGTCTAAATATCCTGAGGTAAATTACATGACAAAAACACATATGAAAGTTTTAGAATTTACAACCAATTAAAATGTTACTTTCGTTTTGTATTTTTATGTGCTGACATTTGATTGGTTATGTACATGAATAGGCTTCTCTGTTATAGTAATGGATTGAGTTAAGCTTCTCTGGTATAATTATGAATTTACTTAGGCTTCATCACATGCACTTTTTTATATTTCTACTTCCTGCCTGATACCATACACTGCCCAAAGATAACTTCACTGTTAAAAACTCAGAAGTACCTGTCTGAACTTAAACCCAACAGTGCCCTAACTCTACTAATATAGTTATTTTTTATGCAATTTACAGCAAGAAAATGGAAGGTAAAGAAGAGACCATTAATATTTCTTTTGAAATTATGGATGAGGACATTCTTGAAGAAGATTTTCTTGACTTGGATTTCATGGATGAGTCTCTGGACCAAGAAATAATTGACTGTATAGAAACCATTGAATCATGCAATCAAAATTTTGAGGAGATTCCAGATAATCAGATGTTGGAAGTTCTATTAAATTATGAAAATTCTGAACAATACATGTATATTTAATATTTAAAAATAGTTTGAGACATTATTCATTTTTATATGTAATTCATGAAGTAGTACCAAAATGATTATAATATAAAGTGAGACTTATAGTATACTGTGCAACTTTTTTGTGTTACATAGTAAGTTTGCTCATAGTTACTTCATTTCTCCCACTATATTATCTCCAATGTGTATTTGACATCTCTTTTTCATCTCCTGCCTCCTTTCTCTCACTGTCTGTCTCTAATGCACCATATCACCGCCAATTTTGTGTAGATTCAGAAGAGAGTAAAATGTAATACTTGAAAACATCATAAGGGAGCAGGGTAGACTACCCATGATCCCCTAGGCCTTCTCAGGTAGTGCTTAAAGGATCTGTTTCTGCTTTCCTGACAGACTATGGTATGGATTCCATATACCACAATAACTTCCGTAACAACATGCAAGATATCTACAGAGGAGACGGTGTACATTGAATTTAAGACTCTGCATTGGTACCTACATGTTAGTACTTAAATCACCCACACAACACAACAACTCTATTCAGAGCTACCCTACCTCTAAGCACTTTAAATTATTATTTTACTGTTTCACTGGGTTTTCCCCATGGTACGCTCCCCGGTACGCTCCCTGGTGCGCGTACCGGGTGCTCCCCCCCGCGAAAATGGAAAAAAATGTTTAAATGGTTTTGCCCCGTGGGCCCTTTTATGGCCCCCACATCAAACCTAGGGGGTCAGGGGGGGTCTACCCTGCCCCCTTTTGGTCATTTCCCCCTTTGTTTTTGCCACCTCTTGTGTCTCGATCCTACCGAGACACAAGAAGGCGGCCGCTCCGGACTGTTTGGAATGTTGACAGACACCCGAGAGCCAATCAGCTTTCCGCTCGCGAACTCGCGTAGCGCGCTGGAGCGCGCTACCAGTGCGCGTACCGGGGCGTGCGTATAGATATATATATATATTTTTACCTAAATTACTCAAAATCCACTGGAGCACAAATCTTGAGACATAGCAAAGGCACATCAGGCTACCAGTCCCTACAATTTTGCCAAGTTTGGTGGATATCCATTCAGCCGTTCGGGCTAAAAGTGAGTCCAACCGCCCTATGGAAATTAACATGGGAAAAACACGTTTTGGGACCCCCCTTTTATCTCTGCTCCCACTTGACGAATCCCCCTCAAACTTTCAGGGAAGGAGTGGAGCAGAGCTTGCCATTTTCTTGGAGAAATTCAGCCAATTCCGTCCATCACTGCCAAAGTTATTCCCAATAGAATGTTGCGGATTTCCTATGGAAAACGATCCTAACTATAACTACCTACTGGCGACCGCCAGTAGGTAATATATATATATATATATATATATATATATATATATATATATATATATATATATATATATATATATATATATATATATATATATATATATATATATATATATATATATATATGACATGAGTGGATTATTAACTAAAAAATCTGGATAGAGGACCTTAGCCGATCCACAGCTTTATTTTGTTTGTTTATAACATAAACATTTGATTTAGTGTATATACCCACTATTTTGCATGGATCTGCCCATCTATGGGCTTAATTGCACAATCTGTTATCATCTCGAGATTGTTTATGCAACACTCTAAGATGGCGCCTAAAGTGACCTTAGTGGGGTTGTCCTCTGTCTATCTTCATGACAAAAGAAAGAGAAAATGTTTTACTTAATCCACTGTGCAAACGTGAATTGTTGTTACCCACACTGACGAAGGCAGCACGCCGAAACACGTCTGTATAGAGCGCCTGAAAAATTAAAAAAAATAATAATAATTAAAAACTGCATGGTAGAAAGTAACCCTCGAGTGCTGTTGTCTTCTTCGTATCTGAGGAGGAATTGGAGCGTTATATATATATATATATATAATATATATATATATATAAATATATATATATATATATATATATACATATATATATATTACCTACTGGCGGTCGCCAGTAGGTAGTTATAGTTAGGATTTTTTTCAATGTTAAATCTCAAAATTCTATTTGGAATAATTTTGGCGCCGGTTGACGAATCTGCTTGACAATTTCCTCAAATCGGCCTCGTCGAGCTCCGGTCCTTCCCTGAAAGTCTGGGGGGGATGCGTCAAGCGGGGACCGAGATAAAAGGGGGGTCCCAAAACGCATATTCCCCATGTTAATTTCCATAGGGTGGTCGACCTCACTTTTAGCCCGAACGGCTGAACGGATTTACACCAAATTTGGCAAAATTGTAGGGACTGGTAGCCCGATGCGCCTTTGCTATGTCTCAAGATATGTGCTCCAGTGGATTTTGAGTAATTTAGGTTAAAAAAATATATATCTATGACAGCGCCCCGGTACGCGCACCGGGGAGCGCATCGGGCGCGTCACGCGACTTGCGCGCAGAAAGCTGATTGGTTCTTGGTTGTCTGTGAACATTCGAAACAGTCCGGAGCAGCCGCCATCTTGAAGTCTCGGTAGGATCGAGACACAAGAGGTGGCCAAAGCAAAGGGGGAATTGACCATAAGGGGGCAGAGTAGACCCTCCCTGACCCCCTAGGTTTGATGTGGGGGCTTTAAAAGGGCCCCGCGGGGCAAAAAAAAAAATCGATTTTTGCGTGGGGAGCGCCTGGTACGCACACCGGGGAGCGCACCGGGAAGCGCACAACAGAGAAAAAAGAATGGCAGAGTTTAAAAAATGTTGGCAATATTTTATAAATGGGAGGTAGTTCTGAAAAGAACTTTTTTTTTATTCTTTTTGTTTTATTTTTTTTTATTATTTTTCTGAACATTTTTTAAAAAAAATTGTGTTTTTGAACAATTTTATATTTTTTGGGGTTTTTTTGAGGGAACAAACAAAAAACAGGGAATCGGAAATGGTTCAACAGGAGCAAAAAAAAAGAAAAGAATTACTGTTTTCTTTCCTTGCTGCATTTGTGGTTGTCAATAGCAGTATTTATTAAGGTGACGCTAAGTTCACCATAGCATAAAGTTTTGCCACACAAAATGCAAAGAAATTTGACCTTGCCAAATTTTGGTTGAATATTTGGCACCATTTGCCGTTCTTCTGGTCCAGAATGTGAGGGTACTGAAGAGGAAGTGCTGGCCACAGGGGGTGGGTTGTGCCGAAGTTCTCGGACTTCAGCCTGGGCCAAATTATTGGGATGCCACCTCTCCATGTGGCAGATCATGGTATAGTTACCAAAAGAATATTTCTTGGAGGGATTGCCCCTGGAGAGAACTTTGTCACAGATGAGACAGGTGATTTTGGGGGCGTTCACCTTTTTTTGGTCATCTGGAAAAGAAATAAATTACCAAATGAAGTGCACTTTGACGTGCCTTTGTCTTGGTTCTTCTGGGAGGTAGACCCTTTGATGTTGATCCTCCTCCTCTTCTTCCTCCTCTTCTTCTTGTCCACCTAGAAACTGTGGTGGTGGACCTTCTTTTCTGGGTGGTGGGGGTGGTTGTGGGGGTGGACCAGCTGCAGCAACAAGTGAAGCCATTGTCTCCTCCAAAATAGCTCTTGCTATCTCAATGAAGAAAGTAAGAATGAGGAAAAAAGGAGGGGGCTTTCATTATTTGGAGAAAAAAAATGAAGAGACCCAATGAAAAGTGTTATTTTCAAGTCACATGACCCGATGCGCTTACGTTACGCGCTCCGGCGCGCTTACATTACGCGCTCCGGGCCGCGCCGCGGAGCGCTTCCGGGTGCGTTTACGCAGCACGTCATACGACGCATCAAGCGGCTACGCGATACGATGTTGTTTTCGATCGTGACATTGGCACTAACGGGACGCTTCCCGGTTCGCGCACCGGGGCGCTTCAAAATAGTACGCTTTCCGGGGCGCTCACCGGGGTGCGCACCGGAAGCGCTCCAAGACAAAAAAAATTAAATAAAATTAAAAAAAAATAAAAATATATATTTTTTAAAAATGAAAAATTGTAAGGACTAATAGCTATGTCTCAAGATATATGCTCCAGTTGTTTTTAAGAAAATTAACTTTTAAAACATATATATTGGCCTATATTTGGGCTTTATATATGTTAGAGCCCAAATGTAGCCCAATGTAGCCCAATGTAGCCCAATGTAGCCCAAAGATGGCCACCAGAGACAAAAAAATACAAATGTAGCCCAAATATCAGCCAGATGTAGCGCAACTATACCCCCAATGATAGTATCTACCAGAGTGTTCTAAAGAACAACTAGAGCGGTAACAGTCTTACTTATAAAGTGAGACTTTTAGTTAGGAATTAGCATTAAAAAAACCTTTGAAATTCACTGAAAAAAACATAGGTTTCACACCAGTTATAGTTAGGAATTAGCATTTAAAAAACCTATTTCCTAACTATAACTGGTGTGAAACCTATGGTTTTTTCAGTGAATTTCATAGGTTTTTTAAATGCTAATTCCTAACTATAACTGGTGTGAAACCTATGGTTTTTTCAGTGAATTTCATAGTTTTTTAAATGCTAATTCCTTTGTATATCGAGTTTCTAACCTTTTTTTTTTTTACAATTTGCTGTTTTTTTTTAAGTATTCATTTTTTCTTATAATTTTTTTCTTTTGCGCTCTGGGTGCGCGCTCCGGGAAGCTTTCAGCTAAGCTCTCCTGTAAGCTTCTCCGAGAGCTCATCTGAAAGCGCACCCAGAGCGCAACTGTCGTTCGTGAAAAAAAAATATGAATGAAAAGTTAATAATAATGCAAAACATTTCGTACCATACAAATAAAATTTGTTTTTTTTAATATGGAAAATGATTATGCATTTCTATAAAAGATTGATGACGTCACTTCGGCGCGCAACGTAAGTGCCCTCGGAAGCGCATACGTGCGCGGCGCATAAACGCACGGAAAAGCGCCTACGATCGCGCCACGAGTGCGACCCGGAAGCGCCTACGATCGCGCTGCGTAAACGCACCCGGAAGTGCTCCGGAGCGCGCAGCGTAAACGCGTCGGGTCATGTGACCCTAAAATAACACTTTTCATTGGTTGCTAACAGTTTTTTTTTACAATGAATGAAATCCCCACCCATTTCCTTCACTTCTTCTTTCACTTTTGTGACTGAAAGACCTGCCTTTTTTGCTGCTCCATATTCCTGGATTCATCATGGCTGCCAGACCATCCAGCAGTGAAGATGACTTCATTGATGAAGAGCCTCCTACCCCAAAGGTGAAGGAACATTTCATCTGGAAATTTTTTAAGTTTCCAGAAGGCCAGAAGAAGGTGAATGCACCAAAAGTAGAGTGCAGGATCTGCAAACAGGTCCTGTCACGGGGTAACCCCCCAAAAAAATACTCTTTTGGCAACTTCACCATGATTCGCCATGTGGAGAGGAGGCACCCCCAGAATTTTGCCCGGGAAAGTGTCAGGGCTCTGGCACAGGAGGTTCCCAGAGATGGGGCCTCTACATCAACAGGAGGAGCAACTTCTTCTGGAAGAGAACAATCTCAGGGGCAGGTAGCAAACATTCAACCTGCATTCAACCATGGGGTCGTCAGATGCAGATACTGCAATCAACTCCTCACCTATGGGGAGCAAAGTGTCCTGCTCATGGTTCGGGCATTGGAGAACCATCACTGCCCTTCCCACCCCTAATTTTTTTCTTTTCTTTTTGCTCCTGTTGAGCAGTTTCTATTCCCTGTTTTTGTTCCTCTTCAGTTAAAAGAAGAAAACCAAAAGTTCTTTTCAGAACTACCTCCAATTCTCATCAAAGAGCTATAATCTTAAAAAATGAAGAGTAAGTGAAATATAGTGCATTGATAATTGAAAGGAGAATGAGTAAGAAAGAACAGAAAGGTATGAGAGGTGAAAGGAAGTGAAGTAGGAGGAATGAAAGAAGGTGAGTGTTAGAAAAGAAAGTTATGACACAGTGAATAAACTGGAGTATTTCTGACATATCTGTAAACACAAAAGTAACGCATTGCAGGAGTGCGTCACAAAAGTGACGCAACTCCAGTAATGTGTCCTTTCACATGGAAAAAGCACCATGTGAAAGGTTTGCTGTGAAGCAGGCGCAAGATTTTGGCGCAACTGCATCCTAAAAGTGACGCACTGCGTCATTATTACCAAGCTTTTTGCAAGGAACACCCCCTCTGCATGCATTATACCTGACACTATTTTTTAAAAAGTGACGCATCTAGGTACATGGGTCACTTTTTAAAACTCTGCGCCATATTGTATCTGCATCAGGTATAATGTATGCAGAGGGGGCAATCCCTCGCAAAAAGCTTGGTAATAACAACGTACTGAAATCTATGAGATTTCCCTGCGTCACTTTTAGGATGCTATTGCGTCAAAATTTTGCGCCGGCCTCGCATCACTTTTATGTTTACACATATGTCAGAAATACTGACGTATCTGTAACTCCTTGCAACATGATTCGTCATACATTAAATATGACACATCTGGAATGTCATAAGGACTGTGGACAGAAAAGTGACGCATCACACCAGCAGTGTAATAAAATGTGCCTCGTTGCACTATATTTAAAGGATGCAACAGCATCCTAAAAGTGACGCAGTGAAATCTCAAACATTTCACTGCGTCGCTATTACAAAGCTTTTAGTGGGAGAACACCCCCTCTGCATGCATTATACCTCACGCAGATATAATGTGGCGCTTGATTTTAAAAAGTGACCCATCTACCTAGATACCTCACTTTTTAAATATAACGCAACGCGGCACATTTTTTTACACTACTGGTGCAATGCGTCACTTTTCTGTGCGCACTCCTTATGACATTCCAAGTAACGCATTGCTGGAGTGCGTCACAAAAGTGACGCAACTCCAGTAATGTGTCCTTTCAAATGGGGAAAGCAGCATATGAAAGGTCTTGCCTCAGTCTAACACCTGCTGTAAAGCAGGCACAAGATTTTGACGCAACAGCATCCTAAAACTGACGCAGTGAAATCTCAAAGATTTCACTGCGTCGCTATTACAAAGCTTTTTGCGGGAGAACACCCCCTCTGCATGCATTATACCTGACGCTATTTTTAAAAAGTGACGCATCTAGGTACATGGGTCACTTTTTAAAACTCTGCGCCATATTGTATCTGCAACATGATTCGTCATACATTAAATATGACACATCTGGAATGTCATAAGGAGTGCGCACAGAAAAGTGACGCATAACACCAGCAGTGTAATAAAATGTACCTCGTTGCACTATATTTAAAAAGTGACGCATCTAGATAGATGCGTCACTTTTTAAATATTGCATAACAATGCGCATTTTTTTACACCGCTGGTGCGTCACAAAAATTGACGCACAGGAAGCGCAAAACTAACAGCGCAAGGCCTTCATAAATATGGTCCTGGATTTTCCCCGTGCTTCGCCGGTGCGCGTACCATGCGCTTCCCCCGCGCAAAACGAAAAAAAATTTTTAATGCCCTGCAGGACCCTATTTTAGTCCCTACATCAAACCTAGGGGGTCAGAGGGGGTCTACTCTTCCCCCTTATGGTCATTTGCCCCTTTTTTTTTCAAACCCCTTGTGTCTCGATTTTACCGAGACACAAGATGGCGGCCGCTCCGCACTGTTTAGAATGTTTACAGACAACTGAGATCCAATCAGCTTCCTGCGCGCAAGTCGCGTGTCGCGCCTGGAGCGCACTCGGGTGCGCGCACGGGAGAGCGCCTATAGATATATATATTTTTTTGAACCTAAATTACTCAAAATCCACTGGAGCACATATCTTGAGACATAGCAAAGGCACATCGGGCTACCAGTCCCTACAATTTTGCCAAGTTTGGTGGAAATCCATTCAGCCGTTCGGGCTAAAAGTGAAATCGACCGCCCTATGGAAATTAACATGGGGAAAACGCGTTTTGGGACCCCCCTTTTATCTCGGCCCCCGCTTGACGAATCCCCCCCAAACTTTCAGGGAAGGACCGGACCGCCATGAGACCATTTTCCTGAAAATTTCAGGCAGATTCGTCAACCGGCGCCAACGTTATTCAAAATAGAATGTTGAGATTTAACATTGAAAATTATCCTAACTATAACTACCTACTGGCGACCGCCAGTAGGTAATATATGTATATGTATACATATATATATATATATATATATATATATATATATGTATATATATATATATATATATATATATATATATATATATATATATATATATATATATATATATATATATATATATATATATATATGGGTGCATGGGTTGGTGAGTAGCTACATGTGTGTTTCTATGGCTTATTAGATTTTTTATATATATATATATATATGTATGTATATATATATATCAAAACTATACCCTTTCAGGTATAGAGTGACACATAAATTAGGCACAAAAAAGAAGCAGAGAACTCTGGGTAGTTCTCAAGTTTAGGTGAAAAGCAGCTCCAGTATAGCGCACTCTCAACACTAGCGACACTCTAAATTTGCTCACCTCAAATGTCTGCTTTTCTATGAAAGTCTTTAAGCGTAGGATCAGCACAGCGCCATCCACGCTGAGATAGAAAGGGACAAAGGGGCATATTATCAAGGGAGTTTATCTCCGCTTTTTTGGCTTTAAAAGCCAAGAAAGCGGAGATAAAATTATCTCACTATTATCTAGCTGTCGCTAACACCAGTTAGCGACAGCTAGTAGGAGATAGCGACCATCTTGGGCCCCGCTTTGCATGTCAGTGAAATGTATCACTAGTGACAAGCAAAGTGGGCGTGCCAAGATGTTAGCAACTGGAAACAGTCGCTAACATCGCTATCTCCTATTACCAACTTTTGGAGATATTCGCGCTAAGTGCGATTATCTCCAAAAGCTAACACCTGCCCCTGAGCAGTTCTTAGCCATGTTATCCAATGGGAGGTGGATAACATGGCTAAGAGTATTAGCTTGGTAATGCATGAATATCGCTGACTTTTAAGCGATATTCATGCATTTCGGCCGATTTTTATCGCTTAGGAGATAAACCTTGATAATAGCAAGGTTCCTAAGCGATAAAAATCACCGCAGCTCGGCGATAAAAATATTGCCGCTAAGCCAACCTAGCGATAATTATCGCTAGTTGTTGGTAATATGCCCCAAAGTATTTTGCCATTTCTACAACAATGTCTTTAAGCATAGGATTAGCACAGTGCTATCTATGCCTGGCTGTAAAATGGCCAAAGCCTTTTACCACTCCAGGCACAGTATTACAGCTTTAGATTGGTAAAATACCATCCAAGCCAACCTGAAATTAATAAAAGCAACCCCTGACATGTGTTTCACTCTCATTAGAGCTCTTCGGAGACATATAGCTTTGTCCAGACACAAGGGAGCACCCAGTATTAGTCAAAACAATACCCTTTCAGGCATAGAGTGGTGCATAAATTATGCAAAGAAAGAAGCAAAAACGTACCTGCCACATCGTGTTCTTCCAAGCTCCTCTCCACTGCAGGCACAGGCTCCCGGACTCCACTGTGGCCAATCCTGACACTGCTCTCATGCTGCTGGTGGCAGCATAAAGTTCAAGACACAGGGTGCTACAAGGGACTTATTTCAAGGATATTTTCTATGAATTATTGAGTGGTATCACAGTAACACACTCATTAGTATCCAAGAGATATCAATCTTATTTGACACAACATGAATTCATGGAAGGTTGGAAGAAAAACAGAGCAGAAAAGGTTATATTTCAAATTGGTTCTTTACTTGAAAAAAGTTATGGGGGATGTAAAATCAATTAAAGCAAAAAAGTCATGAACAAAGATAGACAATGTTTTTTTTTATAGTTCATAACATTATGCATCAACTCCAGCTGAATAAAACAAACAACCCAAATTATACAATAAAAAGGAGATGATGACAAGATGTCGACGTTTCGGTCTTTGCTGTATTCATCAATAAGACCATCATCAGGACGATGTTTATTCGAATGCTGTAAAGAACTCCCTACATAAAAATAAATTTTTCATTATCAACAAAATATTATTAAAATTATTTCATAACCATTAGCAACTCTGAAGACATAATACATGCATTAGACTTTAAGAGGGTATTTACCCCTTCCCGGTAATACCTCCTATGTGATTAAAAATCAGTTTTAAGTCAATATGACAAAATTTCATTTGAGTGGATATAAGACTTGTATGATGCTTTTGTCACTCCACATGAAGAAGTTGTCACTTAAAAAACAAAACCTGGTATTCGAAAACAGGGGGGGTTTTGTTCAACTAAAAATGAATTACACAACATTTCTAACTTCCTTTGTAGAATTAAAACTATTCATAGACAATAATAAATTGAGCGTACTTTATCTCATATTTAAGAATGCTCATCTGAGTAAACACACAGAAGCTCTTATTTTACCAACTCTATGGTGGGGAGTCATGTATCTCAAAATTCCTAAATCAATTCACATCAACAAAAATATGGTGGGAGCATAAAAGCAGCATCAGATGGTCCTAAGCACTTTGAATTTGTGCTCTCAGCTAGTCTGGGAGCCTGTGCCTGCTGTCTACAACCTGGCAACGCAGCTCGGGTTGGAGACAGCTTAAGTGCACATATAGGTTTGGCTTTCTTAAGACAGCCTGCCAAACCCACATAAGCACTGATACCAGTGCAAAACACTTCCTCTCGTGCCATCCTCACTCCGCCCCCATGATTGCCTGCCTCCAAAACTCAGACACTAGAAAAATATACCTGGTTTATTATCATTTTATATTTCATGTTTTTAGGCTGCTATAAGGGGGGCACCCTCTTCTGCCATATCAGAGGAGCCACCACTGTAGGCCTCATTCTTTCATTAATGGAAAGGCAAATGTGACAGGAGGATAGGTCCTGAATAGTTCCAAGCCTTAAATGATTACCATGACAACACAAAGACACATCACTCAGTTGCGATCTTCTTTCTGGTTAACTTTATGTCAATGGGTCTGAGCTGTATTTTATACCTAGGAATTAGCTATTTCTCCTGACTGGTATTCAGGGGGAAAGGGGGATAAAATATCCCAGTGCTTGATGTCTTGTTATTAGTCTGAGGAAAATTTCCACATAGTTATATAAAGTTACATACAACACAGGCATTGTGGTATTCTTTTTGATTACTAACTAACTTCTCAGCTTTATGCAGACATGCAAAATAAATGTGCTCAATTGCCATGTAAGTTTCTGTTGCTCACATTAATAAGGCAGAGAAGGGACAGACAGCCACATGCATCAAGCTAAAAACTCGTCGCAAACGGGCAGATTCTCGGAATCTGCCCCTTTGCGACCGGTACATTTGCATTTGGGATGCATCATCTCTAAATTGAGATTCCTTAAATTGCGATTGCATTTAAGGAATCCCAAATTGAGATTCCTTAAATGCAATGCATCAAAGTAAAACAAGCATTAGAAATGCAATCGGGCTCGGATTTATTTGAGTTTGAGCTAATGGCATTGTAAATGGTAATGTATCTTTGCTAAGTGTTATGGAGTGTGTTAATGTGGTGGTGGTGGTAGTGGTAGTACTGGTGGTGGTGGTGGTACTAGTAGTACTGGTGGTGGTGGTAGTACTGTTGGTGGTGGTAGTGGTAGTACTGGTGGGTGTAGTAGTTGTAGTACTGGTGGCTGTAGTAGTGGTAGTACTGGTGGTGGTAGTACTGATGGTGGTAGTACTGGTGTTGGTGGTGGTACTGGTAGTGGTAGTACTGGTGGTGGTGGTACTGGTAGTGGTAGTACTGGTGGTGGTGGTACTGGTAGTACTGGTGGTGGTACTGGTAGTGGTAGTAGTGGTAGTACTGGAGGTGGTGGTACTGGTAATGGTAGTACTGGTGGTGGTAGTACTGGTAGTGGTGGTACTGGTGGTGGTGGTACTGGTAGCGGGAGTACTGGTGGTGGTGGTACTGGTAGCAGTAGCATTGGTGGTGGTGTTACTGCTGCCCGTAATACTGTTAGTGGTAGTACTGGTGGTGGTAGTGGTACTGGTGGTGGTAGTACTGGTGGTGGTAATGGTACTGGTTGTGGTAGCACTGCTACTGGTAGTACTGGTGGTGGTGGTAGTACTGTTGGTGGTGGTACTGGTAGTACTGGTAGCTGTAGAACTGGTAGTACTGGTGGCTGTAGTACTGGTAGTACTGGTGGCTGTAGTAGTGTTAGTACTGGTGGTGGTAGTACTGGTAGTACTGATGGTGGTAGTACTGGTAGTACTGGCCACTCTGCACTCACCGCCACTCTGCACTCACCGCCACTCTGCAGTCACCGCCACTCTGCACTCACCGCCACTCTGCACTCACCACCACTCTGCATTCACTGCCACTCTGCACACACTGCCACTCTGCACTCACCGCCATTCTGCAGTCACCGCCACTCTGCAGTCACCGCCACTCTGCACTCACCGCCACTCTGCACTCACCGCCACTCTGCACTCACTGCCACTCTGCACTCACCGCCACTCTGCACTCACTGCCACTCTGCACTCACCGCCACTCTGCACTCACCGCCACTCTGCAGTCACCGCCACTCTGCAGTCACCGCCACTCTGCAGTCACTGCCACTCTGCAGTCACCGCAACTCTGCAGTCACTGCCACTCTGCACTCACCGCCACTCTGCACTCACCGCCACTCAGCACTCACCGCCACTCTGCACTCATCGCCACTCTGCAGTCACCGCCACTCTGCACTCACCGCCACTCTGCACTCAATGCCACTATGCACTCACCGCCACTCTGCACTCACCGCCACTCTGCACTCTGCACTACCACTCTGCACTACCACTCTGCACTCTGCACTATCACTCTGCACTCTGCACTACCAATCTGCACTCTGCACTACCAATCTGCACTCTGCACTACCAATCTGCACTCTGCACTCTCAATCTGCACTCTGCACTACCACTCGCACTCTCAATCTGCCACTCTGCAGTCACCGCCACTCTGCACTCACTGCCACTCTGCACTCACTGCCACTCTGCACTCACCGCCACTCTGCACTCACCGCCACTCTGCACTCTGCACTACCACTCTGCACTCTGCACTATCACTCTGCACTCTGCACTACCAATCTGCACTCTGCAATACCAATCTGCACTCTGCACTACCAATCTGCACTCTGCACTCTCAATCTGCACTCTGCACTACCACTCGCACTCTCAATCTGCACTCTGCGCTCTGCACTACCACTCTGCGCTCTGCACTACCACTCTGCGCTCTGCACTACCACTCTGCGCTCTGCACTACCACTCTGCACTCTGCACTACCACTCTGCACTCCCACTCTGCACTCTGCACTACCAATCTGCACTCTGCACTCTCAATCTGCACTCTGCACTACCGCTCTGCACTACCACTCTGCACTCTGCAAACCCACTCTCAATCTGCACTCTGCACTCTGCACTACCACTCTGCACTACCAATCTGCACTCTGCACTACCAATCTGCACTCTGCACTCTCAATCTGCACTCTGCACTCTCAATCTGCACTCTGCACTACCACTCGCACTCTCAATCTGCACTCTGCACTACCACTCACACTCTCAATCTGCACTCTGCACTCTGCACTCTGCACTCTTCACTACCACTCTGCACTACCACTCTGTACTCTGCACTACCACTCTGCACTACCACTCTGCACTCTGCACTACCACTCTGCACTCTCAATCTGTACTCTGCACTCTCAATCTGCACTCTGCACTCTCAATCTGCACTCTGCACTACCACTCTGCACTCTGCACGAGCAGGGAGACTGTGTTCTCTCCTAGTGAGTGCCTGCAGCTGGCAAAAGCAAGGTGTGAAAAGCCCGGGTTTCATGGTTCGCTGGAAGGTGCACGTCTAGCAAGGTAAATTCACCATATTATTAAAGATGTGGTTGACGAAGACCAAAGTCATCAACATACATAATGTACTGACTTTGAGGCGGATATCCATTTGAAAAAAAGAGAAGGTGTATTTATTTATCTCCCCTGTTATTCTTGTTTTTATGCTGCAGTTTGCAGCTAGGACATAATTCCCTGAGCTATTTCACCTGTAGTCTAAAACATGCGGGTTGTACAAGCCTCTAAGCAACAAACTCGCTATCCCACTAGTCTATGTTACACATAAATATGTGATCTACAAATATACGCTATATTCTGAAATAGGCATATTAATCATTTGAACTATTTTAACATTCAAACCTACGGCCAGAGGTTACACACAGATCTCTCGAGTGCAATAACCACAGGTTGCATCTTACCACTATTATACCCCAAGACTTGCAAGTCAGACAGTTGTTTGCAGCAGCTGGTTTATCCCCAAAGAACATTTAATGTAGTCTGTAACCATTACCGTAAGCCCCGGACAACTTTACATTTTGTCAGATTTTTTTTTTTTTTACAGCTGAGGGTATTACTGCAATACGTAGCCTGCCTGTCCTGAAGTCTTCTGCTCATGGTGCCGCCTTCTGACAATCGCCTTTACCCAATTGGTAGGTTCCTAGATCATATTTCCCCATTAACCAAAATAAAAAAGATGACCGAAAAACGAAGCATAAGAAGTCACGGTCACCTTCAAGGGGTGGAGCGTGTTAAGAACTTTCCTCAAACTTGTGTGCGGGTGCAAACTGCTTCTAAAAAGAGTGCTAGCGGTCTTAAGCGAGATAATGATTTATTAAGCGGTGACGTTTTTGTTTAAGAAAAGTTCTTGAACTACGAAGAAGAGGCAAGTCTCGTTGGTGGCCACAACTTTAGTATTTAAAAACCCTCCAGTCACACAGATGACGTTTCGTTGTCGGCAGGCCATTCCCTCAGATCTGCCCTCCTCTGAGCAGGTCATCCATCAACCGCAGCAGAAGAATAGCGCGCCGTCACCGACCAGCACTATGGAAACAAAGAGGCCACATCACGCCTCCCAGCTTTCACCGCCTGTTGCCAAGAGCCCTTTCATGCCTCCAACTGCACTCATTTGATAAACACAAACCGAAAAAAAAAACACATCAATTGTACACTTCCCTTGCATGTCGCCTTTGTGATTTAAACACATGCATGCAAAACGGACCCTGTCAGAATTAAATTCAACTCGTAGAAAACTTTACTGCGAGAGACCATTTTGAATTCGGGACTATATAACAACTGAACTTGTATTCGAAACAGGCCGTGGTTGAAACATTAATCGAGCTGATGTAACCTACCTGAAATTGCAAGTCATAAATTCATAACAGACGTGACAAAATGTTGTCTTTTCGCTATGACACTGATTCGCTATGCCTGTGTGCACGTGAGGAGGACGCGCGCCCAACAAACTCACAGCTCTATGGTGAACGCGCGCACACCATCTGGAATGCATTACACGGCCACCCTGACAGCTCCTAATTAAGATTAATAAGTCTTCCGTGCACGTAACCGCACACTTTATGCCATGAAACTGAAATAAATGACGGACGAAAAGTAAATATAGCCTCTCACGTCAAGGCTACTAAATAGACAGCACAGCGAAGACGAATCACTAGGCAGATGCCATAAAAAACGCGGCGCGCACTAAGGAATGTGCCAGCCTGGACCCCTTTCAGAATTCTTTTTTTTTCGAATACAAAAGAGCTCGGAAGCTCCGCCCCCACTTCGTGGTGACGTAGGCCCCTCCCTAAAAATTAGCGATTTCGCTAATAGGAGTAGCAAATTACCATGAAGTTGAACTTCATGGTAATTTGCAAAAACTTTGAAAAATGCACTTTTGTGCATTTTTCAAAGTTTCATGTTTCGCACATACATGCCCTTAGGGCATGTGTGTGCACAACATATGTGCACAGATCAATTTCCGGGGTGCAACAGGATGTCCTTTTGACACCCTGGCACCCTTGAAATTGCATTCTCAATTTGTGATTCTCTAATTGAGTATCGCAAATTGAGAATGTCTTCCCATTCATTCCTATGGCCCTCTAGGCCGATGGCAATGAATGGGGAGGTATTCCTTAATTGCGATTCTCAATTTGCAAGTCGCAATTAAGGAATGTTTAGAAATCGCTATTTTTTAAGTGATTTCTACATGCATAGGCTTTTGCGATTCCTTAATTGCGATTCCTTAAAAATCACAATTAAGGAATCGCAAAAGCCAACATTGATGCATGTGCCTGTATGTTTTCACTCTTTGCGACCAGGGTAGATGTGGCTTTATTTTGCAAGGGGATGAAACCTCACTGGTTTGATATCCAGGGGTGGCTCCTCTGCCACAGCAGTGCAGCAGGGGAGCAGGAATGGTGGGCACTGCTGTTACTGTGCTTGAGGGTTTGGCCGGCTTTCTTCAGCCAGTCAAACAGTCATGTGCACTCACATTTCTCTATCTCCAACCCAGCTGTATTGCTGGGTGGAGAGATCAGCATGCAAGGGCTCCATGTTTCTGATGGCGCGCAAAACCAGTGCGCTCCACCCAATCCCTACGTTAGTCTCATGGTGAGAGCAGAGTCGGGATTGGCTGCAGGGGAAGCTGGGAGCTTCCGCTTGTGCCGAGAGGACAAGCCTGGAGAACAACGTAGTGAGCGGAAGATCGACAGGTAAGTTTTCTTTTAAAAAAAAAGGAAAATGTTGCCCCTTCGCACTGACCATATTTAACTTACATCAACCGCTACTGTTTGATATCAATGAATTTCGAGTGATACAACAGCAGAAGCTTTTGTGTGTTTCCTAAAAACTAAAGGGAGACATTGTTTACCATTGTACATAACAAATACAGGAGTCGAGCACAATCATACTCCTCCTCTATCCATAAACCACTATATATGAAAAAGGTATAAAAGATACCGGAAATTGTGACGGGTCAATGCAGAGGCACTGGTCTCAAGATGGATGATGGGAGATGGGTCTCTAACTTCATTTCTTATATCATAAAGCTATAAAGGGGTATACATATTTTGACATAAAATATTCAGTGATAACCAAGTGGTAAATCAGTTAATTGTAATATAGGTTGCGCTTGAACAAATTGGTTAGGGGTGTGTGATGCAATATTATTGAAATGTACCTACAGTTCATCCTCCTCGATTTCATATATTGGAGAGGTGTACCACACCTGTCATTTTCCTTTTTTTTCAAAGGGTGTAGTTTCCTTGTGGGGCTTAGTAAATATACCATGTAAGACCTGAGTAATTTTACTGAACATGTCACTTGCCTACATCCACAGAATGTCCTGGCAGTTTTTACTTCCCCATATCTTCAGCATGATGCAATTTGCTGCTACAAGAGACTGTAGGAACGTGTTTTCCACTGGAATTATGAGCATATAGAGCATCATATTTTGTGACACTATTACTGATATTATGCAACGAGGAAAGGCAAATTATGCAGCATTATACAGCATCGTCTGTAGCATTATCATCTTGACATTTCACCATGCTGTGATTCAGAAGGAATTGCAGCACTGCAAAAAATACAAAACATTTTACGAAAGAAATATGGACACATTTTGCAGATGCTATTGAAAATGATATTCACCTAGAAATACAGCTTTCATTATGTACAGAAGCTCAGATACAACTTTTTATTCACAGCCTCCACTCTAGGACACAAAGTAAAATTGTGTACATAAAACATACAACGTTGAATTCGGGAAATATCACATTTATTTCTTTAGACTAGTGTTCATAAAATACGCACCTCTCTCCTTCTTCATATTGCAAATTAACTTAAAACTCATCTTCGCCTTTCTTGTTCATTCTGTGTCCATCCTACCAACCTCTGGAAGTACCACTTTTCATTATGAGTCAGCCCAGTAGAATAGTGTGGTAAATGTCATATACATAATGTATCTGTTTTGATAGGAGGCAGTGTACAATGTAAGATTGAAGACTTCAGACATTGAAAGAGAAGAAAGTGCTTGAGCTTTTTCTGCAATAAAAGCGTCGTGTTGATTTAATTGTCCCTTTCAGATATTCCAGTGCCTGTAGAGTAGCAGGAATGTGCATGAACAATGAAACAAAAAAGATGTAATTAATTGTTTCATTCTCTGTCAATCACTTTTAAACATGAAAGGATTTTTTCTTGCTGCACAGAAAAGCCATTCCCCATCAATCTCTCTCTAACAATTGGGATCCTTATTACCATCTGGACAGCATTTTCACCTCTTTAGGACCTGTTTAATTATGTTTTATTTTTATTTACATTAATGCCACTCACCAACCAGTTACATTAGATCATAAGATGTAACGAGCAATGTTGAAAGTTGCCATATGTGGGGCCCGCATCACAGTCAATGCATCAAATCTATTTATTTAAATGCAGTAATCTGTGGCCCCAAAAGAACATACAAAAGTGATTGTCAAACTAGTTCTCCAATCTCAAAGGTTTCAGAAGGGCCACGCCTCTTCAGTGTCCCATAGGGCGTAGACTCATTTAAAAGGGCAATTGGTTGAAGAGATAAAAATCAATTTTCCTAATCCTGTATGGCACCAATCACCAACAATAGGCATTGTAGAATATTGCTTTATTTAAGGATACTTGCTTGTGTTTTAAGACACATTGTACATTATTCACTTAATGGTTCTTCAAGTGCATCTTTCTTTTCAGCAATAAATATCCTGATGTTTTGGTGCCTTTGGGTGCAAGAAGGCATAGTTCTTGGTGGTCTTTTTGAAAAATGCGCATCTCACCACCACCCCCTTACACGCATAGGTACCCCACCCAATTCATGTCAGGTGCATGCAACGTTTAGCCAATATTATCATCAATACCCTTAGTCTACTATATGATTTTGGGATTTCAAAGATATATCCCTCCAATAGCACAAGTGGAAGATAGTATACTATCATTTACATTGTTAGCCAGTTCTTATAAAACATTTTCCATTACTGTTGTCTATCTTGGCAGAACAATGCCACATGCATCTGTTATGACATTGGATCAAGCCTTTTTTATAGAGATCAGTGGGTGATGTATATGGTGGAAAAACGTGCAGTGCAGTAACCTGTGTTCATATAAATTAGGTCTGGCTAGGCATAACATTACTGCGAATAGTACTTAGGGAGTGCCTCCTAATGTCCAGTTTCCACCTCTTTACCTCTTCTAAGGCATAAATCATTTAGCATGGTATGCAGTCTGGAGATTCATTACTTGTCTCATGTATCAAGTGTCATTTGTATTAAAGGAATGCATTTTGGGGGTTCATCGGGAAAACTAGGATATTGAAATTGCATAGTATGATGTAACTGAAAATATCAAATCACATCAAGGTACTATGGCTCCGTCTTCCCTGAAGCTGAACAAGTGACATGCATTTCAGTCTTCGTAAAAGTGACCCAGCAGAGTAAGCCCCATCCTAGTCAGAAGGGCCATTGCTACCTTCTCAGTTGTATAGTGCAGTAACAGGCTGTCCAAGAGTAGAGGTTCCGATGAATATTCTTTTGAGCCGTGCCACTTTCCCAATTTCATGCAACGCCGAATCGGTCGCAGACGCAGTATTTTTTTACATTTGGTGGAGGTGCAGATCCACAAGGCTTGCGTTGTCTGTGCTGTACTTGCCATTATCAGTTCTCTCTTTGCCACGAGATGTGGCATGAATGGAAAAGGGTGTTGTGAATAAATCATAAAGTATGCCTTGAATGCATTGAAATATTTCTCTGGGGCTAGAAATAAAAGGCTCTGCTTTTCATAGCATGTTGTCAGGATAGTCTCTTGTACTCGAGATTGTTTCCAAGCCCAATTCAACCTAAACAGTAGTTATCATAAACTAACTGAAAAAACTGAGGAAAAATGAAATGTCAGCTTTTTTAAACATTGGCATATCCTTAGCACCAACTCTATGCGAATGCCACCACCCAGGTTCGCCTTCAAGCGATCATCCAGTCTAAAGGACCGGCTGGTCCATACAAGACCACAAGCCAAGCTGCCCCATTCTAATCTTCCGTCTGGCCACTACCCGTGCAGAGAATGTACCATCTGCCCTCTGACTGTGAAAACAAACTCCATCACTAGGACGAACGGTAGCACATGGCACCTTAACAGCTTTAGTAACTGCAACACGTGTAACGTGATATACAGACTAACCTGCCCATGTGGATTGCACTATATAGGGCTTACCACCAGAAAAATCAAGGTGAGAATTCAAGAACATCTTAGCACCCTAAAGGCAGCAAAACTCTCAACCAAACTGGTACAACACTTTAGCAGCTTGAAACACAAACCAAGAGACCTCCGTTGGACTGTGCTAGAGAGAGTGCAAGGTGACATGCACAACATAAACAATAGACTTGTAAGGAAAGAGGCACAATGTATTTATGAAGAACTAACAGCTGACCAAGGCCTCAACGATGTTATTGAGTGGAATAAGGTCTCAATGACCTAGATAGTGATCCTAAACGACCCTCCATCCAGTATATATAAATAATATAAGATGTATGACCCAGAGGGGACCCTATGCAAGGGTTCCTACACCATCTGATGTCCTATCTATCCTTATTGCACAATAAAGACTGTGGCATAGGGATAATATGAGTATACACAGGTATGACATGTAATCCCTAGTTGACACTTTTGAGGATTATCCCACTGCATCTTTATGGCAAGGGTAGAATGTATATGGGATGTGCCCTTCAATATGGCACTCGCTGTACTAATGTGACAATATAGCACGTTGTAAGGAGAATCACGTTAATAAGTTCATTTACGCTATTGTTTTAATAAAGCATAATTTCTGCGCTATATGAGTCCTGAGGGCTGGCTCCCGATAAATTATCGACACTAGCAAAGTGCACACAAAAGTAGAGCTCACAGAGCTCTCAGTATGTCATTTACCCGTTCAAAGATGGCGCCCGTGCTCCGAACGTGACGTGGTACGTCACGCGGCCCCACGTGACCCGGAAACGGGCTTCGTAAACAGCCGACCGGCACTGGCAGAACACACGAGGGGTGAGCCGAGACCACACCAGCACACCTACGCGGTAAGGAGTTTCTTAGCCAGGCTAATGGGAGTAGGGGCTGCAATTACATTGAAAGAGGGACCACATTGAGTCACGTCGGCTCATGATCGAGGAGGCATAGGTTAAGCGATGTGCACTTCAACTTAATCTTTTTGCCTTGATCTTTTGCAACAGATACCGACCGTTTGGCGGTTCAAAGCGTCCCAGTACACAGACAGGGAACGATACTCGTGACGCAGTCTTCCACGGGGGCCGGGTAGGCTCATTACAGCAGGCCACCTGGTAAATCCATATAGCAGAATATTTGCCTTATGCCAGTGAGCCCCAGGTTCGGTGCTTTTTCGCTGAGATTTTTAACATTTGTGTATGTCTGTCTGTTGTGTCCCACCACCCACTGCAGGTACAATAAGGGAAGATTCTGAAAGGTGCATGCTAAACGCTGACCCACCAACAAAACCCTGAAGAAATCACTGAAAGTAAAGTGATGAAACATGTCGGTTGACTTTTAATCAGAGTGAGCTAACAGCACAGAATAAAGCTATGAGTTGCCAGTTAGTTTTACTCTTTTTATAGTGATATTTTGTTTTTTCACTCATTTGGGCACAGCAGTATCATATTGGGTTTTCAGCACTCACAACACCTCACGGTTGTTGGTCTTGTATGCACTGTCTTTATGTTTGTTTCTCCCATTTTCTTTAAGGTTGACAGTAGCCGATGATGAGAAGTGAGGAATCAGGCGAGTACCAGTCTGATACAGTCCTCCCCTTGGTGTTGCTTCCGTGAGGCACTGTCAACCTCCCCTCCCTTTTTTTCACGTATGGAAGGGAGGATATATATGTAGTGGTGGGTGACACCGATACACAAACATACACCTCGGCATCACTGCCAGATTGAAAATTACAACGTAGTGTAACACTGGGGGTAGAAGTCAGATATTCTCTCTACCTCATGAACAAAAAACCTTTTTACTCTGTTTAGCCGTCGAGCTGTTCAGGAGCAGGCCATTGTTGTTAGAGAGCTTTTTTAAACAGACATACATTTTTATTTGTAAAGCCACTCTTTTTAATAATGTGATTCCTACAAGAAAATGCCACTTTTTGTGTGGTCACCCCCATGTTTGGATAAGTGGTATTGATGGGTTTCAGACTCTACAATCTGAGGCACTGCTGTCTAGTTCCCATTGTAAATGCTCTGACCCATAACACTTGGTTAAAATGTCCTAACTCCGCAGCGGTGTCCAAAAGGACGTATTCTGAGATCTCTGAAAAATGTAGATATACAAACATTTTGTTCAATTTCCAGACCTCTGGAGGACTGGAACCAACCAACTTCACTGGGCAAAAAAACAGATTAACCCTGCTCAGAGCTTTTTGCCACCTGAAAATCCAGTTCAGCAAACCTGTTAACAAGCCTGTCTGACTTTGATGCAACCTTTCTTGATACTGTCTGCAGCCTTGTCCTGCTAGAGGAATCTGAGCTACAAAAAAAGGTGACTAAGGGGTCTGATTTAGTTATTGGCGAGCAGTGTAATTACCGGGCCATGATGGAATGGTGGAACACTTTACTCCCACCTTGGTGAGTGCACTTCACCCACTATATTAAGAGATGTCCATTGCCCCTATGGACATCTCTCACATTTCCAGGAACCATCTTTAGGGTGTGAAGCAATATTTTTCCTGTTTCTCAGTTCTTTGAGAAATATGTTTTTTTTCACATCTGCATTTTTGCAATAAAAACACTCAAATATGTGATATGCGCTCTCCATCCAGAAAAGATGGCAATTCAAGCTCCTGATCCACACCTACAAAGCCCTGCACGACAAAGGCCCTGCCTCCCTGAACCAACGGCTGAATTTCCACCTACCTCCCAGGAACCTCGCCCTTGCTTAGATACCCCGCATCTGCCGAAGCCGCACCAGAGGACGCTCCTTCTCCGACCTCGCCGCCATGTCCTGGAACACCCTCCCCCTCCGTAATTCACCCTTGCTGACCCACTTCAGAAAGAGTCTCAGGAACTGGCTCTTCGACTGCCACTGCAGCACAGCGCCTGGATACCCTCTTGGGTGATAATCAGCGATATACAAGTACCGCCTGATTGATTTATATATTATCAAGTGATGCATGGTTTAGTAGTCAGTATTTAGGGCATCATACTTATGCACATCAATATTTCTATCTCTTGCGGCCATCCTGTTGCAGATCCTGTCTCTCCATTTATCCTCCAGACTGCCTCCAGTCACTCACCAATCTGCTTCCTTTCCTGCTGCATCGCCTCCTATGTGAACCCCTGCCTCCCTACTGCACCTAGTGCAGCCATCACAGAGAAGCAGGCAGAGCCCAGGCGCCATCCATGACACTGGGTCGATGCTATCAACACGCCTTTTGAATACCAGCGAGCCATTCTCCTGAGACAGGTGTATAGTCAGACTATGCAGGGAGCAAAAGTGTTCCATGCAAATTCCAGCATGCAGCAACCAAGTTATGATAAATTATGCTCACACCATGCTAATTATAAACAGATCTCACGCAGTTGATGATTTGTGTTGTATATTCTTGGTTCAATATGACTACTTGGTGTCTGTAGTCCTTTCTTAGTGTTCCTACCTTCTCTATCTCCTATAGTACCTATGTGTGTTCTATCTGGTGTGTTGAGGATTCCAGCCCTGGCAGTTGGTCTGGTCAGCTGTGGGGTTTTACTGCTCTGCTGTCTTATCTTGTATTAACTTAATAAACCTACCTTAATAACCTGAAGACAGACGTGTCCTGCTGCCTATCTAGTCCATTTACAACAATTTGCATGTTTGCAAGTCCTTTTCATACAAACCTTTTATCTGCAATGTATTATTCATGTCTGCACTCGTGTAAACAAAGTGATCCAGCCCCTACGCTCTTGTGTAAATCAGTGTGGGATATGGGAAAGAATCCATATTTATGAAAGAAAGTCAGGAAAAAATCAAATAAAAAAATGTTGAAAACTAGGGACGAGAGAAATTTCAAAATGTTTCCTTGCATAAGGCTTGTATTTTTCAAGACAATTAAGTTTACTATGCAAAATGCGCGTGGGATGTCATCTGCGTTAAAATTCTATAAGAGGCATGTCTTTGCATTCAAAAGTCACTCGAGATACCTGCTCAATGTATTTTCGAAACAGTTTAATAATCTATGTCGATGAACATTGCCAGTCCTTACGACAGTTTCACAGTTTCCACAAGACATGTTCTGCTCAATCGAGAGTAAATTATCTGAAAAGCATAAGCGCACAAAAAACAGAAATAACGTGAAATACACAAAACCCAAATAGTGCGATTTGCACAAGATTACACTTGCATAAAACACATTTTGCGCCGGGGCCTTGTGAGTGCAGAACCTCCGCCAAATGGAAGTGCATAGAGTCGCATCAATACTGATGGTAGAAGAAGGTCTCCACTGTCCAGCTGCTGAAGATGGACCCCCCCTTCTGTAGCCATGAGCACCTGTACCCTGATCATGATGTCATTTGAAGGCCTCACTTTGTTAAAGGGACAGTCGTCTTGTTGTCCAGTGTAGGACGAGAGAGAGAGAGACATCTGTCTTGGATACTCCCTAATAACCTGGATGGACAGATATACCCCACCACAGAACCACCCATGGCCTTTAAACTTTACTCCACGTGTTTACTGTATTGCCTGCGAGGGATCTTCCGGATTTGCCTTCTCCAAGAGCCTCTGAAATGACAGCAGGATGATTTGTGAAATTGACAAATGACCTTGAAACGGAGAATGACTCATCTCACAAATGAGATTGCTAAGCATTCACATTGTTTTGAAGGATTGCCAATGCAATTGCATTAAAATATGTAAACTTTTATCTCACAGCATTTGGGAGAGTAATAGGGATAGATTTAATTCTCTAATGCAGTGCAATGCATTCAATAGAGATCTTCACCTGACATGTTGAGAAGGGACAGGAAAGAAAAGAAGGACTATCACCCCCGTGCATGCCTGGGTCCATTTTTGTTATAATCATTTTGACTTTATATATTTTTTTCTTTGCCGGACTTATCCAGCTCACAGTTCAGAAGGCAGTGCTGATTGTGTTTGATCATGGAAGACAGCAGAGACACCCTTTTAAGCTTATCTGATGGCAACAAGCCTTGCATTACTACAGGTGGCTAGTAAAATGCAGCTGTGTGGATACAACATGTCTTTTGGGGTCAGGCCTAAATCCTGTAGCTATTACAGACATAACCTTTATATGGATGCCACCATTCTGTGAGAAAAAATACAAGTAATTTATTTACCTTTTGCTATTCTGGAAGGGCCAAAAGCTAGGAGATAAAAATAAATTGTGAACACATTTCAGTATTCGTTTTTTACTCTGTACTTATCCCTGTCTTTGTTCTAATAGTAGTTTAGAAATGAGTAAGATAGCTCACAAATACTTTTTAAGTGATTTATTCAAGTGTTTCCCATTTGAGGTTTATGTTTCAGAAGGGAAAGAATACTGGATTTCACTGATTTTCCAAACACGTTTATCTGTCTGGATCTAGAAATACTACCCATGTCGGTAAAACAATGGTCAGGTGGCAACCCTAGACGCAGAGCACAGTGAAGTCTACACCAATGTCAAAGGTCAAGTGGTCAGCTAAGGCTATTTTGATCACGGAAACTAGGTGGTTGACACCCCATGAAAATACCAGGTTTAGCCTGATTAAGGAATCTTTCCACAAATTAAAGAAGCACATAACTACAGCAGTGGAAACAAAAGTTCAAGCAAAGCTTTGACAGCACAACAGCCATCTTGACAGGGCTAAATAGACCAAAGGTGCCACCAAAGGGCATTTATTTTAATCCCTCTGAAGGGGAAGTGCCTAATTCCACTTGGAATTCTCTAATAGTAGCCCATACTTGGTACAAAAGAAATATGAGTATGTCACAGAAATTGTATGTGATGAGAAAGAGTAGGGTGGAGCTCTCAAAAAAGTGTGTATGACAGGGTGCAGCTTTCAGTGGTGAACTTGAGCAATTCCATGAAGACGCCAAGAGTTGGCGATAAAGTGGAGCCAAAGAAAGGCAACTGGAAGCAAAGGAAAAGAGGGAGATGGAAGGGGAGTGAGAAAGCTGAAAGGAACAGAAAGACGGCGAAGTGGGAAGAATGGGTAAAAGAAGTGATAGAAGAGATAGCAAGCAGCAGGAGAAAAAGCACAGTAGACAATAATGTGAAGTTGGTCATGGTTAACAATAGAACTGAATAAGAAATAAAAGGAGACAGTGCGCTGTGGTGCAATTGAACAGAGGGAGGTAGTGAGCTGGTTCATCCAAGATAGACGCAAATACAGGAACAATTAAACTGGTAGTTTATTGGAGCTAAAGAACCCAAATAGAGCGCGCAGGTCACCCGACTAGGATCTTACCAATACTCGCCTGGGCCCATACTTCAAAAAGGACATCAATTTTTTTTACCTTAGACAGGTGACACAGGCTCTATTATCAGTTTGTGTTTATACTAATTCCTATACCAGTAAGTTACCAATCCTAGTCACTATATACCTAAACACGATGAATCAGGGAGTTTAACCCCTTCACTGCGGCGGCTATTCCGCCGCAGTGCTAAGGGGGCGGGGGGCCACGCGGCGCGCCCATGCCGGTGACGGAACCGCTCCATCACCAGCCGCGGTTGTGCTGTGCTCATGACGGAGCGGTTCCTTCACGGCCCCGCCCGCTCAATGGAACGCTCAGCGCAGGCGTGGAATCCGCACCGCGCAAGCATGCCGAGCGGGCCTTGACGGAACCCCTCCGTCATCAGCACAGCGCGACCGCGGCTGATGACGGAGTGGTTCCGTCACCAGCAGGGGAGGGGTTAATAAAGAAAGGCACTCAAATTACCATAACATTTGCATTTTGTAATAACCACAGACTCAGGGTAGGTTCAAACTCTTTTATCTAATCATCATCAAAAGTCATGAGCCATAGATTAAAAGCAATCAAACTATCAATAACCAAGATCAGAAACAGCATATAGCTATGTAAAAGATAGATTATGCCAACCATTTAGCAAACTTGAAATAAAGGGAAGGTAGAAACAAGCAACATGCTAATTTTAGAAAACAGACTTTTGCAACTTGATTAAAGGAGGGTAAAGAAAGGGAACATACTAAACCCAAAGACTTTCGTAATTCATTGGCAGTTTGAAAAGGAGAACACAACTTATGCAATTCAATTATTCAGATTTTGCTCAATAACAATCTCCTGGCTTTTATGTAATGAAGAAAGTATACCCTTGCACATTTTGCACTTCATCATGATATGTGATTTTAACAAAAGTATTATGAATTGTGAGTATTACTGTATATGCACTTTTATGGTTTTGAACAAAAACCGAAATAAAGTTTATTTGATTTGATTTGATTTGAAAGGGAACATACTAAACCCAAAGACTTTCGTAATTCATTGGCAGTTTGAAAAGGAGAACACAACTTATGCAATTCAATTATTCAGATTTAGCTCAATAACTATAGGGAAAGTAAGAATTGGAACACACTATAGATTCAGCTTATCTCCTTAAAGGGAGGGTAAGAAAAGGAACATATACTATTATGGAATAAATTTTACATTGACTAAAGGTGGGTTATAAAATTGGAACACGCTACTTGACAGTAATACATGAAAAATCTCATTCACCAAGGGACGGGGAAGAAAAGGAACATATGCAATCACAACTTTGCAATATTTCAGGGAGGGTAACGGAAAGGACGCGATTTAGAAAGACAATTACCCACACAGATTTATATTTACCTAGAATAGTGTGAAGACCAACCCTGGCCACGGGTCAGTTGGAAAGGACAGGAGAGACCCCAAAGACTTCAGTGACAGTAGGCAAGCAGGTGCAGCTCATGGATAATCAGGACAGGATAACCCCAGAATTTGGATCAGGACCAGACCACCAAAGGTTAAGACCAGCACCCGCAGTTTCGGTTGCAACGCCTGCGCTACTCCCTCTCTGGAAGGAATCTGCCAAAACCCCGATTGGGTTACAACTTTCACCAACAAAGTGCTTCGGCAGCGCTTTCACTTCCCAAAAGCCCGGATTGGGTTCTCGAACCTCCCGACAGAGTGCTCCGCAGCTCTCTGCTCTTAGTCACCTATTGAGTGCATTGGGTCAGTGACAGATCAGCTATTCAGACAAGTCGGACAATTTCTCTAGCTAAACCTACTCTATTTATACTGTTTTTCAGGTCAGTGTACCAACCCCCCAATGTTGCAAGTGTAAGGATCCCCAATTTTGATTGGACAAAGGAGGAGGACAGGTCATCAGACCACCTACATTTCGGACTTTCTCAGTCTCCTTATTTAAATATTGTGAACGCCCATTACATTTTTATGTTCTCATGACATATGCCTTTCAGCTAACAAAGATGAATTTAACATTAAATACAATGTAAAAATGTCAGTACAGTTCAGCTTCTTCTAGCTGGGTTAGGGTTCATCTTCCCAGGCGCATCTTGGCTGTTGCTGCCATCTGGCTGGAGTTCAATGCCACAGAGTTCATCTTCCCTCTGCAGAGTGACATGCGCGGAAAGGACTTTCAAGATGGAGTAGTAAGCTCCTCCTAGGCCCTAAGAGTGCGATACATGAAGAGTAAAAAGAAACAATTTAGAACACAGAAATAAATTATTACACTGTATACCATGAATCTCTACACTATACCCATTACTTTATAATAAACTATAGCATTAGGATTAAGCAAAACGAACAGCTTAGAAAAAGCAGCAGTGCAAGCCTTTCACATGTGAGAACACAGAACAGCCATTTTAACACTAGTGCGCAGATGCGACAGAGTTCCCTCCAAAGCTGCGAGTATGTCATGTCACGTGGGTATGACAGACGTATGCGCAGTAGAAATTCCCGCGTAGCAGCAGCCATTTTATTTTGCAAGCATATTAGAATTATTAAACACATAAGCAAGCTTCGCTCGGATACCCCATGTAAATGTAAGATGTGCGAAATTAGTAAGACAAACAGGTTGGGTCCTTCGTTATCGTTATTCGAGGTTCATGAGTACGAGCAGATCGCTTCATATGCGAATCCTTGCTCCATCAATCCCCTCTTTGATGATATTTCATAGAGTTCCCAGGCAGTACACAAGCAGAGTACAAACCCGGGCGCCAGTAATCCCTGATGCAACTCTGCCAGCTAAGACAGGGATGCCAGGTGCAGTTTTAGCCGGACCCTCCACCAGCGTACAGGCAGTTTGCCCCAAGTTGTCTAATGCGGGAGGGCAACACCCAGCTAGCCCCTCCCATAGTGTATCGAGGAAAACCACTCACCAGAGGACACCAAGGCAGAATAACATCCCTAAACGAGTCGCCGAGGATTGTAATAACTGCAATCCTGTGGCGAATTCCCATCGTACCCTCCCAAAATCTAATGGTGCCTTAAGACTTCCAACGATTGATCTCCCGCCAGCCTGTCGGCCTTATGTTGTGGTGCTAATTGGAGTCCCGCGGCTGAAGGGAGACCAATCGGAATCTCATCAGGAGCTTAAAAACAAAACCATGCACTTGCTAAGGGAGAATAGACCACTACCAAGAGGGCTGGATGGTCAGATTCTCCATGTCAGAAGGGTGGGGTGGGTAGGCAACAGGTACAAGGACTGTCAGGGGGACTGTATTGTTGTGAAATTTAAAGATGTCAGGGTTGTACAGTTTATCTGCAACTGGCAGGTTGAGGGTGGTCGGCCATGTATGGGTACAGTTGATCTAAGTTACTTCTATGTCAATCTTGTAGGACAACAGAATGTCTCCTACCAGCCCCGGGGTAGAGAACAGAATACCTTTTTTCCCAGTAGCTACGTTTCCTATCGCGATTACCCTACAAGCATAGGCTTTGGAAGCTATGGGAGGGGCTGTAGGTATTGACGCGGTGCCTATAACCACGACATGCGCACATCCTTGAGCCTATTATCTGCACCCAACTCTAGTCAGCCGGGTGAGGTCAGTGCACTCTCTGGCCCCTTGCCTAACCCCTGTAGTGGGTTTAACCCTACACCCCCTAGTTCTGGGCTGAAGATACCTCATGTCATCTGCTTCATGCAAACTGGCAAAGGGATGGTTGCAGGTGAGGGAATCCTGGAAGTGTCTCCACAGCGAGCTGGTACCTTGGTGGACAAGCCCGTTGTAGAACCAGCTGTGACGGTTCCCGTTCTTAGGATTCTCAGCTGCAACATTGCAGGTATTTCCCGGAATCTGGCCTTACCCGACTGGAATACCCAGGTGGAGGCTTACTCTATCTGTATTTTCCAAGAGACCTGGAGCAGGGAGCCTTGTTACAAGGTTGGTTACAGTACGTATTACGTACCAGCAGTTTCCTCAGCCTCTGGGAAAGGTCGCCCCTCAGGTGGTCTTCTTATATGGGTTTATATAACGTTGGGCTGCCAAATTGTGCAGAGTCCAACGAATTCCCCTGACATATTAAAAATCACTGTCAGGGGGCCACATAGAGGGCTAACTTTAGACATCTTTAACATCTATGCCAGGGGTACTAAGGGGGGATCTTTGTCCCCCACGGTTTCAATTCTTGAGGGCTTACTCAGACAGTGTCCTACTAGCTCGTATGTCCTTGTTGCGGGGGACTTTAACTGCACCTATGAACCCCTTGCCTCGGACTACATTCTGGACATTGCCGATGAGGACTCTAGAAGAGGAATTCCCCTCTTAGCAATCGATCCGATAAGGAGGTGGTCCCAACAGGCTATGCAGTTGAATTCTCTGTCCCTTGAATTCGGCCGCTGAGGGCGGAAAATGGTAGAACTACTTCGGACACAAAGGGAGCCCACACTTTTAACAGGATGAATCGTACCTCTAGGATAGATTACATCCTACTTGATCTCAAGCTATGGAGATTCATGCATGACATGGAAGTCTTGCCCTCAGTAGACAGTGACCATAACCCGTTATCCCTGGCCTTATACCATCTGTGTCCAGGGGCGTCCGGCTTGACCTAGCCCACTAAAACAGTTACCGTTAGGGAAGTTCGTCCCTCAAATTGTGGGACACGGCTAAAATGGTGTAGGGTTGCATTAGACGAGGGGAAACTCCAAGCCATAGGGGCACTCCTGGGGATGGCACAGGCTAGATTGGAATCTCCCTCCTTGACAAAAAACGACGTGACGGCTCTTTTTTTGTGAGACTGTTAAGAAATTGGGAAATCTGTTTGTAGTCCCAACTAGGGATCCTACTGTGGCGGAGAGTAAAAGAAGTAAGAATACTCCGGCTGGTTTACCAAAAAATGCAGGGGGAAGAAATCTGCGCTAATAGCTGCTGTTAAAAGCAAATCCCCGGTCAGGACTAGGGTAGCAAGGAAAGATTATAAACAGACTATCAATGAGGCAAAGAAAGAATGGGAAGACCGGTTTTGGTCTGACCTAAAGGTAGCTAGTGCAGGGAGAGATTCCAGAGGGTTTTGGAATTTAGTGAGGACCAGGGATAGGCCAGATAACACCCTCATTACGTGTAACATCCCTGGTCAACGCTGGTTTAACCACTTTTCTTCCCTATACACTATCACCATGGAAGATAGCCAGGTGCAGCCCTTGTCACATTTTACCTCAATCGACCGACCAGGGGAATTACCAGGGCACCCTTTTATGCTATAGAAATTTGAGAACATTATAAGATCCTTGGTGCCTCTTAAAGCAGCTGGGCCGGATGGGATCCCGGGTGACTTGCTACGCGCAAACCCGATTAAGTGGGGGCGAATAATTGCATCATTACTTAATGCTGTTAACAATGGTGCGCCAGTCCCGGATTCATGGAAAGGGGCGGAGGTCGACCCTATCTTTAAGAAGGTGTGTCGGGATGACCCCGCCAACTATCGCCCGATAAGTCTTATTGACTGCTCGCAGAAGGTGGCAGGGAAAGTGGTCTTGGGGAGGGTGCTTCAGTGGGCGGATGAAAACAACATCTTATCCGACTACCAAGCCGGATTTAGATCAGGTACAGGGACCATTGAGCAGGCCTTTAGATTGATGCTCCTTTATTGGAAGGTGGTGGTGCTGGGCAAAGGCAGTCTTTATTTAGCATTCATAGACTTAAAGACTGCCTTTGACCTAGTACCCCGGGAGGGGTTGTGGGGGGTACTGACTGAAATGGGGTTTCCCCCGTATATTCTGTCCCTGTTGGTGAAGTTACATTCTGACAATTCCGCCCAGGTGCGGTGGGGCATGCAGAGTCAAAAAACCAACAGGATTCCAGTGAATAGGGGTGTCCGCCAGGGATGTGTGCTTGCTCCCACTCTAGTCTCTCTTTATGTGAATGGAGTGGTTGACCACCTCCTAAAAATTCCAAATGATTCACCTTCCCTGGCGGGCAAGCGTATACCAACTCTCCTATTCGCTGATGACACCCTCCTCCTTTCCAAATCCCCTGTGGGCTTGCAGAGTCTCCTGGATAGTTTTCAGGCCTTTTTTACTCAAAGGGGTCTAATAATTAATACAGACAAAACTAAGTTTTTGGTGCTAAACCCACCCAAACGATTAGGTCGCCCTCCGACATTAAACTCTGTTCCTCTAGAGAGGGTTTCGGAATTTGACTATTTAGGCATTCGCCTCACTGATTCCATGCAGTGGAAGGCGCACATTCAAAAAATGCTTATCAGCCACAAGAGAGTAGTCGGGACTCTCCTCAAAGAGCAGCGCTCTTCTACAACCAAACCAATCACCCCGGTTGTTGAAATCTATAAAGCTAGAGAAGTGAGTGCGGCCCTGTACGGGCGGAACTCTGGGGCACATGCAATACGGTGCTGTTAGCCAGATCCGAGAATACATTTCTGAAGGATCTTATGGCTCTCCCAATGAGTACTCCTTCCTTACCGTTGCTTTTAGATATAGGGTGTCGCTCAATTAAAGATCAGGCCAAATTCGCCCATTGCTCCTTTGGGCACGGCTGTGGCGGGTTCCTGAATTGGCCTCTTACGCGGAAGGTCTTTTGGAGGTAATGTCAATGCATGGTTGGTCACAAATTAAGTGGTTAAAAGATGTTAGATTTTTACTATGTGAGTTGGGCCTCGGAGGCGCTTGGGAATCTAGAACTGCTCCCCCGAAGGCCACTCTTAAGAAATTGTATTGGAATTGGATAACTAGTAGTAATAACTCTAATTCGGTGCAAGGTAGAACCACTACTGAGTTCCTGAGGATTAAGGACGTGGCCGTCTATGAACCATACCTTGACATCATTCCCAATCCAACTGACCAGGCGCTGTACTTTAAATTTAGAGTGGGAACCCTTCCAGTAAGTGAATTGACTGCGCGCTGGAAGGCTTCGCCTCAGACCTCACCTTACTGTCCAGTTTGCACGACACAAGTTGAGTCTGTTGCCCACCTGATGTTCGAATGCCCGGCATATGAAATGCCAAGACATTGTTGGTTGAAACCAATCTGCCGTGAATTAGGCACTCTGCACCATATTGTGGCCCTACGTATTCTGAAGTCGGATACCGGACAGTTTTTATTGCTAAAGGTATAGCATACACAGCTGGTGATTGCCTACAACCCTGGGGCCGGCAGCGTATAATAACTACGGAAAAACAGAATAGTACACAGTCTGTGTGCCGACATCCTGGAGGCTCGGTGGCAATTACAGATCAAGGTATTATGCAAAGACCAGGAATGCGATCGTAGGGCAGTATAATCGACTGTTTGGTATTTTTCTATTATAAAATCAACGACAACCACATAGTTGGAACATGTAAAATAAAAAAAAGCAGAGTCAAATAATTGTCACACTTGGTGTATCAAATAGGAAGAGACATCACAGCAAGGACGCATCAATAATTAACGCCGAAGCCTTCCTACCGGTCCAGCTCGTGACATAGCTAATTCAGCAGATGGAAAATCACACAGTTTGCCTCTGTATACATTCCAGTGCCCCCACTTCCTGTCCCACACCTTAGGGCAACCCCGTATCTTGTATACCGTCTTTTCTGCAATCATGCATCGATCCATTTCAGCCACCCATCCCACCACTAAGGGTCTATCTCGGGAACCCCACTTCATTGCAATGGAGCGTTTAGCAAGCAAAAAACCCAGAGTTGCCCATTGTAGTTCTTGAACATTAAGGTCGTTGGCACCCCAGACATCAAGGACACATGGTCTCGGCAGTGGTGGCAGTGGTTTACCCAAAGAGTCACTCATTTTCGTGAGAACGCGGCCCCAGAACTCCTGTACCCTCGGTCAATCCCACAGTATGTGAAAGAAGGTGCCAGGTAAGTTACAGCCTCGCAGGCACAAGGGGTCAGGGCGCCGCCCAATTTTCACCAAAGTAAGAGCGGACATGTAAGCCCTATGCAATACCTTCAGCTGAATCAGGCGAAACCTATGGCAGATAGCCGCTTGTCTAGGGGACATGAGGGCCGAACGCCAATCTTCCTCATCGAAGGGGCCCATGTCCGCTTCCCATTTGACTCGCAGTGACGGGAAAGAGTTGGGCAGGTTATTACACAGTTTGCCATAGGTGTAGGAGATAGCCTTCTCAGGGAGCTGCTCTGATGACAATCTGTCTTCTAGGGGGGAAATAGGAGGAATTGAAGAGAGGTCTGGAATGACGGACCGAATGGCATGTGAAAATTGCAGATAACGAAATAATTCAGTGGATGTCAGGGAGTACTTGGTCTGAAGAGCATTAAAAGACAGGATGGAACCCTTGTGAACCAGATCTCCCACCTCAGAAATCCCTATCATGTCCCAGTTGTCGAATCCCTGGGGGAAGCAGAGGGAGCCCAAGCGTTGTGACGACCACAAGGAGGTAGCTTTAGAGAGCGTGTCAGCCCATCCCAGACCCTTGTTGGCTTTGTGCCACAGTGCAACTGTGTGAGCCATGGGGCCGACGTATCTATGTTTAGTGGGCTTGCTATAGAGGGCTCCTAGGTAGCCCTCCCAACCAGTTTGAATTCTATCAAGGAGGAAGGCCGGGTTAAGGGTGAGCTGTGTACCCAGTGGTTGACGGCCACCAACTGTGACGCCCAACAGTAGAGGCGGAGGTTGGGCAGGGCAATGCCTCCGTCGTACCAGCCTTGAAAAAGCTTAGACAGGGCAATCCGAGCAGCACCACCGTCCCACAGTAGAAGTCGAAGCTCCCCCTCCACCATGCAAAAATAAGAGTCCGGGATCAAGAAGGGACAGTTTTGCAGGGCATATAGAAACCGCGGAAGAGCTAGCATTTTAAACAGAGCCGCTCTGCCCAGAAGAGACAGCGGGAGGGATCGCCAAAGTGTAATGTCGCTGCGGAATCTGCACAGGGGGCCTAATAAATTTCGGTCATAAAATACCTTCGAGTCAGGTGTGATATAAATGCCAAGATACTGAAAGCCGTCAGTGGCTATCGCGATGGAGAACCCCCGGGGCAGTCGGGGAGGGGGGCCATGCAACATATATAGCGTGGATTTAGTCCTATTAATTGAATAGCCCGAATATTTGCCAAAGTTGGTGAGGACATGAAACAGACTATTGATGGAAGACCGAGGTGAGGACACATAAATCAAGATGTCGTCGGCATAGAGGGAGATTTTGTCTATCACGTCGTCCTTCCACTGGAGACCTCTGATGGAGATGTCCGTGCAGACCCAGTGCGCGAGGGGCTCGAGGGTAAGGGCGAAGAGCAACGGAGATAGAGGGCAGCCCAGTCTGGTGTCCCTGTGGAGACGAAACTGGCGTGAAGTGTGGTCGTTGACCCTAACCTGGGCAAAGAGGTCTGTGTACAAAAGCTGTACCCAGCTAATAAATTGGGGTCCAAAGCCAAAGTGGGCCAGGACCTCGAAGAGGTAGGGCCACTCGATGGAATCAAATGCCATTGTAGCGTCAAGGGATAAAATGGCTGATCCTGTTGGATAACGGATTGACGACTCATGACATTGTTGACTCTACGCAGGTTCAATGCCGTATTGCGGCCTGGAAGAAAACCGGACTGATCATCATGGATGAGGGAGGGGAGCACGAGAAGTAGTCCAGTAGCCAACAGCTTAGCCAGGACCTTCGCCTCTGCGCTAATCAAGGAGATAGGCCGATAAGATCCGCAACTATCGGGCGGTTTATTCGGCTTGAGGAGTACAACAATGGAGGCCAGTCGCTGAGCCATTGGGAGGACACCATCGTCTCGACTTCGTAGAAACATATTTCGCAGATGGGGGATAATCTCTCCGGCCATGCCTTTGAGGAAATCGACAGGGACACCATCCGGGCCCATAGCTTTGTCAGAGTTTACGGCGAATAGTGCCGAAGTAAGTTCTTCCACCGTAATGTCACCTATCGTATGTCCTCAGATATGAGCGGAAGACGCATCTCTGTCAGGAGTTGTCTAGATTCTTCTGACGTGTAGGAGGGACCCACTGTATACACACTCTCCAAGTGGTCCGCAAAAGCCTCCGCAATATCTTGTGGGTCATTAACCGTGATTCCGTCCGGTTTAAGGATGGAGGATACCCATCTAGAGCCCTGATCCCGGCGCTCAAGCCAAGCGAGCCCGGACTCTGTTTTTATATGGTGTATCTACATTTTTAGGATGGGCATGGTCCATCCGAACTAAAAGGCTTTTGTTATCTATTTAAATGGCTGTTTTTAAATTGAATTTTAACGTCTGTTTTTATTGACCATTAATGTTTTAATAGGGTATTGTAAAAAAACGTATTTTTAATTGTGTTGTAAATTGCTATAAGATATGTTTTTATCGAATAAAGCCTTCAATCAATCAATCAATCAATCGATATTTTATATAATCACAAATTAATGAAATAGATGCCAACTTTTCACATTTCACCCATTTCAATATCTTCAAACTTTCTATTCTGCTTTTTCTCATTATTACTAGTCGGATGAGAATTTTTAATTTTTTTATAAATCCGGCTATTCAATTCTTCTAATTCAAGTTCTTCAATATTTCTTTTTACTACTCGCTGATTCACGGAATATTTCTTCTTATGTTTTCGACATTTGCAATAAATTATTATTCCTAAAACTAATAAACCTATTCCCGCCATTGGCATCAGTATTTTACTCACAAGACTCTTACCTAGATTAGAAAACCAACTACCTACAGAGGAGAGATCATCAGTCAGTCTCTTCCAGGCACTATCAGCCTCCAGTGGTTTGAACTCTTTTTCCAAATTAGTAATGTTTTTCACATACCTCTTAATTTCAACACTTTTGTCTGGAATGTAAGTGCAACAATGTTGCGCTTTCAACATTTTACAGACTCTGCCCTCTTTTGCCAATAACGTGTTACGAGCAAGTCGATTTTGTAAAACCATAGATCTGATCGCAACCAATTCGGTATTGACCATCAGGAAACCTCCTGCAGTGTCAGTTGATAACTGATCTACTACTATTGACAATTTGCAAATTCTGTGTGCACTCAGAGCCACTCCCACTGTAGGTATCAATGCACTAAATATATCACCTACTATTTCTCCAACACTTTCTCTTTTGCTACGTACTAATCCGTTAGTTTCTTCATTGCTTCCAGTGATTTTATCCACATGGTATATCTTTGGGAAGACAATACCAAAATAACAGCTTCCATACCATTGATCTGGTAATTTGAAATAAGCCTTGTTCCCACATATATAATAAATTCCGGGAAACACAGGTTCTGTCCCATCTTTGAAACCCCAACACCCAATTACCTTATAATTCTGCTCACATTTACTCGCACCAATGAATATGTTGTTATAATACCTAGTCATTTCTCTGTGAAGACAGAGTTTCCCTTTCTTTTCAAAATCCAGCAACATAGCAGCGTTAGCTCTACCATTTGAGGTGCTCCCTATACTTTCAGCCCATTTAGGGGTTTTCTGATTCTTGTCATTTGCTTTTCTTTGAAAACTCTTTCTTCTATTTTCTACCATATTTAGAAATATTTTTTCTTTTTCGTGTAATAGACATGTTAAGTTATTTCTGTGTGCATCACCTATATCTATTTTCCCTATGGTTAGAAAATATTCACTCACATAGCATGCTACATCTCTAGTAGTGTGAACAGGGTTTAGGTTTCTACGTACAGGAAGTTCGGAAAATATCACATCTGAGTTAGAATAATAATATTGTAAGGGTCCTTTCTTGTAAAATAAGCTAGTTAGAATACTACAGGAAAATCCATATGTCAGCGGCAAGTGGTGATACGTCACACCCTCAGCTATCGAAGTAGGCAGCTTCATGCAGACATAACAGTCTTCTATTTCCATTGCTTCTACATAGTGTACTAACAGGTTTTCAAACACATTTAAATGAGTTCTGTTTTTGATCCTGTTATAATGTAGTCCTTCCTCATCTGGTGTATCTAAGTCTAGTTTAGTTTGTCTAAGGCTAAGTGCTTTTTCTTGTGTATCTACTCTTTGTGGTGTATCTTTCGTCTGCAGCTCTTCTGTGCCCATTGTCACTGACTTTATAGGGTACAAATTAGTATCTTTACTCATCATGTAAGGAATAGCTATGGTTAGTCCTATCCAAAGTATAAGTACTATTGCTACACTACATATAAATACTTTGCAGCATGTTTTTAAACAATTTCTTTTCGGTCTTCCGTTAACAGTTGAATCTGCCATTTGGCCTAAAGGAGTCTCAACCCCTCTTTGAAGCTTTTACACAGTCTTAACCCTGTGCAACTCTCTGGGGTCTTACTTCTTTGGTAGTTTGATCAGCAATCAATCCTTCATCAGTCTCGTCACTTATCTCTAGGTTCTCAAATTCTTCCAATACTATGTAGGTCCACTCAGGGCCCTTGTATTTGTTGTTCAGTCTTTTTAGTCGTGGACTTCTTTTTCTGGGTTGTATCACAGGTGGTTCAGTTTGACTTGTGACCTCATCCACCTGTTCAGACTCTTCATTAATTTTCTTTAGACGCAGTCTCAATCTTTTGATGTATCTAGGCCATTTGTCTCCTTTTCTGAGTCGTTTAACTGGCACTGTGCTCTGGCCCTCTTCGAATGCTCTTTTATTCTCGCTCAGTTGTGGCACATTGATTTCAGTGTTGTCTTCTTCCCTCTCTATCTGACTAGTTCCAGGTCTTATTTCTGTTTCTTCTGCCTGGTTACTAAACTGGCCTTGTTCAGGAATCTGTTGGATTTGCCTTTTATCTGTTTCAATTTCTTCGTCCTGAATGCAATTGTCTATTCCTACCTGGTCCTGCTCAAGCTCTTCGAACTCTTGATCTTCTTCTACTTGAGTTTCCGCCCTAATTTCTATCTGTCCCTTTTTAGATTCAGGAGTTCTGGGTGGAGTATCGATTACCTGATCTTTCCCTATCTGGTCCTCCTCAGCATCACTTTTGACATGGATTTCAATGACCAGAGGATCTGGCTCTACACCTGTCTCATCCTCGCTATCACTCTGTCTGTCTAAATGAGTTTGACTTCTGGTTCGAACATATTTTGCAGGTATCTCGATTACTGGGATCCAATCATCCTGACTGGTGCTCGGTTGTCCTTCAGCTACTTCAGGATCGATATCTTGAGACCCTTCAGCTGCGCAACCTTCAGCCTCAGTTTCATCAGCTTCTGTCACCTTCTTCGTGTGACTGACATGGATCCAGTGCGAAACTCCTGCACACTTTACTGCTGTGGTGGTAATCAGAATTACTTGACGTGGTTTACTCCACCTTGGTGTGAGGCAAGATGTTCCAGTATGTTTCTTAAGGACAACCCAATCCCATGGGTTCAAGTCATGTGCTGGTGTTGCTGGTCTGGCGACAGCGTCTTCCCCTACCTGGCGAGAGATAGAACGCACTTGTTCAGCCAGTTCTTTGCAGTATTCCAGTACTAAATCATCAGATATGTTTAGCAGTCTGTGTCCTGGCACCCATGCATGCTGCATTGGTCTTCCCATCAGTATTTAATGGGGACTTAAGCCTGTGTTCCAGTCTGGAATACTTCTAAGTCCCATCAGAACAAGTGGCAGAGCATCTGGCCACTCAAATCGAGTTGACTCATACATCTTTCCCAATCTTGACTTTATAGTGTCATTCAATTGTTCTACCACTCCAGATGCTTGTGGGCGATATGCACAGTGCAGTTTTTGCTTAATTTTGATTTCTTCACAAATTAGACCCAATATTTCACTGTTAAAATGTTTTCCGCTGTCAGATTTAATTGTTACTGGAAATCCAAACCGTAGGATAAGCTCTCTAAGTAGAAGCTTAGCCACGGTGATGCTATCGTTCTTACATGAGGCTTAAGCTTCCACCCATTTTGAAAACAGGCAGACAATGACAAGTACATATTTTAGTCCTCGACAAGGGGGCAACTGAATGAAATCAATCTGCAGTTGAATAAAAGGACCTTCTCCCTTTCCAATTTTTCCTGGCAATACCACTGTTCTCTTCCCTGGGTTCATTTGCTGACAAATCAAACACCTCTGGCAGAGTGCCTCTGCTGTGTTCCTGAATTTCGCATTAAACCATGTTCGTCTGAACAGACGTATCATAGCATCTCTTCCCAAATGTGAATCTCCATGAATCAACCTAGCCATAGGAGCAAGCAGGCAGTTGGGTAACACTACTGTTTCGTCAAGGTAAACAATGACACCATCTTCAGCCCTTCTCTTACACCCTAATTTCCTCCACTGTTCCTTTTCTTTTGGTTCTGCTGCATTCTGCAATTCTCTCAATTCTTCCCATGTATCCACACCATCCAGTAACATAAGTTGGCAGCTGTTTCCGCCCACTTCAACCTTTTTATTTACAGCCATCTTGTATTTTGCACAATGTTGGGCTAACTGGTCAGCATATCGATTACCAGCTGTCACTTTGTCATTACCAGATTTGTGAACAGCACACTTGACCACAGCCACTTCTTTTGGCAACTGGATTGCTTCCTGTAATTCTTTCACATATTGACCATTTCTGATGGGGGTGCCTGCAGAAGTCAGAACCTCCCTTTGCATTCATAATTGCCGTAGTCATGTACAACCCCGTAACCATACTGGCTGTCAGTGAATATGGTCACTTTCTAATTTTTCCCAAATTTACAGGCCTTTGCCAGGGCAACCAATTTGGCAATTTATGCAGACTTGACTCCAGGTAAATAGGATGCTTCCACTGGCCTCCCAAGGTACACACTGCATAGGCAGCGGTTAACCCTCCCTCCTCGTGTCTCATGCATGAGCCATCAACAAATAGCTCATAGTCTGACTCAATTAAGGGCTCCTCTCTTATGTCTGGCCTGGGCTTTGTACTGTATTCAGTCAGATCAATGCATTTATGCTCAACTTCCTCCTTAAGTTCTGCACTGTATGAATTTGGCAGTAGGGTTGCTGGGTTCAAAATGTTGCACCTAGCAATTGTTACATTTCCTGCACCTACAAGAATTCTCTCGTACTTAGTCAGCCGACTAGGTGAGAGGTACTGAGTCTTAGTCCTGGTTAGCAAGATTACAACTGTATGTGGAACATATACGGTTACAGGATGTCCCATAATGATGGATTCACTTTGCTCAAGACTCATGCAGCTACTACTTTCAGACATCCGGGTAATACGGCGGCCACTGGGTCTAGTGTGGACGAGAAATATGCCCAAGGTCGTCGCACTAATCCATGAATCTGAGTCAAAACTGAAAGTGCACAATTATCTTGTGTGTCACAGAAAAGTGCAAAATCTTTCGAATAGTCAAGCATTCCCAATGCTGGAGCTGTAAACAGGCAGTTTCTCAAATTTACAAAAGCAGTCATGCTTTCGTCATCCCATTCTACTGGGTCTTTGGCTCTTTTCTTTGTCATTTGTATCAGAGGTTTTGCAAGGACTCTGAATCCCACAATCCATTGCCTGCAATATCCTACGACTCCTAGAAACATTCTGACCTCTTTTTGTGTCTTTGGCAAATTCATGTTTTTAATTAACCTGATTCTTTCTGTGGTAACTCTCCTGACACCTCTCTCTATTTGATGTCCCAGATATTTCACTGAGGTAGCACAAAATTGCAATTTCTCTGGGGACACTTTATGTCCTCCTTCACCCAGATGATTCAGTAGAGCAATGGTGTCGACAACACAGTCTTTTTGTGATTTTGAGGCCACCAAAAGGTCATCTATGTACTGAACCAAGACTGACCGTCCAGGTAGTACTGACGACTCCAGGCACTTTTTCAAAATCTGATAAAAAACTTGAGGGGCTTTCTGTGTAACCCTGAGGGACACGATTCCAAACATAGACTTGACTGTTGAATTCAAATGAGAAAAGAAATTAGCAATCTGGGTGCAATGGGATCGAGAAGAATGCATGGCATAGGTCTATGACAGTAAACCATCCAGCTTCCCACGGTATCTGGTACAGAATCACTGCAGGATTTGGCACAGCTGAACAGCAAGGGACAACAATCTTATTAACCTTTCTCAGGTCCTGTACTATGTACTTACCGCTGGGTTTCTTTATACCAAATATGGGGGACTTACAAGGACTGCTCATCACTTCTTGCAGGATGCCTGCTTCCAATAACCGCTTTATTTCTACTGCAACTCCTGCCTTTATTTCTACATTCATTTTGTACAGTCGTGTGTTTGGGTAAACTGCGTCTTCTTTTATGGTTACTTTCATTGGGTCAACATTTGCCATTAATACTACATCCTTTCCTGTAAAGTCCCATACCTCTGGTTTTACCGTCTGTTGTAGTTCTTCTGGTAAGTCTTTTATTGTCATCCTGGCAACATCTGTCTCTGGTCTTGCTAACATTAGTTTGTAAATTCCATCTTCATCTGGGGTTTGAATTTCAACGCCATTTGGAGTGCAAAAGATGGTGCAATTCATTTTGCACAACAAATCTTGTCCTAGCAGATTTACAGGACTTGAGTCACAGACTTCGAACCTTTGAATTTCTTTAAAATTCCCTATTTTTACTTCCATTGGTTCTGTGACTGGGGTACTTATTTGTTTATTAGAAACGCCCACTACTTAGATCGCTTCTCCCGAGAGGGGTAGGTTTGGAACATCTGCTGTTCTCACAGTAGAACGGGTATCACCAGTGTCCAACAGGAAGGTGACGTCATTTCCTTCAACCTTTCCTTCAATGTATGGCCCTGACTGGTCTACCGGCAAGGAGGCACCAAGCACGCACTCCTCGTCCTCCCCCTCAGTCACCGTCAGTAAGGTTCTTCACAAAAGAATGTGTCATTCAAAAGAAATTGTGAGGTTGATGCATCTCTTTTTTCCCTTCCTTCCCAATTCTGAGTCTCTACATTCTGTTGTGCTTTGCTCCTATAATTTGGCATAGGTGCTGGGGGTATTTGGTTCTGTGTTACCTGCTGCTGGGACTTCCACGGCACCTCAGACTGCGTTTGTGGATTTAAATCATTATTTTGCACATTACCATTCAGCACATCCTTACACTCGTCCTTCCAGTGCCCCAACTTGCCACATCTGTGACAGAGGAACTTCTTTCTCGCAGCTTCTCTATTGAATTTTCCCCTGGGCCTTCCCCCACTTCCATCGCCCTTATTCTGATTAGTAGTCATCTGATTCAACTGTTGTTCTTGGTGCTCTGCTAATTTTACTTGTGCCCACATAACTTTTTCTTTCAATTCTTTACGTTTGTTTTCTAGTTCATCTTCACAATATTTTGCATATTTCAGGACCTCATCTATGGGTTTAGCTTGCCAACAAATTTTATTGTCATTAATCCATTGTGAAATTTCTGGTCTTAATCCTATCACGAACCGATAAATAAAATGTGTCATGTGTTTCATGCCAATGTTGTCTAATCCACTGTATTGTTTAAAGGTCTGTAGTAGACGTTCATAATAGGAATGCACTGATTCGTCTTTATTCTGAGTGGTTCTACCTATTTTCATCCAATCGGTCTCTTTTGCAGGCACCTTTCCTTTCAGGTAAAGTATTACCTGATTATATTTCTTCATTACATCCTCAGAAGGTGCTCCTGTCTTCGTGTCTCTTGGGTACTCATCACTAGGCCAATCAACAGCTACTTTGCATTCTGTCCACAAATCTATGGGGACTACAATGTCAAATAAGCCATCTAAGTCTTTCAAAAGACACTTCAACACGTTTACAAATCTTTTGACCTGTCTGTACCATTCTACAGGCTTTTCTTGAAGTTTTGGGAAATCATTGTGTAAATGACAAAATATCCTGTCTGGACCATGGAGCATGCACATAGCCTCCACCTGGCACCTCTCGCATGGGACATAATTTTTCTACCTTTTCTTCTTCTTTTAAGACATTTCCTGAAGTCAGTTGCCTTGATCGAATTTCTTCCCTTTTGTTTGCCCATCTTGCTTTCCATTTCTCTAGTTTTCCCCATTTTTGCATTAAATTCATCAGCTCTCTTATCTGCACTTTTTTCCCTGACACATTCATGTTTTCTAAATCTTTGCCAGAGAATTCTACTCAGTAGGGTTTCTGCAATACTTTAGATTTACCAATGTCGATCCCCATGCTAGCTGCCGTGTCCATTAATTGTTCGTGAAACACCTTTGTATTTCTAGTGATGCTTTTACAGATAAAAAGTAATTCATCTTCACAAAGGGTATTTAATCTTTCCAATCCCACATTCCCAGCCATCATTTCTTCTATTTCAATCCTTAATTTATATATGTCTAATGGCTTGGGCTGTGTCTTGGTCTCTCTATTTCTCGTGTCCATCTGTCTATCTATTCAGGAGTTACCACAGTGGCACTTCTTGTACCTGAGGAAGTCTCCATCTGTACTTCTCTCGAAGTTAAAGGAGTGGTTTTCCTCATTGAACCACCTTCAGGTTCCCATATTTGTAAATCCATTAAGGATATCACTGATTCACATTCACTTGCCTGATCATCTACTATCAGTGGCTCTTTTCTTGGCTGTACTACTGATGCAGTTATAACTGGAGCTTTTGGACTAGCTTGTTTATCTCCGTACAAAGGAATAACTGGGCCAATAGTCACTGGAATTGTCAAAGCCTCAGGACTGGTATTTAATTGGGACATTTTCTGAATTAATTAACTTCTCTGTTTATTTAAAACTTCTCTTTCTCTTTCTTGTAATACCCTTTTGATGGAGGTATCATGTATCACTTGGGGAATTAAAGGTGGCTTTAAAAATGGGGTAGTCGGGTTCGATGTGCTTGACTCCTCATTATAAGGTGGTTTAAAGAACGGGTTATTCAGATTTACTATTCTTGTTTCTTCATTATAGGGTGATGGATTTTTCATTAATAGATCCTCCATGTAATCATCATCAGAATCACCACAAGTCATTAAATGTTTAGCTTTCTCAGTCCTTTTACCTCCCACAGGCTCCTCTATAGTTAGTAGTGGGTAAAGCCCTTCCACTAACATATTCTGTCTCCATCGTTTCATTTGTTTTTCTTTGGAATCTGGTGGAACCTTTGGGTAAAATTTACTCAGTCCTTTATCAATTCTGGGTCTGTCTCGCTCGAAAGCCTCAATCTCCCATTCTTCTAGGGCCTCATATTGCGTTAATCTAGGTCTGGGATGTAAGTTGTTCATTCGGGTCCTTAAATTAAATAAATTTCTTCCATTAAAGGTGCCTTCTAAGGGAAATGCCAGAATTCCATCATCTTTTGTGTATTCCACCCACTTTTCTAACCATGCACAGGAATGGTATCCCCTGTCAAACATCATGAATGATGCAGGAGTATTCGATGGTGGAATAATGACTCCTTCTCTAGTTTTAATGGGCTTGTCTTTTTTAAAGTAATTTTTAACTTTGTCTACAAGTGACAACTTTCTCTTACTTCCGTATATTTTGTTAGGTCTGCCTTTTAACATCTGATCCATAGCAAACCCTAAGTATCTCGGATCAGGTCGATTTTCTGGATGATTTGGAAACCACATATATCTCGTAAATTTAATTTGCGCGAAAAAATTCGTATTTTCTGTTTACTAAATACTTCCAATGCTAGCGCGTCTATTATTTTCCGTTAACCAATCAACACTGCGGTTTCAAATAATTTCAACCAATGGGTGCGCGGCCTTTCCCGTGAGATGAGTTCCCAAGCTCCTGCACTCACCCCTCCTTTACAATGCTATCTCAGCTACACGCCCACTGCCTTGACCAATACCAGCGCGGCACTGAGTGACGTCAGCGCAGCTCCGCAACTGACTCCCTCATTCACAAGGTATTTCGAAAACTAAATTCTTTTGAATTTTAAAGTGCAAATTATTATTTAACAACAGAAACACATTCGCCACTGTACCCGAGTGACTAGATAGGAAAGAAATATTTCTCTGCAAGTAAATCCCTTCCGTTTACTTTTCATGCACTACAAGTAAAACCCTTCCGCCTACCCTTCACACAAGCATTAGACAACCTGCTACTCCTCCAGACTCATCCACTCCAGGATATATACTGAGGCCAAAGTTTCACCAGCGAACCCCTTTGCTATCAATCAAGCTTAGACGAATCTGCTACTCCTTCCGTGTGACCCTTACTAGGTTATATCACAATAGAAGTTTGGCCAGCGAACTCTTTGCTATCAGTTATTCATACATTCATACAGAAAACCCTAAATAGTGCTTCCGGTTCTGCCCAACCATGCACTAACTTTCTACAGGTAAGTGACCTCGCCGCAATGTGGCTTCTATCTACCACCCGCTATTCTGCCCCCGGGGATTCCAGACAAAACATATAACAGGTACGAACGATTTTGGTTAATACATAAAATTCAACATAGCAGGATCAAATAAACATTTCAATAATACCACATTTGATCGATCAATGAAACATGAATTTTAACCTACTAACTAATTGACTACCGACTTTAACTAATCCCTAACCATACTACTGCTACCAAGAAATAATACTGATAGAGCGTGCAGGTCACCCGACTTGGATCTTACCAATACTCGCCTGGGCCCATACTTAAAAAAGCACATCAATTTTATTACCTCAGACAGGTGACACACGCTCTATTATCAGTTTGTGTTTATACTAATTCCTATACCAGTAACTTACCAATCCTAGTCACTATATACCTAAACACAATGAATCAGGGAGTTTAATATAGAAAGGCACTCAAATTACCATAACATTTGCATTTAGTAATAACCACAGACTCAGGGTAGGTTCAAACTCTTTTATCTAATCATCATCAAAAGTCATAAGCCATAGATTAAAAGCAATCAAACTATCAATAACCAAGATCAGAAACAGCATATAGCTATGTAAAAGATAGATTATGCCAACCATTTAGCAAACTTGAAATAAAGGGAAGGTAGAAACAAGCAACATGCTAATTTTAGAAAACAGACTTTTGCAACTTGATTAAAGGAGGGTAAAGAAAGGGAACATACTAAACCCAAAGACTTTCGTAATTCATTGGCAGTTTGAAAAGGAAAACACAACTTATGCAATTCAATTATTCAGATTTTGCTCAATAACAATCTCCTGGCTTTTATGTAATGAAGAAAGTATACCCTTGCACATTTTGCACTTCATCATGATATGTGATTTTAACAAAAGTATTATGAATTGTGAGTATTACTGTATATGCACTTTTATGGTTTTGAACAAAAACCGAAATAAAGTTTATTTGATTTGATTTGATTTGAAAGGGAACATACTAAACCCAAAGACTTTCGTAATTCATTGGCAGTTTGAAAAGGAGAACACAACTTATGCAATTCAATTATTCAGATTTAGCTCAATAACTATAGGGAAAGTAAGAATTGGAACAAACTATAGATTCAGCTTATCTCCTTAAAGGGAGAGTAAGAAAAGGAACATATACTATTATGGAAACAAATTTTACATTGACTAAAGGTGGGTTATAAAATTGGAACACGCTACTTGACAGTAATACATGAAAAATCTCATTTACCAAGGGACGGGGAAAGAAAAGGAACATATGCAATCACAACTTTGCAATATTTCAGGGAGGGTAATGGAAAGGACGCGATTTAGAAAGACAATTACCCACACAGATTTATATTTAACTAGAATAGTGTGAAGACCAACCCTGGCCACAGGTCAGTTGGAAAGGACAGGAGGGACCCCAAAGACTTCAGTGCCAGTAGACAAGCAGGTGCAGCTCATGGATAATCAGGACAGGATAACCCCAGAATTTGGATCAGGACCAGACCACCAAAGGTTAAGATCAGCACCCGCAGTTTCGGTTGCACGCCTGCACTACTCCCTCTCTGGAAGGAATCTGCCAAAACCCCGATTGGGTTACAACTTTCACCAACAAAGTGCTTCAGCAGCACTTTCACTTCCCAAAAGCCCGGATTGGGTTCTCGAACCTTCCGACAGAGTGCTCCGCAGCTCTCTGCTCTTAGTCACCTATTGAGTGCATTGGGTCAGTGACAGATCAGCTATTCAGACAAGTCGGACAATTTCTCTAGCTAAACCTACTCTATTTATACTGTTTTTCAGGTCAGTGTACCAACCCCCCAATGTTGCAAGTGTAAGGATCCCCAATTTTGATTGGACAAAGGAGGAGGACAGGTCATCAGACCACCTAAATTTCGGACTTTCTCAGTCTCCTTATTTAAATTTTGTCTACGCCCATTACATTTTTATGTTCTCAAGACATATGCCTTTCAGCTAACAAAGATGAATTTAACATTAAATACAATGTAAAAATGTCAGTACAGTTCAGCTTCTTCTAGCTGGGTTAGGGTTCATCTTCCCAGGCGCATCTTGGCTGTTGCTGCCATCTGGCTGGAGTTCAATGCCACAGAGTTCATCTTCCCTCTGCAGAGTGACATGCGCGGAAAGGACTTTCAAGATGGAGTAGTAAGCACCTCCCAGGAACAAAGAATGCGATACATGAGAAGTAAAAAGAAACAATTTAGCACACAGAAATAAATGATTACACTGTATACTATGAATCTCTACACTATACCCATTACTTTATAATAAATTATAGCATTAGGATTAAGCAAAACGAACAGCTTAGCAAAAGCAGCAGTGTAAGCCTCTCGCATGTGAGAACACAGAACAGCCATTTTAACACTAGTGCGCAGATGCGACAGAGTTCCCTCCAAAGCTGCGAGTACGTCATGTCACGTGGGTATGACAGACGCATGTGCAGTAGAAATTCCCGCGTAGCAGCAGCCATTTTATTTTGCAAGCGTATTAGGATTAGGAAACACATAAGCCAGCTTCGCTCAGATACCCCATGTAAATGTAAGATGTGCGAAATTAGTAAAACAAACAGGTTGGTTACTTCGTTATCGTTATTCGAAGTTCATGAGTACGAGCAAGTCGCTTCGTATGCGAATCCTTGCTCCATCAACCCCATGCCTGAGGAGCCAGAATCCAACAGACAGAATCAACTTCAACTTCAACTGAAGTGGAACCCCACACATGTCATAAACCCTACATTCCACACGAGACCTGACAGGAGGTAAAGCGTGAAGAAAGACTGACACACAATATAACAAGGGATTTGTTATATTGTGTTATATTTCATCTCTGTGTGCTTGTCACTTCATGTTCTGCAATTGGGCTTCATATATCTCAGTGTACCCTGTAGAATGGCACCTGGTGATGTCTGAACAACAAATAGCCAGTTATGAAATTGCTCAAAAGAAGGGTGCCTTCATGGGGCATTATGTTAATGTAATCTTCCACCTTTAACAATTGTTTGCATGTTTATACCCTAAAATACTCTAGGCTGTGTGAAAGAAGGTGTCGTATTACGTTTCTGGTTGAATCTTAAAAGTGTTTATTGCAAAACGCATTAATCTGTAAATCACAGAGATAACAGACAATGGACCCCCCCGCCCCCTGTACATAAGCTAAGGGTTTAAGGCTCTACCATACAAGCAGGGCTCAAATATATACCCTAACACACAAATGGTTTTAATGTTGACCACAATACAGTAGTCCACAAGCAAGTATCTTAGCCGAGCTCCTGTAGATCAGTAAGTAGACTTCTTAAGTAGCAAAAGTGTAACAATTTTGGACTGGACAAACTCACGTTCAACTTTAGAGTTTGGGCTACCAGAACTAAGTGTATTCATGGCTCGCATTTGGTCGCTTTGGGTATGCGAAGGGCTCATGGAACAGTCAGGCCATCGATAGGGATATTAGAGTTGCTATCTTTCTTAGAAAAAAATACCAGCCATTTGTTTAAGTTTAGCTGTGCTGAAAAAACCCAAGAGCTGCTCGGTGATAAAAGACTTTGTGTAAAATTGTCAGTATTCTTCTGGAACATGCAATTATTCCTCTATTTGCTCGGATAATTGTTCTAAAATGGCTTAGACAGCTCAAAAATGTGTTTTAACTGACTTCTTGATGTGTTTGATGGCTTAGCTTGAGATTTCAGAAGGGAAGAAATATCTGATTGATCTGCTTTTTCCAAATTTCTTAACATTCTGGACTTAAAAATCCAGGCCAGGCTGGTAAAAGGGGGCAACCCTAGGTGAAATGGGTGGTGTGAATGTCACATGCAGGTGGAGATCAGCACTCTCTTCTACCTAATGGAAACAAATAAGAATCATGGGCACCCCACTGGTGGAGTCAGTGTAAATGTGGGACCACAGCAAACATGATGAAAGAACAGTGGCTGATGACTTCTTTCAGCCCACAACCTTCCACCTCTTGGCACAACCACAAGGGGACCCGAACAAACATGCTTGCTTTGAAAATGGGTGGCCCGGCCACGACGGGATCAGATAGCTGGGATTTTCCCACTACAGGGCTGCAGGCTGTAGCCTTGGGTAGGAAGAGGGGATGCATCCCTGCTGTGTCTCTGTGGTACTTTTTATCATGAACGAGAGATCTACTGTCAACAAGGCCGATGTCTCTTGGCTCTGGATTCTACTTGCGGTATGATGCATGGATCCATGCATGCACCTGCTGGGACTTAACAGCAATGATGATGATAAGCAGGGAGCAGGACCTTGGAAGGTTCTAACCAGTGGGAATTAAGCAGTGCATTTCACCAATGGATCCTAATGTGAATCCAGGCACTGGGTTTCAGAAAGTTTCAATCTCCAGTCAGGCTGTTGGGCATTGCAACTTGAAATTGAGGACATAGGACCTGATTTCGAGTTTGGTGGCCTGGATTACTGCATCACAAACTGGACGGAGATGCCTTCTGCCATATTACAAGTCCATAATATCCTATGGTACTTCTAATATGGGGGACAAGATAATTGTCAACGTTTGTGACTGCGTAGCCCATTCGCCAAACTCTAAATTTGGCTCGTAGGGTGTTAAGACCACATAAGAATTGGTTTTGCAATATTATATCATCACATAGGTGCAATTAAAGAAAAGCAGGAGAGTGTGGAGGGGATGAGGGAAGAGGCGTTCATCTGTCCATGATTATTTCATAAAGTTTCCATTTATTCTTTAGGTTGTGGGTGTCCTGAACTGACAACAGCACTAAGGGTAATGCATCCGTCGATTTAAGTTCCGTCTCTTAACATATTTTAGATATTTATTCCATAAAATCCCTTCCATTGTTCCTTCATACTAAGATTGGCATACACTGTTTAAATTCTGTTGAATCCCCCATGCACAGATCCCAGACTGCAGAGGAACATGCATTAAGTCACTTCTGATCTTAAGAGGGATTTTGAACCTAGGGGCAAAGTCATGTAACAGGCTCTGGGCTGCCGTGCTAAGGACCGGTACGGACACAGCAGTACATTTCCACCATTTAAGAAAACATACAAACCAACACTAAAATGAAAACATTGGAACAGCATTGTGACATTCGGACAACATGAACAACGGAATAGGAAGAAAGGAGGAAACCACACTGAGCCTCTGGCACAGATCATACCATCTTGACTAATTTGTAACTGTTATGGGTGCCCACAGACTCCAGGCACACATTTGCCCACTGCCTTTGAGAGCTCTGTGAGGTGTGCCAACCTCCGTAGTTAGAAGGGGGAGACTAAAAGTAAATACTTATTTCAGGGCATGTCTGGGAGTGGAGTGTGTTGTGAGTGCTCCTGCTGTATTCTGCAGGAAAGACTGCTCCTGTGAGATTTCATAATCTCGCGAGAGCAGTGGCCAATCCCACATGCTTACTCACCGCCTATTATTCTTACCCATTCTACATCATCTTGTCTCTTCAGCTCCAAAATAGAACATTGCGGTGAGGTTATTTCGCCAGTTCTTGGGTGGCTTGACAGTCCATGGACTTCCTCATGGTGAAGCCCGTCTACTGAAGACGTAAAAAGGAAGAAATAAAGACATATACCAAAGCAGCAGTATTCTATGCTATCACAGTAAAATTTATGTGCATGCCGTGCAGTGAGGGAACACTTACTGTGAAGGAATCCCATTTTATGGAGGCTCATTCCTCAAGAAGAAGAAGGAAACCCTTATAGCAAGAAAGATTGTTAAAAGTCTAGATATAGAACTGAATTTAGAATCACAGCAAACATTCATTACAAACTGTGACGTTCCCACAAAAACGTGAAAGTTGGTTAATTTGAACTAATACACTATCAAATGATGTGCTTGAATGTGACAAAGGAAAAACATTCATAATGTTGGGCATTGAGAGTGATTGAGTTGTAGCTAAACCTCTCCAAATTTCATTACAGGTATGAGATTCATTGGGGGAAAAAGATACTAAAAACCATCAAGGAGCTTAGGATTGCTAACCTAACTGAATGTATCTTTTTACTTAAGAAACTGCTAAGAGTAACGCAAATGTAATATTTTAAAGAGGTGGTAAATAGGGAATTCTAAGGTGAGACTTGAGAAGTTTAAGGGCAAGAAAACCAGTTTGACTAAAGTAATGAAACAAGGGTCTCTAATTCGAATTTACATTTACTAAAGTAAAACATAGCAGGGACGACACAACTATAGTGACTGACAGATATGCATGGGATAAGCAGAGGTTGCTGACACATTCTTGACATCTCAACTCTCGTCTCGTCCCATTCCTCTTTCCCCTGCATGGCTGATCTTATTCTCAAAATGCCTTTGGTTGCTGGGGTGGGAGTAGCTGAGCAGTGGTGTTGGGAACCAGCTTTGGGGACATCTCATTCCCACAGGCAAATGTGTACTACAAGTTGGTGTGTGTGCATGTGTCTGACACTAACATCATGAAATAGATGAGCCAAGATGAGTGGCAACAGTTTGGGACAGCCATTTTAGCAGATTGTCATGACAAGGTGCTCCTGGGTGTTTTTTATACCTGTCCCTGGCCCAAACCATTTTAAGGTTGAGCCTGGGCAGCTCATGCATGGCTCTGAGAGGCATGCTGTATTCGAGTATGGACTTGAAGTCCCGCCCACTCTCTGCCCATATTTGTCATTGGCTTTTGTCAATGTCCTCTGTAAATGCTGGCTTCTGATTTGTTAATAGGCTTGTTAGTCCCTCCTTAGTACCGCCTTGTCTTCATTTGTATCCTCCTATGAGGACTGGCCCTTTTACTTCGATTGTTACATGGTATGTCTTATTCAGTGCGCAAGAACCATTTTCTTTGATGAGTTTCTCCTACTTCAGGCACAACATGCTTACCTGCAACAATGGCGGCTGCTTCTTTTAAATGAAATAGGTCTCCTATTTACAAGAGTTTGAGCTATTGGCATTGTAAATGACAATGCCTTTTATGTATGTGTTAATTATCAAAACAGAATAAAAGGCATTGTCATTTACAATGCCAATAGCTTAAACTCTTGCAAACGCTAGACCTATTGCTTTGCAAATGCTTGTTTTGTTTTCTTGCGCATGGTCTTGTATGTCAGCAAGATCCTGTCATGTGGGTGTTCAAGGTTCAACAGTTTGCAATACAGTGAAATCCCTGCTGCATCAGGAGGAGGCCAAAGTCATCAGCATCCCTAAATATGTACTTGCAAAAAATATTTACAGTTTACCTACTGGTTATTACACAGGCAAAAGTGAGAGCGATTAATTCAGCTGCTTCAACATAATATATTTGTTTGCAGAAACTGACCTTCAACCGTTTCATGAATGGCGCAGACAGAATAAGCAGCAACTAATTCTATTTTGTCATTTCTGATGCAGGGACATCAACACATTATAACAGATCAGAATTAGCCAAAGATCTATCACTGAGACCTGCACGAGACTCTGTGAGGTGGGAAGTTGCGTTGATGCTTACTCTATCCTCCATCAAGAGAAACAGGAAACAGGTAGGTGGGATTTAGCTCTGGACATCATATGAGCATAGGCTGAGAGGTAGAAGGGAATAGTATGTCATACAGGCGCGCAACACCCATTGGGCTCACCAGGTTTCAGCACTCCCTGTGGTGTGTGTCGGCCCTGGCTGAGACAGCTTCCCTAGCTGGCGACGGTCTCATTTCAGCCGCACCCGAGTACTTCACAGGTCTTTAAAAGACCATTTACTTGTTAATGAGGCTTTTGTTGTGTTTTCACCCCTTATTAGAGCCACTCTGCCTAGGGCTGGCAGAATTACCCCCCCCCCCCCCACACAAAATCTTTTTAAGCCCCCGCTAAATTTGCCTCTAGTTGACCGCCTGATGTTATACATAGAGAATATAGATATTGAAATATGCTGAGGTTCAGTAGTTAACTACAATTGTCCCATGGTACCATAACAGAGAGGGGTTACCTAAGAACAATGATTTCAGATGCTTCGATAGGGAGAACGGCTGTTGCAATAGCATACAGACAGGGAGATAGCCCAGCCGCCACTACATCAAAAAAAAGAATGATACACAAGCAGTTTATTTTTGTCACCATGGTCTTGTTCCAACGTCCCGCAGGCAAGCCTCCATCTCAAGGCAATAAATATGGAATGGTTTGGTGTACACAAGTAAACCCAATGCAGTGTCCGAAGATGGTGCATATTTCATGGATACAAAGGCGAATTCTTCTTTCCTGGACCACAGCAAAGATCCATGGGTGCCTCTGTTCACCAACACTTGTAATGATTTGACAGTACTAGCATAACCTAAAATGTATTGCTTACAATACAAAAACATGGTCAATTGAATGCTACCTGACGAATATACAACATTACATCCTGGTGTTTACACCACAATACCTTAACAACGCAGGCATTCCAACGCAAGTTGTTACAACGACTTTCGTTGGAGGGCCCTGGACTTAGGAATAGTATGATTTACTATTCCAACTCCAGTCTACGTACCGGAGGGAAGGTGTTGGAATAGTAAATCATACTATTCCTTAGGTTAGAGCACCATCCAGCGCAAATCATTGTAAAGATTTGCGTTAAAATACTCACGATGTTTGCCCTACCTGACAGATGGTGATAGCTCAGGGTGGCTTACTTACAACCTTAATGCAATTAGCAGACACTTGTCTCTTTCTGGCGTTGATCTTGTGACGTAAATATAAAAAAATGTAATTTCTTCCTGAAGGATTAATGCCCTTGCTTACCTAAATCATTGAGCACATATAAATGATTGCATCTGTGTTGGTCCAGAGAATCATAGTGGAACCACCATGGAACACTAGGGTGTCTAGATCTATTTCAAGTGCTTGTGAAAAGATTGAACATAACTTTGTCTACCTCTGGGGAAGCTGAGTCCACTTCATTTGGGAGCAGCCTAAAGCGACAGGGAAAAAAATTGACTTTCCTCATGCATAGGGATAGAGAAATAAGTAGAAAACAAACTGACAAACGTAAACCGTTTAGCAGTGGGTGATATTTGGAAGGACAGGAAAGGTTGCTAATACAGCAGCATTAACAGCATGTAGGTCATATACAAAGTTATATGTTCATTTATCTGGCTTGTTGATATGCAGAATGGGTTATTTCATATGCTGAAAGTGGGAATCAATTTTAGAAGAGCTTTAGAAGTACTTAGAGAATTCCTGCTTCTGCCTCAGGATGGTGAAGATATTGTATTAAGGGAAGGTTTTCCATTGGGTTCAACCTGATAACGATGGGGGCAGCAGTTAAAATGCAACCTACATTTATAGCATGTTGAGATCAAAAAGGACTAAAGCTTTAAAAATGTCTCTTGATGAAACATGCACAGTAACATCAGCATCAGAAAAACATTCATTTTCACATAAGGCAGCTAACAGCATTTCATTTTCATTTTTTTTTGCAATATCAAAGTAAGCCTACAGAGTACAGTTCTCTTTACACAGGTGGACCCTCACTAGTAGATTCATCAGGGAGTAGGAACTCAAAAGGAAAACATGTTGCCTTGTAATAGAACTACAAATTATAGACTCTGGATTAGTAACATTGTCAGAAAAGTGTGTGTGTTAGAAATGCCAATTGCATCACTCATTCATTCATTAAATTCTTTATTTCGGCTAAAATGCCATAAAAGACAGTGCATACATTACATTGCATTTCATTAGTAATTAAAAACATATTATCACTTGAATACATAAAACACAATACATAAAAAATACAATACAAGTCGGAGGATAATTTGAGCGGAAACATACATTCATAGAGGATAGAATGGACCATCATGTCGATCCCAAGCAATCAGTTCAGTTACAATTGATGCCCTATTTTTTTCCTTTGATAAAAGATAGAAAGTAAAAATCTGCTGACACTAAATATTATATGTTGAGATGTATTTGTTGTTAGGATTCTCAGAGCCTGTGAGCATGACCTCAAGCCTAAAAGTAAGCATATTGGTTTAATCCACTTCTTTCTAGCCTGTAGATAAAAGGGACAGAAAAAGAGAATATGCTGTTCGTTTTCGGTCTGGGTATGGGATCACTGAAATAATTTCGAGGGACAAAATATCGACTTGCCAAAATATCGTGGACAAAATATCGACAGTCAAAATATCGAGTTTGTATCTACAAACAGGTAAGTACAAAAATATCGAGTACAAAATATCGTTAACAATAATATAGATGTAAAAATATCGACTTTATTAAAAACAGTGTTAAATTAAATTAATATTAAATTTTAATTACTAAAATATACTTAAAAATACTTACATTAAATTATAACAATTAAATAATAAATGAAAATAATTTAAAAAAAATTTACAATCTTATTTGTTGACCCTGAACCCTAAAATATACCCCTTTACCCAAAAACCCAAAACTGACCCTAAACCCTAAAAATACCCCTTTAACCAAAAACTAAAAACTGACCCTGAACCCTAAAAATGCCCCTTTACCCAAAAACTGAAAACTGACCTTGAACCCTAAAAATGCCCCTTTACCCAAAAACTGAAAACTGACCCTGAACCCTAAAAATGCCCCTTTACCCAAAAACTAAAAACTGACCCTGAACCCTAAAAATGCCCCTTTACCCAAAAACTGAAAACTGACCCTGAACCCTAAAAATGCCCCTTTACCCAAAAACTAAAAACTGACCCTGAACCCTAAAAATGCCCCTTTACCCAAAAACTGAAAACTGACCCTGAACCCTAAAAATGCCCCTTCACCCAAAAACTGAAAACTGACCCTGAACCCTAAAAATACTCCTTTACCCAAAATTTATCAATATTATTTAATTACCAAATAATTATTAATTAACAATAACAATAAAGTAAATATATTAGCACATTAGCTGTAATTATTTTAATAATTTATTTTTTTCCCAATTAATTACTTAACAATAACACAAAATTATATATATTAAAATGTACTCTAATTAATGTAATTAACTAATTACAATTAATTAATTACCAATTAATTACTAATACAAAATATGTACAAAATTATATTAATTAATTAACTAATTATTATTAATTAATTATCAATTAATTATTAATTATAAATATTTACAAACATATATTAATTAATTAATTATTATTAAATTACTTCCCACCCTATTCCCCTATAAACCCACAACCCGCTACAGAATTACATTACGCAATTATTAAAAAAACAAAATGCATTTAATAAAATATTTTATAACATTAATACACACTTTTCACACATATTATTACATAAAAATACACTATAAAATATTATATATTATTAAAAATTCGATATTTTTGCTATCTATATTTTATACAGTCGATATTACTTCACTTACCTGAAAAACGATATTTTTGTAGTCGATATTATGGCCAGTCGATATTTTGTCCAGTCTATATTTAAAACTCGATATTATGTCCAGTCGATATTTTGGAGTCGATATTTTGTCTGTGCACCCTGGGTATGGTCACACATGGGGCAAATTTCATCCATTACTGGGGATGCTGAGTCGCGGTTCCTAGCCCAACGTGCCAAAGTAGTTTTAATTAATAAATTACCATACCGAAATTTTAAAAATAAAGTTTTGGCAAGTGGCGGCTCTATCTCGTCCATAAAAATCTCATAGAGCGGTTCATCCTTAAAGTTTAGAAACTTTGCAACTAAGGTACCACTGGTTGTAATATTTACAGTCCTACTTAACATAAAACTCCAAAAGGCCCTTTTTAGGATTAGTTTGGGGTTAGGAGGTAATTGCTCGGGATTCTCCCAAAAATGCTTCAATCCTATATTGTTCAACCATGTCTTAATATGCCTTAGCCATGGGGTGGTACTCTGGCTGTCAAGAATCATGATTTCCTTCAACCCGTCTCGGTAGTCTTGAAGTTCGGGCACATGCCATAGTCTCACCCACAGCATTAGAGGTCGAATCAAAACTTGGTGATCTGTCCTTTTGAAGTTTAGGTCAAGCTCCAGGGGAACTAATGGGGTACCTCTAGGGACCCTTACCAGGCTGCGCATAAAGTTATTGTCTAAAACACTAAAGGTCTCCCTGGACCCAGGACCCCGTATTTCAGCACCATAGAGGACAGATGCTTGGACCTTAAATTTAAATAGTTCCATCACTGGGGACACCGCTTTACTAGTGCTCATACTTTGCTCCCTAAGAATTGGTTTAACATTCTGGGCAAAGATTAATTTACTTTTATCAATTTGGGCTTTCCAAGTAAAGTTTGAATCCAAAGTCACCCCTAAATAAGAAAAATGAGGCACTGATTCAAGCTTGGCTCCTTTTAATGTTAGATAGCCCTTGTCCGGTTTAATCGGATTTAGGGCCATACATTTGGTCTTTTTACCATTGATCTCAACCCCTTTTGACTACAATATTCATTAAAGGTATTTAATAATGTCTGTAAGCCATTTTTCGTTTGGGAGATCAGAATCGTATCATCAGCAAATAGCAAAGATGTCACCTTTTCGCCGTTCAGTTTCGGAGAGTCATTTTTGCATCTCCCTAAAAAGGAGGGGATATCGTTTACAAAAAGGGAAAATAACGTCGGGGCCAGGACACAACCCTGGCGTACTCCACGTTCGATGGGTATTTTTTGAGTTAATTCACCATTTGGACCCCATCTAACTCTCGCAAAGTTCCCTTCGTGTAACTCTTTAATCTGAATGACAAGATTGTTTGGCATACCTGCTGCACTCAAGGTTTTCCATAAGAGATTGCGAGGCACCAAATCAAATGCAGCCCTTAAATCAACAAAGGCAACATATAGATGGCACCTTTTAATCACTACGTACTTCCAGTAGAGGCAGCAAAATCTGAAAATTTGGTCTATTGTGCTGACCTTGGGTCTGAAACCGGCTTGGAATTTAGTTAAAAATGAATTTTCATCTAGCCAATTACTCACGCGTAATAAAATGTGTCGTGAGTAGATTTTCTGTAAAATGTCCATTAGACTTATTGGCCGATAATTACATGGGTCCATCCTATCTCCTTTTTTAAAAATTAAAACAATTTCCGCTCCCTTCCAACTTTCAGGAAATTCTAATGTGCAAGACAATGTATTGCACAGATAATTGATATAAGGTGCCCATACTCCTAGGTCATGCTTATATAGGTCCCCCGGGATTTTGTCCAAACCTGGAGCTTTCCCTGATTTAATTTGTGATATTGCCAGCTCTGTTTCCCCTAAAGTAAAAACCAGGTGGTCTGCTGGGGGTTCAGGATTTTCTACACTCATGTTCATCTATGGGTCATCGTATTTTTTATATAAATTCGTGAAATGGGTGACCCAAGTTTGTTCATCCAAAAAAACATCTTTAATTACCCTGCCTGCATGGTTCCCATTTGCGACCAGCCTCCAGAAAGCCACATTGTCGCGTGACCTGGCGGCTAGCAGCAAATCAGCCCATTTATCTTCCTCCCATGCTCTCTTTGCGGCCCTTTGGACAGATTTGTAATTACTCCTTGCTCCTCTTACATCTGTTGGAGATTTGGTCTTTATTGCCATTAGTAATTCCATCTTTGACTCTCTACAGGATCTGTCATACCATGGCTTACTATGGGACAGATTCTGGGTCTTCTGCTGTTTTTTTTTTGGCATCTTAGTGACTAGTAGCCTTAGGTCAGCAAAAAATTTTTGGTGGGTTTGGAGAAATGAAATTCTACTTTCGTCATCACCTATTGCAGCTAGATAAGGACCAAAAGTACTTGCCAAAAGTGAATATATTTCACTTAAAATGTCACTATCGTCCAGTATGAATGGCCATTTTAGGGATCTTCTGTTATTACTAATATGGATCTCAAAATTAACAGCATCACTTTCCTCAGATGTAAGTTGCTAGACCATGTCGTTGAACAAATCGGCATCCAACATCAGGTTTAAGGGAAAATGGTCACTTTCAAACCGTTCCATTACTTCAAGGTCCAAAAGATGAGGCCAGAGGGGAAAAGAAGCAATCACAAAATCTAAGTTATTTTTATAGTTGTTCCTGGTGAATGTTGGTTTCTTAGTGCTGTCGGAGGGTAACCGTCCGTTACAAGCCCTAAGAGAATGTTCCGTACATAGATTAATCAATTGTAAGCCCAATGTTGTACATTTGACCGGTTTTACATTCTCCAGGATAGGGATTTTGTTTGCTTGATGTTCCTCATTAAAGATTTCACTAAGGCCCAAGACTGGCTCGAAGTTACAATTTAGATCGCCAGCCAAAATAACAAAATCCTCCCTAGGATCTAATCTGCTCAGAAAACAATCTAAATTAGCAATGGTCGGTGATTCTCTTGAGGAGGGTAAAGGCCTGTTATAGACATTTATAAGGAATAAGTTCTTCCCATTACAAGCTGTGATCTTTAAAGCTAATATGTCTACAGAGTTAGTGGGTATCTCCTCAATATTTACCCTTAAATTTATTTTCACCCATATCAAAAGTCCCCCTGACGGCCTACCACTTCTAGAGGGTATCACACCAATCCCATAGGTCTTGTAACCCACCCTATGAGGCGTCTCCACAGCCCAAGTTTCCTGAAGGAGGCAGAGATCAAAGGACTCTATATAATTTGCCCACTCCGGGTCCCTTCGATTTTTATCAACTCCAGCTATATTCCAACAAATCAATTTAATCGGAATTTCAGGAATAACTGGTCTCTCAGTAGAAGCCCTAGGCATCTCTTCATAAGAAGTTGGAAGCACAGATTGAATTGCCATGGGCGTTACCTCTAAGAGTGGATTGTTATGCGGAATAGTTGTCTGCAAAACCTGCTCCTCTAGATTTTTTACATCATGGGATACATTAACATTGTCATGGACAATTTTACCCACACAACAGGACACAGTATTGACCAGTACATCATTCACATCATCAAAAAGCACAGTATTGGCCAGTGCATTCGGAGTGTTATTACTCACATCACCAGGACTCAATATATCTAGCCCCACACACCCCCACATCTCATGGCATCAGTCGCAATCATCTAGGCCGCTAAAGATGTCATACCTATTAAAGGTTTCTAGCGGTGTAAATGGTTTAAGGTTGTCCATCCTACCTTTCTGGGTGTTATGTGTCTTGGCTGATACATAATTCCATCCCATCGGGTCTGGTGCTATCACAGGACATGGAATGTAATGCATATTATTTACATTCTGCAGAAGGGGGGGATATGAAGCATAATAGTTACTCCCAGCGTTCTGTACAATGGAATGATTGTTAGGTTGAGTTACGGGTATATGCTGTAATGGTTGGTACTGCGGCGGATGGTGCTGTGATGGAAACACCACTGACCTCGGATAAAAGTAGGTTAATGGTTTGGGGATTATTATATTATTTGCACTTCCTGTCTGCCAGTTCAATATGAATTGGGCAGCGTTTGGGTCCCTAAAATTCACCACCACCACGTCACCATCAATGTCTTTGGGTCTGCCCCCCAGCCATTGAAGGCGACGAACATGGACAATTTCACCATTAACATGATTTGCAATTGGCCTATATACGCTAAGCCAATGCATAATCTTATTTTTTAATTGGGCAAAACCCTCCCTCTTATTTAGTCCGAGCACTGGCACCCCTGTTAAAACTACCACAAAGGGTACTGCCTCTGGTGGAAGTTCAGGCAGAGGAGTCCTTCTAGCTTTCCCCCAAGCATGTCTAATTTCCCCCGCCTCCCTTGTTGGTTTCCCCAAAGGTGGATTGGGTGTGTTACCAGTGTTTTTATTTGTGACATTTGATGATGGTTGAACAGAGTTTTTTTGATGGGGAGGTTTGGGGGGTGGGTGAGTTTGTATAGTCGCCATCAGCATGTTCCCCATAGATTTGGAGGTAGATGCAATTGAGGGAGGGATAATGATAGGAATAGGGGTAGTTTTGGGTGCTTGTGCTGGAACTGGTATATTTTGTGGTACATTGACTGGAGTTGCCTTGGTTACATTATTCAAACCGGTGTTAATTACAACAACCTTATTACCCAGTACATGTTCAATTTTACACAGCCTACATTCCACCTCCATCAACCTCTCCAATATACTTGCTGAGTAAGATTTAATCAAGCTCTCTATATCAAGTAATGACACAGGATCCTTGCTCACAGTAGGTGCATTAGCAACCACACTCGTGTCCATAGAGTCCTCATTGGCTGACGGGGTAATTGGCAAGGCAGAAGAAGTTAATGGAGTAATGCCCCCCTCACTGTCTATATGTGGAGTACAAGGTTCTTTAACATTACTCGTTTTCTTGCCAAAATCACAACAGCTTAGTTTAGGTTGGAGAGGGTCTCCCCTTTTCCGCTGTTTTTTATTCGGTGGTGGACCATAAGCTTTTTGAAGGGGAGTCAGTTTTTTAGCCTTAGGACGGGGTATTTTTGCAACAGGCAAGACTTCTCCTTTTGATGTACTTTGGTTGTTTACATGTGAAGATGACCCATTCACATCTGGCATAGGTAAAGAGTTTTGTGTGAGCACAACTACATTAGCTTCCAAAGGCTGGCTATCCAATAAAATAGTCGACTCATTTACTGTTAGATCAATGTCAGTGTCGATGGAACCAGCAGCGGGAAGTGAGGGCAAAGGAACTAACCCATTTTTTATGCTTTCCACGGAGCGACGTCGGCCGCCCGCCGCTCCGCCAGGACAATCTCCCTTGCAATATCAGGGGATGATTTTGAAAAATAATTGTCCAAGGTACCATTTAACATCACTCCCTGTTTGTCAGGTACAGGCTGGTCTAAGTTTAACGACGACATTTGCAGAACCTAGGTAAAAGAAGCAAGGCAGTCGAAGTTGATAAGGGGAGATAACAGAGCAAACAGTACCTGTAGAGCCAAGATTTATGGCCAGTCTAGTCTCCTCGGTTCTCGGAGGGTCTCAGAGGGTCCGCCCTTAGTCCGGACTTTGTCCCGGGATGTGTCCCGCACACGCGTCCCGCTAACGCGTTATGACACCAGATCTTATACGTGCTTTAAATAAGGGGCGGAGACACGGGAAGAGGCGGCAGGTGTGCTCGGTGTTTTACGCACAGCCTGGTGGGCCTCGCAGTCCCGTCCTCCTGCGGCAGCAACTCTCTCCCCCAACGCAGATTCCCAGCGGGGCTCCAGGCGGCAAACAGCACAGGGTCCAAGTCTCCTCAGCGAGCGGCCCCCGTGAAGCGAGGGCCGCTAGGAGTTATCAGAGGCACAGAGCAGGGGGCGGGGACACGGGAAGAGGCGGCAGGTGTGCTCGGTGTTTCACGCACAGCCTGGTGGGCCTCGCAGTCCCGTCCTCCTTCGGCAGCAACTCTCTCCCCCAACGCAGATTCCCAGCGGGGCTCCAGGCGGCAAACAGCACAGGGTCCAAGTCTCCTCAGCGAGCGGCGCCCGCGAAGCGGGGGCCGCGAGGAGTTATCAGAGGCACAGAGCAGGGGGCGGAGACACGGGAAGAGGCGGCAGGTGTGCTCGGTGTTTCACGCACAGCCTGGTGGGCCTCGCAGTCCCGTCCTCCTGCGGCAGCAACTCTCTCCCCCAACGCAGATTCCCAGCGGGGCTCCAGGCGGCAAACAGCACAGGGTCCATGTCTCCTCAGCGAGCGGCATCACTCATTTTGACCAGGAGTATGACATTCAGAGATTTGGAGAGCAGATTGATTAGCATTAGTATCAATTAGGCATAAAGTGTGCTTTCCATTGACGACACATTGTTCTTATGGCCCTATCTAGTCTAACAGGATCATAGCGTGTACAGAACAGTTGCCTCCTCTGGCTTCCTTAAAATGTTGGGTATTGATATGGAAGAGGAGAAGGGAAACCAAGGTATTCAGTTTGCTCATGGGAGTTTGGGCAATCTTGTTTCCAGTATCCTAGCTGACCTCATTAGAAACATGAGGGTTAACAGGTGGGGCAAAGTCTCTCCTTTTACATCTCGCACTCCTGCACACTGACACCACTTGATCTTTTCCCACCTCTCTATATCCAAGTTTGCTAAAAGGACTTCATTTGAAACCACATCAGTTTAGATTAAGCAGACTATTTCTTATGTTCTTAACTGGATTCGTAATGATTTGCGACACAAACCATTTCAGAAAAGTTATTTTACCAACCAACAAACTATGGGGCATACTATCAAGAACAGCGTTATAATTATTGCCGCTTTAACGGCAGGACACTGATTGATAATATGCCCTTGTGAATTCCCATAGAAGCCCACATTCTGGTGTGAAACTGGGCTTCTATGGGAATTCACAAGGGCATAATATCAAGCTCATCATCGCCGCTTTAGCTGCAGTTTCCTGCCGCTAAAGCTGCGATAATTTTAATGCCGTTCTTGATAATATGCCCCTATGTTTTCAATTGTTCTCTACCTTTAGTAATACTCCCTGAAAAATGCATAGCCTACTGGTTGTTGAGCAACTTAGCAGTATTCACAATACCTGAATAGAAATTGGAAATACATTTCAATTGATTTAAGAAATCTGGTGGATCTCCCCATTTAATTTTTGCTTTATAATTATTCATTTTCATCCAATCAGTTTTGGTAGGATAAACTTCTGTAATTGATTTCTGTGAAGTATCTCAAGCAGTAATGACAGCAACATTATCTGTAGATGATGTATTTGGCCTGTTAGCCTTACTTTAAGAATTGCTTGCGTACAACCAGTTTTATTAGGAATGGTATATATCATGTTTCCTTTTGTAAAGGTTTCCAATTTCAATGAGGATTCTGAAACATGCAGTTCGCGTATGAAATAAAAAACACTTTACTCACGTTATTGTGGCGTGATACGACGAAAAATCTATGTGAAAAAGATCTGTACAAAAAAGAATTATGTTTCAATAAGTGTATTTGCCCGTTGTTTCATTGTTTGTTAGATCTAGTAATGATGAACGATTTAGGGGATATCTGTTATGGCGCTTTAGTCAGCTGCTACTAACCCGCGGTCCTGCAATGTTGTTAGTGCGTTGTGTCTATCTGGCCATAACGTTAGCTGGCTTTTACTCGCGCTCGACAATGAAAAGCGCTTTGCTTATTGTTTTTTCATTAACTCAGTAACTTTGTCCAAGTAACTTCTTTTTGAGGGTTGGGTTTAGCGTGCTGAGCGTATTACGTATAGATAAACTAGTGCCGACATAAAAGACAGACTTCTGTATAGAATACAGAACTATAGTTATACAAAAAACTACAATTAAACGGGCTTACACGAACGAAGTGTGTGAAATGTTTTTTTCAAAAAATATTTTGATGTGGTAACTCTCCCTAATATTATATATGAATGTAGTGTGATTCAATGTGTGTTTTCTGTACATATCAATGTTTTGTTAAAAAGGCTATTTTCAATAAAGCTATTTACAACAAAAGCTATTATTGAAGGCATCCAGTGCAGCTTGTCTAGAGCAAAATGGCCCACGAGGGCTTCACAAGTAACAGGCAAATTCAATACGTTAATTTAGACCATAAGGTCTAATGGCTTGCAAGTTGTATATCCAAAAGTTTTCTCTTTTCAAGAGGTGTTTGTTGTTGTCTCTACCTTCCACTTTGTCGATTACTTCCAGGATTAAAAATCTCAGTTGTGAAATATTGTGCTTCAGTTCTTCAAAATGTGTTGCCACTGTTGACTTGGTGTTCTTTGTTCTTATATTGGATTTGTGTTTGTTAATTCTCAGTCAAATTTTTCTTTCAGTCTTACCCACATAAACCTTGCCATATGGCCATTTTAACAGGTAAATAACATTTGTGGTTTTACAAGTGGCGGTTACATGTAACTTGATATGATGGTTTCACGGATAATGTTGTGACAGTTTTGGCAATTTAAACAAGGCATAGTCCCTGTGTATGTCTGTCTATGTGAATCCTTTTTTTTGGAGAATTTCTCCAATGTTTCTATTTCTCGTATAGGCAAATAATGGTGGATCAGAAAATACATTCTTGAAATCTGGCTCCATGGTTAACAGGGGGGGGGGGGGGGGAGGGGGGCAGCCGAGCACTTTGCCAGGGCCGGTTTTGGTTACCAATCCGGCCGTGTCCAGAACTGTGGTACAGGCTGGGGTTCTAGTAACCTGGCAATGATTGGTGTACCTTCTTAGTGATGTTTGTCTTTAAGCTTAAACCACTGTCGACATGGAATCAAAGAGACATTAAAATCCACTGAGAATCATGCTTATGTGACAGGAAATATGAGCCCTGACTAATACTTTGGTCAGTTCCCTCAATTTTCATATGGGTGTGCCTGATTTAGTATATTACTAATCACTTGATCTTTTCCCACCTCTCTATATCTTTAGTTTGCTAAAAGGACTTCATTTGAAACCACATCAGTTTAGATTAAGCAGACTATTTCTTATGTTCTTAACTGGATTCGTAATGATTTGCGACACAAACCATTTCAGAAAAGGTATTTTACCAACCAACAAACTATGGGGCATACTATCAAGAACAACGTTATAATTATTGCCGCTTTAACGGCAGGACACTGATTGATAATATGCCCTTGTGAATTCCCATAGAAGCCCATATTCTGGTGTGAAACTGGGCTTCTATGGGAATTCACAAGGGCATATTATCAAGCTCATCATCGCCGCTTTAGCTGCAGTTTCCTGCCGCTAAAGCTGCGATAATTTTAATGCCGTTCTTGATAATATGCCCCTATGTTTTCAATTGTTCTCTACCTTTAGTAACACTCCCTTAAAAATGCATAGCCTACTGGTTGTTGAGCAACTTAGCAGTATTCACAATACCTGAATAGCAATTGGAAATACATTTCAATTGATTTAAGAAATCTGGTGGATCTCCCCATTTAATTTTTGCTTTATAATTATTCATTTTCATCCAATCAGTTTTGGTAGGATAAACTTCTGTAATTGATTTCTGTGAAGTATCTCAAGCAGTAATGACAGCAACATTATCTGTAGATGATTTATTTGGCCTGTTAGCCTTACTTTAAGAATTGCTTGCGCACAACCAGTTTTATTAGGAATGGTATATATCATGTTTCCTTTTGTAAAGGTTTCCAATTTCAATGAGGATTGTGAAACATGCAGTTCGCGTATGAAATAAAAACCACTTTACTCATGTTATTGTGGCGTGATACGACGAAAAATCTATGTGAAAAAGATCTGTACAAAAAAGAATTATGTTTCAATAAGTGTATTTGCCCGTTGTTTCATTGTTTGTTAGATCTAGTAGTGATGAACGATTTAGGGGATATCTGTTATGGCGCTTTAGTCAGCTGCTACTAACCCGCGGTCCTGCAATGTTGTTAGTGCGTTGTGTCTATCTGGCCATAACGTTAGCTGGATTTTACTCGCGCTCGACAATGAAAAGCGCTTCGATTATTGTTTTTTCATTAACTCAGTAACTTTGTCCAAGTAACTTCTTTTTGAGGGTTGGGTTTAGCGTGCTGAGCGTATTACGTATAGATAAACTAGTGCCGACATAAAAGACAGACTTCTGTAAAGAATACAGAACTATAGTTATACAAAAAACTACAATTAAACGGGCTTACACGAACGAAGTGTGTGAAATGTTTTTTTCAAAAAATATTTTGATGTGGTAACTCTCCCTAATATTATATATGAATGTAGTGTGATTCAATGTGTGTTTTCTGTACATATCAATGTTTTGTTAAAAAGGCGATTTTCAATAAAGCTATTTACAACAAAAGCTATTATTGAAGGCATCCAGTGCAGCTTCTCTAGAGCAAAATGGCCCACGAGGGCTTCACAAGTAACAGGCAAATTCAATACGTTAATTTAGACCATAAGGTCTAATGGCTTGCAAGTTGTATATCCAAAAGTTTTCTCTTTTCAAGAGGTGTTTGTTGTTGTCTCTACCTTCCACTTTGTCGATTACTTCCAGGATTAAAAATCTCAGTTGTGAAATATTGTGCTTCAGTTCTTCAAAATGTGTTGCCACTGTTGACTTGGTGTTCTTTGTTCTTATATTGGATTTGTGTTTGTTAATTCTCAGTCAAATTTTTCTTTCAGTCTTACCCACATAAACCTTGCCATATGGCCATTTTAACAGGTAAATAACATTTGTGGTTTCACAAGTGGCGGTTACATGTAACTTGATTTCATGTCCCTTCATTGGGTGATAAATGATGGTTCCACGGATAATGTTGTGACAGTTTTGGCAATTTAAACAAGGCATAGTCCCTGTGTATGTCTGTCTATGTGAATCCTTTTTTTTGGAGAATTTCTCCAATGTTTCTATTTCTCGTATAGGCAAATAATGGTGGATCAGAAAATACATTCTTGAAATCTGGCTCCATGGTTAACGGGGGGGGGCAGCCAAGCACTTTGCCAGGGCCGGTTTTGGTAACCAATCCGACCGTGTCCAGAACTGTGGTACAGGCTGGGGTTCTAGTAACCTGGCAATGATTGGTGTACCTTCTTAGTGATGTTTGTCTTTAAGCTTAAACCACTGTCGACATGGAATCAAAGAGACATTAAAATCCACTGAGAATCATGCTTATGTGACAGGAAATATGAGCCCTGACTAAAACTTTGGTCAGTTCCCTCAATTTTCAGATGGGTGTGCCTGATTTAGTATATTACTTAATAAAAGGCCCTCAGGCAATGGATATCAGCATTGTCTCCGAGTTGGGATTGCTGCAAGGATGACTAGGATCACTAATAGTGCTCATTCAAATTAGAGAGCGTACGAAGCTCATGTATCCTAATGTAACACCAATCTGGCAAACATCTCTGCGACATGAGCACACTTAACAATATCCTCAAGTCCACAGCACATCATTTACCCTCATGTGCAAAAAGAAAATTCTCAAACCTGGGATTCCTTCAAGCCGTGAACATATGCACACTCTACAATGTGAATTTTCTGCACAAATACCCACTTACAATCGTACAATGAATACCACACAAATGGCTACACAGAACAGATTACAGTTCAGCAGTCTATGCCATACAATATTATACAGAAGCAATATTCAACATACTACACCACATTATTCACAACAGGTGCGAATACAACATCTACAACAAACCTTGTGGCATTGTATAATTCTTGGTAATCCAATTTCAAACCAGATATACCATATTATCCCTACCCACAATACACTCCAAATATAACACAACACCAGTACATGCTAACATAACACATTATATCGAGCCATATCACACAATCTATAATATAATTTAATACCATGCCACTTCATTCTTCATTGTACCATACAACAGTAAAGTACCTAAAGAAGTCTACGTATTTGTGAAGTCTGTCTCTTGGCAACTTTGCATATTTTTCACAGCTCACAAGGTTTCTAAAATCTGAAGTTTTCAAAGCTTTTCGAAAAAGAAATTGGATTACTTTATGTTCACATCATACATATCAGACAGGACCAGAAGCACCTAGAAGCAATAGCGGGTGACTCCAGCCACTTGGAAGCTGCGCTTCATTATTTCCTCCCCGGAAGTCCCGCCCTGTGTGTGGCAGTGGTAGAGAATCACCCTGTGGCTTAATATGTGGAAGTAATTTATGGGTCACCAGAGGTCCCAGCTGTTCCTTGATATCCGTGACACTCAAAGGTTATAATAAGTATTATAAAGGTGGATCCAGAATCAGTCCTTGTTTACTTCCTCCTGGAATGGGACATATTTCTCTCCCTGTCATTAGGAAGTGAACTGTACACTCAGGTAAAGACACCACTTTCTAATACCAGACATTTGCACTACTCTTATTACTGGGGTCTTGCCTGAGACTCCAGGAGCATTCACCTGCATGCTCCTACTGAGCTTTTTAGAGTGTGCATTTTTTAAATTGACAAAAACTTCAATGTTTTATCAGCTTGACATTCTGATTGCGAGAGAAGTACCGTAGTACAGTCCTGATAAGGTTTTAATGCAGAATGAGGGAGGGAAGGAGGTTGGGCCAGGGTGACAGTCACTTTTTTCTGCAATTCCATGAAAGAGACATCAATTGTGAAAACATGCTCTGTGGTTTTAGAAAAATGGCTCAGGACATTACACATGTCTTTGTGTCTCATATTTTAAGTTTGAATATGTAGTATCACGTCGAGATCCCACGACCTATAAATAGAGGTTTGATGTAATGACCAAGATGCTATATATCTGAGATGAAGTGCTGTTGGTCCAATTTTTAGAAAGCTGTAACTCTTCCACCAGCCTCATGCATTAAAATAAACTCAAATACATTTTTTATATATACATATGTCCACACATGGGTTTTTGGGCCAGACGCTCTATTCAACTACAATTCACGTTCAGCTCAGTTCAGCCACTGGCTTCTTCCACTCTGAGGGACAGCATTCTTCTGGTCACCTGTGCACAGGGACTTCAAAGGACTTTAGTGGCAGAACTGATGAGCTAATATTTTACGTTACCAGTGTTTTTTTCCTTTTTATTCAATATCCTTTATTTTTTATCACTCAACTCTCTGTGTTTAAACTATACCGTCAGGTTATATTCATTCATAGCGAAAAGTAGCTAACTATGCACTGATAAGAATATTATTTTTCAGCAATGTGCATTGAAACCAGTGGCGGCTGGTGACATTTGAAAGATATGGGTGTAAAAGTTGTGGCAGAGTTCACTGCACCCCCCCATTGTCCCCCGAGAAAAGTTTTGAAAAAAGAGTGGACAAATGGTAAATTTGAGAACGCAAGAAGGTTAATAAAGCAATTGTGAAAGAGTAGCTATTACATCAATAAAGAGATTTCATATAATAACGTAGGTAGGTGCTAATTTGGTATAACCACAGAACTTCTTAACAGACTTTGAGGTAACAATGCTGAGCACCTCACAGATTTTTATTTATTGATAGACCTTTAGAAATTAAATGTACTGAGGAAATACAAGCTATTGTGATTTGGTGGACTGGTAACAGTGAGACAGCAAGGAATAAACATTAAATGGTCGTAGGGCACCCTAAAAGGCACCGTACGTCTCAATGAGAGCAAACAACCATAAAGTAAACATTAGACAGATTGAAGTCAGGCATACACCGATGATTTTAGTGACTCTAATATCTGTACAGCAGATGAGGAACAACTAATCAGGTCACAAACTATAAGCATGCAAGAAATGTTAAGATTAACATATTGTTCACTTTTTGTAATCAAAATAAGCACATCTGTCTTTAATATCTGCAAACTTCTCTTTTGGTTTGATTGGAGGGACGCGGGCCCAGATTTCGGGCTCCGAAAGTGAATCACAACTTCCGGACCCAAGCACCAATCAGATACTCGCAGCTGGCAGCCCACACACTTGAAAACAGATGCCTTACAAGTCGCGCAGCGAACGCGCTTGAGGAAGGTACTGCTTATCAATTGCCTAAGAAGAGCGCCAAAGAAGGGCTCACTCTGACTTTTAAAAAAATCTATTAACTTAAAACTCGATCTTTTAACATTGTTGTTGCACAATTTGCTATTTGCACTGCTCGTACCTGTCCCTGATCCCCGGTCCACCGCCAATCATTTGGTTTGAGTGGAGGGACGCGGGACCCGATTTCGGGCTCCGAAAGTGAATCACAACTTCCGGACCCAAGCACCAATCAGATACTCGCAGCTGGCAGCCCACACACTTGAAAATAGATGCCTTGCAAGTCGCGCAGCGGACGCGCTTGAGGAAGGTACTGCATATCAATTGCCTAAGAGGAGCGCCGAAGAAGGGCTCGCTCTGACTTTTTAAAAAATATTTTAAATTAAAACTCAATCTTTTAACATTGTTGTTGCACTATTTGCTATTTGCACTGCTCTTACCTGTCCCTGATCCCCGGTCCACCGCCAATCATTTGGTTTGAGTGGAGGGACGCGGGACCAGATTTCGGGCACGGAAGTGAATTACAACTTCCGGACCCAAGCACCAATCAGATTCTCGCAGCTGGCAGCCCACACACTTCAAAACAGATGCCTTGCAAGTCACGCAGCGGACGCGCGCATCGGGCGCGCCAAAGGCAAGCCCATCTGCGCCTGTCCGAGCCCGCCTGGGCCCAGGGGCCACAACCCCTGGCAGTTTACCGAGAGAAGTCCTCACCTACAGTGCTCTGACACTACGGAGCCTGGCAGGCCCCATGGACCTAAAATGCATGCACTCAGTAGACACAGCAACCGGATCGACCGGCTGCTCCCAATGCCATTTCAAGTTCCACGCAGGAAAGGTAGCCGCCCAGTCCCCTGGCCCTCCCCTAAAATGTTATCTATTGAATTGCCGCTCGATGGCCAAACATTCAACTGAACTTTAACTGTTATTAGAAGATCTCAGCCCGGAAGCATTATTTCTTACTGAAACCTGGCTTCGGGCCGAGTCAGACCCAGTTGTCACTCAAACTCTACCCCCAGGCTACCTAATCCTAAGAGCGGATCGCAAAACGGGTAGAGGGTGAGGGTTAGCGATAATTTACAAGGACCGGTTCCAATGCCGAATCTCCACAGAGGACCTCCCGGACTGCGAAAATATGAATCTTTCATTAAAATTCTCGCCCAATAACACGTTCTCTGGCCTACTGCTCTATCGCCCTCCAGGACCTCCGGGCCAATTTATGAATGTCCTCCCCACTGTGGCCGCCAATTCAGCCCTCTCCCCATCCAACTACATGATTCTAGGTGATCTTAATATTCACTTCGATGACCCCACTGATAACATGGCTAATGAACTTGTATCCAATCTATCAGCCCTACAAATCACCCTGCAAGGCTTCGCTCCTACTCACATAAAAGGTCATCTTCTGGACGCCGTGTTTAGTAATTCACGGCTTCTCCAGAGTGATACTCCTGTCCCCCTCCCATGGACTGACCACACACTAATACCACTCACGTGGACTATCCCAGTCAGCCCTTCCCCCTTGAACAACTCTAAGACACACAACAGGAAATGGTTGAACCTCTCCGCTAGCCAGTGGTCCAACCTCTTAGAGAACACCCTACTACCCCCTAGCCCAGACCCAGAGAGAGCTAACATCAACTTCAACCTCTGGATTCAAAGCTATTTAGACATGCTAGGCCCCATAAGATCTACCCATAAAAGATCGAACCGTAGGCCTGCACTGTGGTTTTCCACAAAACTAAAAGAGCTCAAACAAAACTGTAGGAAGCTAGAAAGGAGCTGGAGATGAAATACTACAGAAGAAAGTAAATCAAGCTACTGAGAGGCAATAAGGAAATATAAGTAAGAAATAAAAACCGCACAAGCCTCCTTCCATGAAGGAAATATTTGCGCGGCAGCAAACTCCCCCAAGGAGATTTTCCGGATAGCCAAATCTCGGATCACCATACCCCAAAAAATCCCCAATCAGGAAGACGCACTTCCTACGTGCAACAGTCTCGCAGAATTCTTTCACCCAAAAAATTTAACTCATTGCCCGCTCCTTCCCTCAATCCCAGGACGTCTCAGGTGAGACCGACACTAGAGCTCTCCCCCCTCTCCCCGCTGTTCCCTTGCAGAGTTTCCTAATTAGTTGAGGACTCCTTGAAAGCAATCATACCCAGAGTGACCTCAGGTTCTCCACTTGACCCTGCTCCTCCCCGATTCCTTCCTTTAGTCGCCAGAATCATAATCCCTGTCATCCTGATCACTATAAATGCCTCCATTTCTGCTTACACGGTCCCCCTAGCATGGAAGCACGCCCAGGTAAAGGCCCTGCTGAAAAAACCTAGCCTGGATCCAACCAACCTGTCAAACTACCGACCAATATCCCTCCTCCCCTGGCTAAGTAAGATAACCGAGAAACACATAAACTACGTTCTAGTTCAATACCTAGAACTTAACAACTTACTCCACATATCTCAAACAGGTTTCCCGCCCCGACTAGGGACAGAGACGGCCCTTCTGGCCGTAACCGAAGAGGCCCGAAGACTTATGGACCGGGGTGGCTCAGCAGCTATCATCCTGTTGGACCTTAGTGCAGCCTTCGACACTGTGGACAACAAGATCCTGCTGAGCCGGCTAAAAAGTCTAGGAGTGACCCACTCAGCTCTCTCCTGGCTACAATCATTCCTTAAAGAATGGGTCTTTCAGGTGTTCGAAGGTAATGCCTTCTCTGACTGCTGGCCGCTCGGTTGTGGGGTTCTCCAAGGCTCCTCCTTGAGCCCCACACTCTTTAATACTTATATGGCACCATTAGCAGAAGTAGTTCTACCTTTTGGAATACAAATAATAACTTACGCTGACGAAACCCAATTGGTGGTATCCCGGAACCACCCAGAGGGGCTCATCGTGCTCCCTCGGCAGCTGCCTAGAGGCTGTGGCCGACTTGATGAAACTCTCCCATATAAAACTAAACAGCGATAAGACCGAGCTCATGTTTTTGGGAAAACTACCATCCCCCCTATCATCACAGCTATGGCCGACCTGTCTGAACCCAATGCCCATTCCAAAACTGCAGATTAAGAGCCTCGGCATATGGCTTGACAGCTCTCTGGGTTTCGTCCACCAGGCCACTATGCTAGCAGCTACCTGCTATGGCCTGCCTAGGATGCTCAGGAAAGTTCTGCCCCTTCTTCCCTTCAATGCCAGAAGGATCATGGTACAGGCCCTAATTTTGTCACGCCTTGATTATGGGAACACACTGTACCTGGGTGCCCCAAAGTCAACCCTTCAAAAACTCCAGGTGTCACAGAACAGCGCAGCCCGCCTTCTGCTCCAAATTCCCCGGAGACAATCGGCTAAACCCGCTCTGAGGACTGGCTCCCCCATCCGGGCCAGAATCCAGTTTAAATCCTTGTGTCTGGTCCACAGAGCCATGTGGAAAACCGGTCCAGCCATCTCACGGTCCCTTATTACACCCTACCAACCCTCAAGAAACCTCCGGTCTAGCTCAGCCTTTCTCGCTACCACCAGGAAAGTCCGCCGGGCCAAGTGGGGTGGCCGCTCCTTCTCTCTGAACGCCTCAAATCTATGGAATTCCTTGCCCCCCCTCTGCGCAGCGAACCTAACATTCTGACTTTTCGCAGGCTCCTCAAGAACCACCTCTTCCGCAATGTCCCCTAATCACTCTGCCATCCTCAAGCAATCCACAAGCGCTACGAGGCCTTAGGGTAGAATGCGCTATACAAATACAATTTCATTTCATTTCATTAAGGTCTGGGATTCTTTTAACAAGGTGTCTCTATATAGACAGCATTGCTAAAGCATTCAATTTTTCCTCAATCATGGTGTTTATTTGCACAGTGTATGAACGAGTTTTTAACTTATGTACTAGTTTTAAAATGTTACACTTCACCTTGTTCTGCTAGATCTCATCCCCACTTCACGACGCTTCCTGGTAGATGCACTTCCGGTCGGTTACTGGTCTAGTGCTGGGAAGTGACAGCCGCTGCTCAGCAGGTCTGATTGGTGGGTGGGTGGTGACTCTGCCTATTTCTTTCAAGCTGGAACAAGCGTGCAGCGCGCATGCGCAGTGTGCGAGCCGGCGGTGCGACAAAGGCAAGCCCGTCTGTGCCCGTCCACGCCCTTCCGGGCCCAGGGGACAGAACCCCTGCCCGAGGCTTAACATACTCCTGGGCAGATCTTCACCTCCTGAAAAACCCATCAATCGCACTGGATAACCGGGTAGCGTCTTGTCTTAAATCTGAAGGGTTATTGAGGCCTTTGATTCGGAGGGTGGCTGTCAACCCACGGAGAGCCGCCGGCCCCCGAAAACCCCCGACCCTCACCTTTGCATCCCTAAATACCCGCTCACTACAAAAACACCATCTAGAGGTATTTACATTATTGCAAGACAACATAATCGATATGATAGGCATCACTGAGACCTGGCTCGAGGACTCATCTACCCCCGACCTTGTAGCATCTATTCCCCCTAATTACGCGGCCCTCTATCATAATAGGCCAGGCAGCACACGAGGAGGAGGGGTGGCCAACCTGCACAAAAGCTCCCAGAAGGCTGAGACCTTATTTACCGAAAGCATTGAAGGGGCGGATGTACTAGGGGCTAAACTCCACTCTTCCTCAGCGTGTGTCATCTTCTTGGTCTTGTACCGTCCCCCAAAAACTCCACCCAAATTCATCAAGTGGATGACGGAACTGGCACACGATCTTTGCACACGTTATCAATGCCTCCTTATACTGGGAGACTTTAACTTCCATTGGGAAGAATCCCCCAAGGAGAGCCAACCAGTTAGAGGAGGCTTTGTCCGCCTTGGGACTGTGTCAAGACGTCACTGGCCCAACTCATGCCAAAGGTCATACACTGGACCTAGTGTGGTCCTCACTGCCCCTCACCGGCCCCCAGCTATCAGACAGTGCTCCTGGTCCGATCACCTAATCATTTATGGCACCATCCAACCCCCCAAGCCGGGACCCCCACTACCCCCCAGCTGGAGAACAATCAGAAGCTGGAACAAAATTAAAGTGGACGACCTCGTGTCTATCCTCAGAAAATCCAGTCCGCCTGACCACCCAAATGGGGACACTGATGCACAATATAGCGCCCCAACAAATAGATTAAATAGTGCTATCGACATGCTTGCACCCGCTTGCAGGGAAAAGATCAGAGACAAGGGGAAGGGGGCCCCTTGGTTTACTGAAAACCTGCGGCGTCTAAAACAACAGCTTCGCCAAGGTGAAAGAGTCTGGCGAAAAACTTATGATCCAACTGCCCTCTCAAATTACCTGGAAGCCTTTGCCATTTATAAAAACGCCATTCAAACTGAGAAAGCATTTTTCTACGAAAATAAAATCTCATCTGCTCATAATACGCAAAAAGAGACATTCAAAGTCCTGAAAGAACTCAGACAGGTCAAAGAGCAGAAGCCTTCTTTTGGCATAAATGACTGCGACAAGTTCCAAACTTTCTTCACCACTAAAGTGGAGGACCTCCTATCCACAATTGAGAACACCCCTAGGCTTCCATGTCCATTAAATCCACTATCAATCTATCCTTTCGTGGAGAAAGCCCCAACCTCATTCCCCCCTCTCTCGCACGAAGCCCTGAACCTACTTCTAGGGCGCGTGAAGTCTGGCTCTCCAGCAGACCCCTGTCCACCCAGGACCTATAGGATGGCCCTCCCTGGGATTGAAGACGAGATTTTATCACTCTTGAATTCTTCCCTCAAAGCGGGAGTGGTCCCGAAAGACTTCAAGGAGGCGCGTGTGATCCCCCTCTTGAAAAAACCCTGGGCCGATATTAAAAACCTGAAGAACTTTAGGCCAATATCCCAGCTCCCCTTCCTTTCCAAGGTACTTGAACAGCACGTACTAGCCTCACTTGCACACCATCTAGAGGCCAACCACCTCCTACAATTCAATCAGGCAGGTTTTCGGGCGCACCACAGTACAGAACTAGTGATGCTGGCAGTACTAGCTGGACTGAGATTGCGGGCCGATGCTAAGGATCCCTGCGCCCTGATCCTTTTAGACTTGTCCGCGGCGTTTGACCCCGTAAACCATAAACTGCTCCTGTCGCGGCTGTCTAATTTTGGGGTGCAGGGCACAGCCTTGGCATGGCTTACATCATTTCTGAAAGATCGCTCTCAGAGAGTGCAGCTGGGTGATGTGGTTTCTAGGCCGGGCACTCTTCCATGTGGATTCCCACAGGGATCGGCATTGTCCCCCCTCATGTACAATGCTTACCTTCAACCCCTGATAGCCGCACTCAACCAGCTAGAGTGCCAAATATACAACTATGCAGATGACACCCAGATCATCATACAATTCGACAACTCCACATCCGCCCACCATAGAGCGCAGAACATCCTTAAACTCATAATTAACTGGATGTCGGCCAACAGCCTCAAAATCAATCCAGACAAGACTGAGATACTGGCCATCACCACTGTTACCAGCCCTTGGAATAGCCTCTTTTGGCCACCAGAGTTGGGCAAATACCCCGAGCCTGCCCCGGCAGTTAAAAGCCTGGGCATCAAGATCGATAACAAACTAACTATGGCCCTACAGGTTTCCACAACAGTAGGGGTCTGCTCAAGCATTCTAAGGCAGTTGCGGGAACTGGCCCCTCTCCTCTCTTTTGAGACCCTTAAACGAGTGGTAGTTGCACTGATCTTATCCAGATTGGATTACGGGAACTCGCTCTACCTCGGACTCCCAGACTACCAATTGTCTAGACTCCAGATCATTATGAACAACGCGGCCCGCCTAGTGTTTAAGGTTCCGCGCCGTACTCATGCCTCCCCCCTCCTGCGCCAACTTCACTGGCTTCCCATCAGGCAAAGGATCAAATTCAAGGGCCTCTGCATTGCTCATAAAGCCGTGTATGGCAAGGCTCCGGAATACATCAAAAAGGGCTTAACCAACTATGCCCCCACAAGAGCACTTCGCTCTTCGGAAGCTAGCATGTTAGTCTGCCCCCGCTCTCGTCTGGTATCCCTTGGAGGCAGAGCTTTCTCTACCATCATCCCACAGATCTGGAACAAACTCCCTGACAACCTCCGAAAGGAATACTCACTGCTTCCCTTTAGGAAATCACTCAAAACCATTCTCTTCAAGGAAGCCTGGGTCACACAGTAAAGTCCTGTCTCCCTACCAGTAATCCAGAGCAGGTTCTTCTCAGCGCTTAGAGACCGTTGGTGATAATGCGCTATATAAATGCAAATTACAAATTACAAATCAGGAATGATAAAGAAAAAAAAAAGAAAAAAAATTAGGGAATATAACAATATGTTGTTCTTATATGACTATTTTTACATTGTTAGCATATTGTAATGATTTTAAATAATCGAACAATAAAAGCTTTTTCACTTTTTTCACTTATCAGGAATGTCTTGATTCTGTTTAAAGTGGAAAAACATTGTTCAGACTCTGCCCTTGTCATAGGAGTGGTTATGACTTGTTTAATAAAGCCACTGTCTCTGTAAGTGACTTTTCCACATTTAGGGGTCCATTAGGATGTCGTGCGGTGGCACCACCGTGGTGCTGGCTGGGCGGAAAAACATCTTTTTCCACCCGCGAGCAGCGGAACTCTCGTCCAGCATATTAGTATTGTAAAACATAGGTAATTTCCCGTCCTCCGGGGAGCCACATGCACCACCATCAAAGTGCGCCCGGCACTGCGGCGGTGGGATCCAATGGAAACTCACCGCCGTGCGGAATGACGTCCGCCCTGCTCAACAAATTAGGATGACCAAAACAAGCAGATGCACCGCAGCGGAGACGCCGCCTAATCTGACACGTACAACAAAGAAGGGCTTAGACTCACCTACAGTAAAGCAGAGTCTGAGAATAGAATGAACAAAAAAAGTGCTAGTACTGAGTCTTATTACAAAATTACAATTGTATCCAAAGCCAATAAATATTGAATTATCAGCCGATGACTGGAATTAATCCATCATTATTTATTTTAGTTTTGGTAGAAAATTATTTTTAGGAAACACAACAAACCATTTACAAACCTTATTTTATATATACATGTGTGACAGAAAGAAATTTACAAGAAACCAAACACCATTTTTAGACATTAGACAAAAAATGAACACATTTCAATCAAGACACAACCGTTCTCCATACACATTCACACTCCTTCAACTCCATAAAACGAAAAAACATATGGCACAAGACAACAACCAAAGAAATAGAAGGTGGGTCAATAGAAAAGTGCAGAACCAATCACAATGTTAAAAACACAAGTATTGTTACAGATACTGAATATCAAACAATTATACCAAAAATGCAATTATTTAGACCCAAGAGCAAACATAAGATACAAAAATGATAAGGTCGACGCGTTTCGAATCGGACCCTTTCATCAAATCATCAAATCTGAGTGTGAGGATAATTGCAATGCAGACAGTAGAGGAAGTCTGCATGCGCTATAAATGCAGGCGTGGGTCCAGGAAGACTTGTGGTGCTCGTTCGAGTTTTAACTGATGTGCATCGTAATTGTTGGAATTTCTGTCACAAAGGAAGGGTTGCGTGCGGCCCAGGTTTGATTTCAAAAACGGATCAAAAGCGGGAATATTCACCGCGGGCTTCAGTGAGTCACGCCAGGATGTTAGTGCGGGCCGCTTAAAGATCCAAGAGCAGCAACAATCGGCGGCAGGAGTTTAATCAGAAACGAGGCGGGGGCGATCGCGTTCACCGCGGGCTGTAGTCAGACTCGCCAGGCGTGTTGCACGGGTCGCTCACGAAGCCAAGGGCGCCATCAGTCAGAGGCGGAAACTCGACAGTGGAGCGTGATAGCAGAGCAGCGTTCATGAACACCATGGGCCCAGCCCTACATATGCATCCGGTGATGTACCTGCTACAGTACTTTCATCAAATGGGCTACCGCGGACGCCACCTCAGGTACACAACTACACAACACACAACACACAGGCCGACACAGGGTACAATTTCACTACAAACACCCTGCTGGGGGTCACAACACATCCACAAGGACACCCACACATTACCCACCTGGCACAAAGTCACCCATCTGCATCCGGGACACACATCGACCACCAACTAGCAGCAACGTTCCGTTCCAGCTCACGTCAACGCCAAGGTCAACAAATGCGCACAAAGCAGAAAGCAGTGCCACTCCAAGGCATGGGCAGGGCACAAACACCACAGGGTCAAACCACCCCCATCCACACAGCAACACACCCCATCAGGTCACAGGCCAGGTGCCCATCCTGTGCACCCCCATGCACACCAACAAACAACAAGCACAGCAACAAGCGCACACAATAAACACCCTGCACCACACAACAAACAACCAGGGAGACAGCCACTGCAGGAGCTGCTGACAAGGAACACACAACACCATTGCCAATCACACTGAAGGCTGCCAACACCTCCCAGTATAAACATACACCCTGGGTGTAGGTACAAACAGAACACACACACAGGAACACCTGAACTGATGCCTGCATAAAGACAACACACTAACACCACAGGAACACACACAGAATCACATCAGAAACAGGCATACCCTGACAGCCAAACTGTGGAAGGGCAATGGGAGCACAAACACAACATGAGTGCACAACATCATTACTCAAGAACAAAACACACACAACATAACACAAATCACACAAGAAGGGCCCCAGCACAGAACCACACTGCTACATCAAACCAACCAAACATGCACACGAAAGCAAAAATCAGCAAACACCACAGAACATCAGGGGATGCACATCAGTCAATGCCAAGGCCACATACACACACCACTGTATGTACAACAAGCAGCCTGTGCACAACAAGCGCAACATCCACACACAGACATGACTGATACAACCTTAACACACACACCACAAATCAGTACAGCGCAAATACAACAGCACACAGGAAGTCAAGCAATACAACATCCTACACACATACATCCAACACAACAACAACAGGATGCCCTACTCTGGGACACAAGAGCACAACCATCTTCACCAGATCTCTGGGCAGCACACACAGCTGTAGTGCACATGAACAATCCTCACTAGACAAATAGCACAAAAACATCACACATAAACCAGTTGGGCAAGGTCCAATGTGGAACAACACTCCAGGCCCAACAACTGCACCACATAGCACAGTCCCACAAACAAGTGAAGTGGAGGCACATGCACATGTAAACCAAGGGGATAGCTGAAATTCAATCAACTGACTAGCATGTCAGTAGTAGACATGTAAGTGTTGTACCCTACATAAATAGAGGTAGTGCAGACGTACAATGGACAGGCACAAGTAGCACATATAGGTGATGGCAGTGTACCACACACACCATGCCATGCAGGAGGATAAAAGGCACCATGTGCCTGCAATGCATGACAAACACAATGCCAGTGAGGAGCAGCAAGGCCACAGGTCTACTCAAACACACTCAAGACACGTTGACCATCAAACAAACACAAAACTGAAGTGCAAGTCACACACATTTCACACCCATAATTGACAAAAACAACAAGGAAAGAGTCACAGAGAACTCCCTGGACACACCAACACACTGCACAGTGCACTCCAGACAACTCACACAACTGCACGCAATCATTTACACAGGGCAGGACAATACAAACAACAGGCACACACCTCCTGGGTGAGACATGTGTGGCCATCACAATCCAGGTGCACACACACATCCACAACCACCACAAAGTCACAACCTTCACACTGCACACCCCATCACCACCAAAGAGCACACATCACATGATGTCCAGGGGACCATGACTGAGGACCAACACAAAATGACCATACACATACACATCTGGGCACAGATACAGGAATAACACACATACATCATGAGCTTGCCCAGCCTGCATGCAAACATGTGCACACCATCACACCCATGTCAGCTTGGGGCACTGTACCCCAAGCTGTCAAGGCAACAACGTAGCCAACAATAGCAAACCACTACAAAGAGAACTGCATGACAGACAAAAGATGCAACACAGATAACACAAGTATCAGTGTCTGAATGGACTGAAGACCCTGTTACCCCTGTCTAAAAATGTGATGCGGGCAAACAGCTTGGTAATGTTCAAGTCACACATAGAGCATGGGGCACAGGCAACAAAATGCACAGACCAAAATAACTTTATTCAGCAAGGACACTGACAAAACAAACAACAGGAGTAACTGTCTTTATTGACATATTGCACAGATGTGACAGTAGAACAACAGTAGACAAGAGCAAGGCACAAAATGCTGTTCAAATGCAATACAATCTGCACAGGCAAACTACAAACAGGAAGGCCAGTGTCCATGGCACAGGGGGGAGTCCAACACAGCAGAGCAGCAGGGCCAGTGTCTATGGCACAGGTGAAAGCCCAACACAGCAGAGCAGCAGGGCCAGTGTCCATTGCACATGTGAGAGACCAACACAGCAGAGCAGCAGGGCCAGTGTCTATGGCACATGTTAGAGCCCAACACAGCAGAGCAGCAGGGCCAGTGTTCATGGCACAGAGGGAGCCCAACACAGCAGAGCAGCAGGGCCAGTATCCATTGCACAGGTGAGAGCCCAACACATCAGAGCAGCAGGTCCAGTATCTATGGCACAGGTGAGAGCCCAACACAGCAGAGCAGCAGGGCCAGTGTCTATGGCACATGTGAGAGCCCAACACAGCAAAGCAGCAGGGCCAGTGTCCATGGCACAGGGGGAGTCCAACACAGCGGAGCAGCAGGGCCAGTGTCCATTGCACAGGTGAGAGCCCAACACAGCAGAGCAGCAGTGCCAGTGTCTATGGCACAGGTGAGAGCCAAACACAGCAGAGCAGCAGGGCCAGTGTCCATGGCACAGGGGGGAGTCCAACACAGCAGAGCAGCAGGGCCAGTGTCCATTGCACAGGTGAGAGCCCAACACAGCAGAGCAGCAGGGCCAGTGTCTATGGCACAGGTGGGAGCCCAACACAGCAGAGCAGCAGGGCCAGTATCAACTACAGGGCGCACAACAAGTACATGAGAAGCTGCACAGGCAAGGGCAGAGCAGCAGTGAGTGACAAGGCCAGTGGCCAGGGAAAAGTGCAGAGTCAGAACATGAGAAGCTGCACAGGCAAGGGCAGAGCAGCAGTGAGTGACAAGGCCAGTGGCCAGGGAGAAGTGCAGAGTCAGGACATGAGAAGCTGCACAGTGTGTGTGTCTCACTGTAGCCTTCCATGGCCAGCAACACCCCCAGGTGGCAAACAATGGCCAGGACTAGCACACCTGTATGAGAGATAGTTGTATGAGGGGGACTGCAATTCACATCTGTGTGTCATGCGGGCTTGGAGCTGGCTGTGTGTTGGGGACAGCAGGAGAACTTGACTGGGGAGACAGAGGCACAGAAGATGTAGGCCTATCAGTGGTTTGGCAAGCTGAAGGGCTGTTTGGACCAGGTGGTATAGTGGCACGTGGAGGTGGAGTCATGCAGACCTGTGACACAGTGTGGGTGGGAGAGGTTGGAGGGGTGCCCTTCCACTTTTTGGGAATATGAAATTGCCTCCCTGTTTTGGGGTTAATGGGAACTGGTGAAGACACAACAGGCACACACACCAACTGTTCCGCATCAGGTGCAGACACTGGCACTCCCTGTGGTGATGTGCTGGATCCTGCGGAACGCTTTGTCTGGCTACACCTATTGACCACCTTTCCCTGTTTGCCCGGTGTACCACCTACAGTGCTCTCCTTTGCCTGTTTGCCCAGTGTCCCACCTACAGTGCCCTCCTTTGTGTGTTTGCCAGGTGTAACACCTACAGTGCCCTCCTTTGCCTCCTTGCCAGGTGTCCCACATACAGTGCCCTCCTTTGTGTGTTTGCCAGGTGTAGCACCTACAGTGCCCTCCTTTGCCTCCTTGCCAGGTGTCCCACCTACAGCGCCCTCCTTTGTGTGTTTGCAGGTGTAGCACCTAAAGTGCCCTCCTTTGCCTCCTTGCCAGGTGTCCCACCTAAAGTGCCCTCCTTTGTGTGTTTGCCAGGTGTAGCACCTACAGTGCCCTCCTTTGCCTTCTTGCCAAGTGTCCCACCTAAAGTTCCCTCCTTTGTGTGTTTGCCAGGTGTCCCACCTACAGTGCCCACTTCCACATGCTTCACTGGGCTTGGATTAGGAGTTGACATGGTGGGGGGATGTTGCCCTGTGCCGTTCCTAGGTGTACCCTTGCCAAACAACACCTCCTCAGTGGGCATAGACACTGCACGCCTACTTCTGCATGAGGTCTTAGGGACAGTAGAGTCGTTTGCTGGTGATGCCTCTGAGGCATGGGAGCCTGATGCCACCTGTTAGAAATGGGATCCCTGGCTGGCCAGGGCTTGCGCCTAAGTATGGGTGAATTTTGCGAATCTCGCGTTCGCGAATTTTGCGGATTTGCGAATTCGCAATCCGCAAAATCCGTGAATTCTCGCGAATTTGCGGATTTTTTTTTTGTGTGTTCGCAAGTGTTTCTGCCAGTTCGCGAGGATTTGGTACTAGTTCGCAATTGCGAACTTACTTGTCGGCTCGCAACGGTCGCGACTATGTTGTTTCTACATCTGGTTCATCATCACAGCCTCCCAGCACCCTCTGTTTCACCACTGGCACCCTCTCTTTGACCCATGCCACCCTCTGTTACATCAATGCCACCCTCTGGTTCATCATCACTGTAGAAGATGGGGGGGAAAAGCAAGCCCACCTGCCCTGCTTGAACTGACATGAATTAATTTGGGGTTAGTTTATTAACAAAACCTGCCCTGCCCCAACTGACAATAATGAATTAGGGGCTAATTAATGTGTCACTGAATTTGAAGTTCCAGCCTGGCACCTGCTTGTCTGCTCCCTTAGCTGTAATTCAGGACCTTTGTGGCATACAGTTAAGGTCAGAGCAGGGTCACACAATAGTTGCAAGCAGGCAACCGAATTCTGGAGGGCCCCCTCAGGAAGCACTACAGGGAATCGTTACAAATCATGAGGTTGACCTTTTGCACCAGCTCATTGCTTTTGCAAAAATCGTTTTTCGGTTTTTTCGCGCTATTCGCGGGGCGCGGCGTCGTGCGAAACCGACCGCGGAAGCCGCCAATTCGTGCGAATGAGCTTTTTATTTTTTTGCGGCTTGTTGTTTCGCGAGTTTTTTTGCAGTATTCGCGAGCCGCTTGCAGCGCAACACGCAAATTTACCCCAAGGTCGAGTACGGGCGCGGCCATTTTGTTTGCGTGACGTAGTTCCGTTTCCGCCCGCTATGTATAATCTCGCGCAGTAAGCGCATTGCGAGTAGAAGTTCGCACGAGATCGCGAGGAAAATCTCGCGCGAACTTACTTTCGCGCTCGTGAACGGGCGCCGGCCATCTTGTTTTTCATTCATTTCCTGTGTATGGGCATGGTGTTTAATCCTCTTGCTATCTTTGCCATCCTTTGCTTGTTTTCAGTTTTTTTTAACGATTTTGCTTCTTATCTATCCCTCTCTTTTCCTAGCTGTATATTTTTGTCTTTTCTGCTATTTTTCTTTACTTTTAAACTACTTTTTTAAACTCTTTTCTTTTCTTCTTCCCTATCCTATTCCTTCTTATTTTCTACTTCCTACCTTACCTGCCCAGACCATGGTGAAGCCAGGCGCCGTGAAGCTGCCCAGGCACTTGAGGGCGGCAGCGGCGGCGGGGAGGAGGAGTCCTGGACCCCGTGCCAGGACACCATGCGGTCGATTGAGGGGGGAGCAGGTGATGCGACGGGAGATCTTCAGCCCGGAGGAAGTGGGCGCGCTGGTCTACTTCGTCCAGCGCCGCCTGCCCAGGACCATCGCGGGAGGCGGCAGGATCGCGGCCGGCGGCTAGAACATGCGGGAGCGCCTGAAGCGGTGGGAGAAGGTGTGCTGGGCCATATCCCACCTCTACGGGGTCCAGCGCACCTACAGCCAGGTCACCCATCGCTGGACGGACCTCCTGGACCGGGAGCGCGACCTGCTGGACCAGCTCGGCTTGGAGATCCCCGGGCTTGGTGAGTAGTAGTAGCCATTTCATCACTCACTACTATGATGTTTTCTCCTGCTCTGTGTTGTTGTATTGCAAATATTTGTTTTTTACATGGAGCAAGCCAATAATGCCGCTGATGACGATTACATTGTAGTTAAATTATATTTCAAAATCTTCTGTGCATTTCAGGTGCACTGCTCTCCTTCTCAGTGGCGTTGCTACTATGCTTATTTGTTTTCTATTTTGTGGTCTCATTGGCCTGAGTAACTATTATGTATGAGTGTACTTTACAGAACTGCGTAATGCTAGACACTAGGGGGCAGATTACATTTACAAGCCCCTTGCGCCACGTTTACGTTGCCTTGCATGACGCAACAGCGGCGTAAACGTGCCACATCCCTGCGAGTCATTTACAGCATGACGCATCTAGGGAGATGCGTCACGTTATAAAGCCATGGGCCTGCACCACAATGGGTGCGTTCCTAGTACGCAGGGTGGGCGGTCCGGCGGCTGTGCGCCTCGCAAAATTGCCTGCGTGAAATCTACAAGATTTAATGCAGGCACTTCTGCGACGCTGCTACGTCAATTCAATTCCTTATGCCTGCTTGAAGCAGGCGAAAGGACTGACACAGCATGTTAAGTATTGGGTGGCCCTGAGCATTACTGGAGTTGCATTGCGTTGGCGACGTGACTCCAGCGATGCGCCGCTCTTACGTGATGAGATGCGTCACGCAAGTGCCTACCCTTGCGCCAGGGCGCGCCGCATTGTAAATGAGGCGCATCTGATGGTCGCAAGGGTAGTTTTGCGTGACGCATTTTATCTGGCGCATCTCTGGAGATGCGCCAGAACGCGTAACTAAGTATGCCCCTAAGGGGCAGAATTGCATTACCGTCGCATCCCTGCAAAGTAGCAGGGATGCGCCATTAATTGTGCGGCCCGCTACCACCACCAAACATGGTGCACCGTATTTGCAATGCGGCGCACCATGGGCCCAAAACTTCACTGAAGCTTTACTACTGGAGTTGCGTCACAACGAGGGCACAGCTCCAGCAATGCTCTGGGGTACCCTATCTCCCCAATGCTGGGTCAAGCCGTAAGTCTGCTTCAAGCAGGTGCAGGGTTTGTGTGACGCATCATTGTCCTAAAGGTGACTGATTGAAATTTTGTAGATTTCCCTCAGCCACTTTTAGGATGTGTTCCAGCGCAGGAATGCCCTCCCTTGCGCCGGAACGCCCCCTGATGGCGCAGGGCTTTATAACGGGATGCATCTCCCAAATGCGTGACGTTGTTATAATATTATATGCCGCACCATGGCGCCTCTTTTGTTTAGCTGCTGCGTCACAAAAGTCACGCAAGAACGGAGCAAAAGAGCCGCAAGGGGCTTAAATCTGCCCCTTCCTTTGTACCCCTGACAATAAGAAAAATAGTGGCGGTGGATTGATAGTTTGACTATTGAAATAACTGGTTATGTAGCAGGCAACTGTTAGTGTTGTCACTGATCTGACTGAAATCACAATGAAGTTTGTCTGTCACTTTGCGTCTTGCCTGCGGACTGCTGCCTGCCAGTCCTAGGTGAACCTTTCAGTACTTTGTTTAGTGAGTTACGTGACTTTAGAAGTCGCAGGTCCGCAAATCAATGAAAACTAACCCTAATCAATGTAATTTCGCGGAAATATTTTGTTATTGTTGTTTTGAAATGTTTGATTTGGTTGACATTGACAAGCAACAATCATCCATGTTTTCTGTTCTTTCTTTCATGTTGTATGTCAGCTCCCCCCAGGGGCGAGGGGAGGACACAGGAGCAGCAGGCGGCGGATGCTGTTGAACAGGGCCAGGATCGGGCAGGCGAGGGCTCCTTTGCTGGCCCCAGTAAGTTTTCATTTTAGACTAGTACCTATTTTTCCTAGCGTTCCTCATTTGATTTTTTCAAAATTGTCTTTGATCTACTTGTAGACTGTATCTAAATTCTTATCCTGCCTCTACTATGACTCCCTGTGGTATTACTAGATTATTCTTATTAGTCTGTCTGTGTAGCTAACTAAGATTGCACGGTTGGCGAAACTCCCATTCTAGTCAGCAATAGCTCTATCAACTTAGTGCAGTCCTCTGGGATTGTCCATAATGTCTTTTGAAGTGTTCTATCTGGACTCATGCTTGCAAAAATTGCAAAACCTTTCGCTCAGTCACTCTAGTCTGGACAAAAAAACACTGAGTCTATTTAAGTTTAAAAGCTTTATTAAAAGTAAACACATTTATTAAAATTAAGTCATAATAAACCTAAACGTTTAACTGATAATGGAAAAGTGGTTAGTGCTGACGATTAATTGAAGACATTTCTTGTGGTCGAGCCGAGCTCTCACCTGGTTTCAACTTGATCTTGTTGTTAGAAGTCCATCTTCTGTCTGTGTGGAGAAAAATGGTGCGTGTTAAAAAACCAGCCTTCATCAGTTGTGCCAAAAAGTGCAGCAAGACAACCTTCCCTGGAAAAAGGGACATTTTTTTTAACTTTAAAGTAGACAGTCACAAATTACATTGTTTTCACATGTCTTCATTCCTAGACCAAATACTAGTGAGTGCTTTATTCTAACATTCTTACATGTACTTTGTAGGTGGAACATCTGGTGGCGGGGCCAGCGTGGAGGTGGTGGTGCTCGACACGGAGGCGGAGGGCAATTCTTCAGGGGAGGAGGCGGCGGCTGTGAGAGTTGAGACGGTGGTGGTGGCGGCCAGAGGTAAGCTCTTATATATTCCTTACTTATTGAGATTGAAGACGTGGCTGGGAAGGCAAGAATATGAGATGCATGGCTGGGTGAATGATGAAGCAATGATGGGTGGAAGGACAACAGCCTGGGTGGGTGACACAGAAACTGTATGTGTCCATATACCTGGATCATGCTACTATCTGACTCTTAGATAGCATATGTGTATCTAGAGCAGGGGTACTCATAGTACGGCCCGCGTGCCGGTGGTGGCCCGGCAAGCCTTCCTTGGCGGTGCGCAGACCTTGCAGACAATCACTGCTCCCCCGGCCCCCACAGAGCAGAGGCTTTGTTGTATTTCACCTGTTAGCGCCCCTGCATCTCCACTCTGACAATCACTGCTCCCCTGGCCCCCACAGAGCAGAGTGGAGATGCAGGGCCACAAAGAGGTGAAATAGAACAAAGCCTCTGCTCTGTGGGGCCGGGTTAGCAGTGATTGTCAGGGTGGAGATGCAGGGGCGCTACAACAAACAAAGCCTCAATAATATGTTAATGGTCTTTTAAAGACATGTTAAGTACTTTGGTGTGGTTGTCTGTGTGTGCGCGTTGAGGAAGCGGTCTCAGCCCGGGCTGAAGGCTTACACAGACAGACACACACACAGTGAGATGACAGAGGGGGAGGGAGAGGGAGGGCAGGAGGGAGAGCAGGAGGGAGAGAGATGTATGTAAATGCTGGGTCTGGTGGCTCAGTGGATGAAGGCATCTGCTGCAGGGACCTGTGTGCAACCTCATGGTCACAAGTTTTCGTTTTGCCTTAGCCCCGCCCCCTCTGACTCCGCCCCCACCAGTGCGGCCCTCGGCCACAAACTACACTGTAAATTTAGCCCCTGAGAGAAAGTTTGTGAGTACCCATGATCTAGAGAGAGTAGACGGTCAGTGGATGAACTAAGTGTAACTTTGAAGAGCATGTAACACTGCACCCGCACGTCCGTTCCAGTGTAGGAAAGGCAAGGAAAAGAAGTTTTAATTTTGTCCAAATACAACCATCAATAGTAGCAGTAGTTTGTATTGCAAGCACAGCATAGATCTGCTTATTACGGTGGCCACTCCCTACCTCTCTTAATAAGTTTAGTAGTACTCAGTCTCAGTCATTCATGTGTGGATGTATCACTGGTCACTCACTAAAAAGCAAAGCACCTAAAGTCATCCCATATATAAGCAAAAACATCCCATGTGAAGTGATAGATAATCAGATTATTTATCTTCTTCAATTTTCCATTTCTAGTACTCATTTGCACTGTAGGGTGAAAGTTAAAATAATTAAGCAGTAGCCCTTGTAACAGAGTATTCTCAGTGCCACCCGTAATAGAAAAGTAAGAGCTTCACCACCTGCATGTACTGGACGGGTACAGTAACGCAACGCAAGTCTAGGTCACTCATCATGGCGTGCGTCTCTTTTTCTCGGGTGCAAGTTCACTGCGCTGGCATTATGCCGGCTTGCAGAAGATAACGTACCAATTTTCCTAAACAAGAGACAATAAGAAGAATAAGACTGGTGTACTTTGATAGTCGACTCCAATGGAAGTCCATAGTGCTCGTAGAATTTGTTCCTTAAACTCCCACTAATGTTAGAGCAAGGATGAAGAAGTGGGAGGTTAGATAGATACTGGCCTCAATAGTTATGTAATGCGCTTGCAAGTTGCTAGTTGTACTGCAACACAAATTTCTGCTGAATGATTGAGTTAATCTTAAAGAGCATTGGTTACAGACTATGTCTTTCTTTCTTCATATAGATGCTCCTTCCAAACGAACAAGGAGGAAGGAGCTGGCTAGAGCGGCCCGGCAACGGAGGATCGAGGCCACTGTTGCGGAATATCGGCGGCTGGTGGCCCTGGAGGACGAAGAAAGTGTGCAGTCGACCACAACAACAACGTCGTCTGCATCGGCCTCCGTGGCCCCACGGGCTGCCACCCAGCACAGTGGTCCACCCAGACTGAGCCGGGCTGCCAAAGGCAAACGCCACCGCCGAGCAGCAAGGACAACAGCTGCCTCTCACAGGCATTGCACCTGCAAGGCAGTGAAGGCACGCCTGCGCCGCAGTACCCTGATGGTGTCCCGCCTTCAGCAGGAGCTCGCCTTGCTCCGCGAGGAGCATGATGCCCTGGCCCAAAAAGTAAACAGCATCCACCCATAGTGTCTCTTGCCCCTTTTTTAGAGACTTTTGGGGGGTGGGAATTGGGAGTTGGGTTTTTGGGGACTTTTGAAGGACAATCGTTGGGGTTAGGGAGGGTCTTGCGGGAGATTATTTTGTTAGGGATATAAATATACTTTTTCAAACTTTATCTGAGCATACCTGTTTTTTACTGCTTGCCTGGTGGGTGGGGGTTTAACAGTGACTTTGTTTTCCTGAAAGTTTAGTTCCATTTTCTTCCTTTAAGTGTAAATGCCCAAATGTTTTCAACACTAAGTGCCTCTCACACAGTAAGTGAAGTGAATTCAAGAGTCCTAGGACTTTAGTAGTACTACCGTCAGTCTCTCGTCTCTCCTAATACTCCATTATACTCCCAAACCACCAAATGCTTATCTTACCTGTAATTTGTGTTTGAAAGTAGGGCTAGACCCATGGCTGGCTCCACGGGAAACAGCGAATAAGGTTGGCAATCCTGGGCGGATAAAATTTCCTCATAGCGGTGGTACTAGTGGTGTGACACAGTGGCAGTTGCATGCCTATGAAAAAAAAGAAAATTAAATCTGGTTTGTCCTCCTGAGCAATTCAACGGTACAATATAGAATATAGCAGGTGACAGAAGTACACTAGAACAGTGCCACATTGTAGCCTAACAAATGGTAAAGTATAACTACTAATTCGGTTGAAGTTCTTTGACATTAGCCATGGGTCTTTGTCAAGCAGAGTAAGAATATATCCTCGGATTTCTTCACCAGCCTGTTGCTATCACCTTATCCTCCCCAGCAAGTGTGTGGATTTATTGCTGTAATTTAGTCACACATCAATCAAAACCACACAGCCCGGGGGAAGAGGGTTAGGGTTTGAAAAATGGATGGGTACAGGGGTTTTTGGGAAAGGTTTTGGGAGACAAGTAAAAATAGCACAGCATGGACAAACAATTGTGAACATAAACAAATCTTTGCATACAAACCTACCCATCAATCTTTGAAAGTGCATGCACTACTGCCTGCATGTCAGTGAAAAGTAAGTAGTACTTTCGACAACTGTGGAAGAAAGAATGCGACAGTACAGGGCGTGTGTGGAATTATTGATAACTATATTCAACACAAGGTCTCTGTTGCCAGATACCTGAGAGCCTTGCTGGTCACTATAAATCCATTCACCACACTCAATGGGGTTGGTCTGGAAGGTATAGTAGATAGAAAAGGAGAAATTGCTCTTTTTCTAGGTGTCCCCTCACTCACCAGGGTTGCCCCTTGGTGACATGCTTCATAATTGGGGCCATCCCAGTCCTCTATCGGGTTGGGGCGTGCTGCGACTTGTGAATTACGTAGGAGCACTTACAAATGACTATGTGTGGTGCAGATGTGATTTTGGAGTGGACTAAGTGATGTGTTAAGGGATCAATTTAGAAGCAGAGAGAGATCCAAGAAATGCAGTCACAGTCAGAGAAAAACTCAATGGATACTGTATCTCTATGTTGTTGTAGTTGTCCTGTTGAAAGTGGTAAGTAAGTTGCCTGCAGAAAAAAAATCCTCTTATTAGCGGCACTCCTCCATTTCAGCTGACGCTTCGTCCATCGATGTTGGTCACCAGAAGACACCCTGTAAAAAAAGCACAGCATGGACAAACAATTGAACATAAACAAATCTTTGGGTACAAACCTATCCATCAATCTTTGAAAGTGCATGCACTACTGGATGCATGTCAGTGAAAAGTAAGTAGTACTTTCGACAACTGTGGAAGAAAGAATGCGACACTACAGGGAGTGTGTGGAATTATTGATAACTATATTCAACATAAGGTCTCTGTTGCCAGATACCTGAGAGCCTTGCTGGTCACTATAAATCCATTCACAACACTCAATGGGGTTGGTCTGGAAGGTATAGTAGATAGAAAAGGAGAAATTGCTCTTTTTCTAGGTGTCCCCTCACTCACCAGGGTTGCCCCTTGGTGACATGCTTCATCATTGGGGCCATCCCAGTCCTCTACGGGCTGGGGCGTGCTGCGACTTGCGGATTACGTAGGAGCACTTACAAATGACTATGTGTGGTGCAGATGTGATAGTGGAGTGGACTAAGTGATGTGTTAAGGGATCAATTTAGAAGCAGAGAGAGATCCAAGAAATGCAGTCACAGTCAGAGAAAAAGACAAAGGATACTGTATCTCTATGTTGTTGTAGTTGTCCTGTTGAATTTGGTAAGTAAGTTGCCTGCAGAAAAAAAATCCTCTTATTAGCGGCGCTCCTCCATTGCAGCTGACGCTTCGTCCATCGATGTTGGTCACCAGAAGACACCCTGTCCACTGCCTGGCTGATGCTGAATTGTGGCTCGCTAATGTGAAGCCTGACTCCATCCTTTTTTCCCCATTGCACAGACTGAAACCCGGCCTGTAATTATTCAACGAAAAACAGGAAGTGATATAATATTACAACACCACTGATAAATAAATATAAGGTATGTAGGCTGTGGAGTGCAAAAAGTCACACTTTGATTTTCCTAGTAGACAGTACAATATTTTTGAAAGTGCGTACTCTGTCAGAGTCACCTTTTAAAGGATAAATAAGTATGGGCAAATTAATGTAGCGGATCTTTCCCCTCAAGCTAGGTGTCCTGTAAACTGTGTTTTAGAACAAAATTAGATCTTCCCAGCAGTGCTCCACCACCCAGACCCTTACTAAAGCCAGTCGCAAAAATGTAGAAGACCCCCAATCAAATCTCAAAAAACTAGGCCTAGCAGAAAACTGGTGACAAAACGTACTTTGAAAGTAAAAGTAGGCCCAAGTACCCCCTTACCCACCGTGGATTGCATTCAAACTACTTGCAAGCAACCAAGCAAAAGTATCCATAGCCAGCATCGCTCCAAGACTTGAAAACTCCCCCACCCAAACACATGCAATAGAAATACTGCTAACCCTAACGAACCGAATAGTGGCAAAGGCTTTCTTTAACTATGCCAAATCCCCCCTTTCCCACCATGGATTTTCTTCAAATGACTTGCAACCAAAATTACACATTCTTACGAGTGCTCTAAGACCCCAGAACTCAGTTGCAAAAATCTAGAACACTCCGAAAGACATGCAATCCTGCTGCTAGGGCTAACCCTAACGAACCCTAAGTTACAAAAAGTGCCAAAAGGCTTTTCGGCGTGGATTTTGTCCCAGCCACTTCTACCCGGTATTAGACCTTCCCAGGAATGCCCCAAGACCCGCCAACCCACCCGCCAAGAAGCATAACACCCCCAAACAGGCCAAAAGCAAAATCTCATACTTGCAATATTTCTCGGCCTTCGGTCCAAACGCGCTGCGTAGCTAGGCCATAAGTCGGGGTTGCCACCACGGATTTCCTGAAAAGCAAATGTAATCAAGATTAGAGTGTCCCAGCAGTGCTCCCAGACCCCGAAACTCACCCACAAACACCAGGAAGCCCCACAAACAGGCCCCCGAAAACGCTACATTGAGCAAAATGTCAGAAATAGCAACAAAAAAAATCGGCCTGGATTTTGTCCCAACCACTTCTACCCGGTATTAGACCTTCCCAGGAATGGCCCCAGAGCCGTCAACCCAGGAGAAAACTAGTAAAAGACCCCCAAACAGCCAAAAAGCAAAAGTACAAAAATGGGGACTTAGTCATTTTCTTTCCAATTTCCCAAAACACTCCGCGCGCGCTCTGCAGCTAGGCCCTAACTCCCCTCTGCCACCATGGATTTGCTTCAAACCTCTTGCAAAGTAAAGTATCCATAGCCAGCAGTGCTCCCAGACCCCGAAACCCACCCACAAACACCAGGAAGCCCCACAAACAGGCCCCCGAAAACGCTATATTGAGCAAAATGTCAGAAATAGTAAAAAAAAAATCGGCCTGGATTTTGTCCCAACCACTTCTACCCGGTATTAGACCTTCCCAGGAATGCCCCAAGACCCGCCAACACACCCGCCAAGAAGCATAACACCCCCAAACAGGCCAAAAGCAAAATCTCATACTTGCAATATTTCTCGGCCTTCGGTCCAAACGCGCTGCGTAGCTAGGCCATAAGTCGGGGTTGCCACCACGGATTTCCTGAAAAGCAAATGCAATCAAGATTAGAGTGTCCCAGCAGTGCTCCCATACCCCGAAACTCACCCACAAACACCAGGAAGCCCCACAAACAGGCCCCCGAAAACGCTACATTGAGCAAAATGTCAGAAATAGCAACAACAAAAAATCGGCCTTGATTTTTTCCCAACCACTTCTACCCGGTATTAGACCTTCCCAGGAATGCCCCAAGATCCGCCAACCCACCCGCCAAGAAGCATAACACCCCCAAACAGGCCAAAAGCAAAATCACATACTTGCAATATTTCTCGTCCTTCGGTCCAAACGCGCTGCGTGGCTAGGCCATAAGTCGGGGTTGCCACCACGGATTTCCTGAAAAGCAAATGCAATCAAGATTAGAGTGTCCCAGCAGTGCTCCCAGACCACAAAACTCACCCACAAACAGACGGAACCCCCCCTAAGAGCACCTAAAAGGCAAGCAAGTCATCAAAAACCCACAAAAAATTCCGCCTGGGATTTGGTCCAAACCACTTTTATCCGGTATTAGAGCTTCCCAACAATAGTCCCAGAGCCGTCAACTCACCTGCAAAGAGGTACAACAACACCCCCACAAGTGCTGAGTCTTTCTTCATTGGGCGTAAACCAGCCCTCTGGTTTGATGGAAATAGGAGTCTGGAGGAGGAGGATAGAGGAGCATGTTCTTCTGAACTTGTGAACCTGAGGAATGCAGACTGCGGCAACTTCAAAGCAATTAGCAAACCAGTGAAGACAGTTCTGCTGATGGGCTTGATTTTGTGATTATCTGATTAAAGTTTGAAATATATTAACTGTGCACAACAAAGAAAGACAGACACACAGGAATAAAAGTGAATAAGGACGAAAAAGAAAGTTATTGATTCGTTGTCTCATTTTCAGGGCTCAGTATCACGGTCCAGGAATAAGAATAATGCTTCGTCATCATACTCTGCGTATTCAGGCAGGGTGAGCTCAGTGTCACCTGACAGAGTAGAAATTCCCTCATCTATGTTGCTGGCCACCTCCTCTTCATCCGGCACGCTTTCTCGTACTCTGAAATCTGGTGGTATGAGGTGCTGATTCATCTTGATCATTGTTAACCTCTCCACAATTTTGGGCGAGAGGCGGCTCCGTTTGGGAGTTACAATGCCACCAGCAGCACTGAAAACCCGTTCAGAAGACACGCTTGCGAGTGGGCAAGACAAGTAGTTTAAAGCCAGGTTGGTGAGCTGTGGCCACAATTCTTTTTTCCCATGCCAATACGCCAATGGGTCAGAATTAACATAGACCTCTGTTGAGTCATTCAGATAGTCCTTCACCATCGACTCAAGGTCCTCATCCAAGGTTCCTCCACTTTGCTTAGCTCTTGCTGTGCCTCTGACCTTTTGAGAACCAAACCCACGCAGAGCTAGCCAATCCTCTTCAGCCTCCAATGTTTCTGTTGTGTCTCGTGCAGATGATCCGGTTGCCGGTGTCTTTAACGGCTGAGAGGTCATTTGTGCCACAGCCACAGGTGCAGAAGTGGATTGTTTTGACTGGGGATGGCCTGCTGATGTACTGCCATTTCCTTCAATTTTCAGCCATTCTCTTTCAAACCTCTTGGCTGACAAGGCTAGCCAATGTTTGTACTTTGGAACATGTTCATCATCAAAAGGAAAGAATGCTTGGCCTGCCAGCGCCTTTTTGTAGCGTGGATCCAGAATAGTAGCACAAATGTAATGCTCTTCTGAGTGGATCTTTTTAAGACGTTCATCACCTTGTAGGAGCTCTAATAATTTCTCAGCCAGAAGCAAAGAGTCTTGGTTTTTTTCATCTTTTTCAAACACAGAACACACCTCCTTCAGTTGGTCCTCCAGCATGTACAACAATGGGATAGCTTTTCCCAAATTAGAGTCCTCCTTGCTGACTGCACGCGTGAAGAACTCAAAAGGACGAAGCATGCGTCTCAGGCTTTGAACTATGTTCCATTGCGCCGCACCCATCCTCAGCTCCTCTGTACCCTCTGTAAGGAAATTTTGATCGAGTTCCGTATACTGCTCATACAGACGCTCAAGCATGTAGAAGGTTGAGTTCCAACGTGTTACCACCTCCTGGATGAGTGCTTTCACTGGCATTTGACGTTGATATAGCAGGCTCCTCAGCTGCTTCCGGGCCTTAAAAGAATGGCTGAAATGCTTGCACATTTTTCGGCAGGTGTCCAATACACTGTACGCTGCACTGCCTTTATTACCCAAGAATTTTTGGACAACCAGGTTTATACAGTGCGCCAAACACGGCACTCTGAAATAGTGACCGTCCCTCATGGCCTTAACTATATTGGAGCCATTGTCCGTGGAAACATAACCAACCTGGCGTTTTAGTGGGGACAGCCAGTTAAGGACCTTTGTGTTAAAGACATCCAAAATGTTTTCTGCTGTGTGACGTTTCTCCAAACCAAACATGGCTAGTGTTGCATGTTTCCGAGCAGCTTTAAAAACAATGTCCGTGTCAACACCTGTGTTTAGCTTTGCTTTAGCCCCTGAAAAAGAGACCCAGTGTGCAGTGATGCACATGTAATCAGCGCCTGCGCCACTGGTCCACATGTCTGTTGTCATATGTATAGTGTGAACAGCACTCTTCTGCAAAGCTGCCCCAATCACCTTCAGAACATCTTCATGTAGTGCTGTAACCGCAACTCGGGCAAAATAGAACCGGCTAGGAACCTTCCATTTAGGGCAGAGCGCTGCCACTAATTCTAGAAAACCAACCCCTTCTACAAAAGAAAAAGGGAGAAGGTCCAGAGCTAGCATTTTAGCCAGCTTAGTGTTATAAAGACGCGTCAGTGGGTGGTTGCGTTCATATTGCGCTTCTGTAAACAACATCTTTTTAATGTTGCCCTGGACCAAAGATTTACGGGATGATGATGATATCTTCGACCCAGTTACGCTCGCTGATGAACTTTTTCGCAATCGTGTATCACTCTCTCCCACACTCTTAGTGTGGCTCACATGGGGTGTGCTGCTGACAGGGGTACTGGGTGTAAGAGAAGGGTTTGACACGTCTTCTTCCTCCTCGTCATCATCAGATGAAACAGCATTACGTGCAATTCGGGCTTCCTTGATCGCCTGTAGGTGCGCAAACCATTTGACAGTGTGCTTTCTTTCAAGATGACCTCTCTGGCCTCCGGTACCATAGTTGGAACCCAACTTACCACGACTAACTCGAAGCTTACACATGCTACAAATGGCTACGGTTTCATTTTTTGGGCAAACACTAAAGAAGTCCCAAACTGCAGACTTGAAATGTCTTTGGGGGCCGGAGGAGGCGGCGATACTGGTGGTGGTGGTCCTGCTGCTAATGCCAGATGAAGTGGAGGATGTGGATTGCCGAACTTCAGTACATTTTGCACTTTCACCACCACGAATTGAGGTCGAGGTGGATGTAGGTCCCTTCTTGCGAGTTAGAAATATGGAAGCGGTAGGTGTTGGAGTACTACTTAACTCCAAATCTAATGATTGTTGTGTTTCCATTTCCATTGCCTCTTCGTCGACATCATCATCACGCTCAGCAGCTTCTCGGGATAGGGTCAAAATGTCTCTTTGCTGCATGCCCGGTGGGGCTGCAGTGACCTTTGTGATGACTGGCTCGTCATCATCGTGAGAGGCTTCATCACCAGCAGTATCTGTCACTTCTTGTTGAGCCTCATCACACTCCATAGGTATGAGTTTTTCGACGACCTTCCTTTTACGCTTAGGTACCTTTGTCAGATCATGGTGTGCCTCACTCTCAGACTGCAGTGGTGGTTTCCAAGCTGGATCCGTATCATCAGAAGGAGGTGGGCTTGAAGAAGATGTAGACACCCCCCTTGATCTTTTCCTTGCTAGGGATGTGGAAGACAATGAATGATCTTCAGGAGGAGTGGCTTCCAATGATACCTCGGCTTCATTGTCGATTTCCTGATGTGCCCCTACTTCGGGAGGAACAACTATTGTGGGCACTTGTGACCCTCCACGCACCTCTGCTTGCGCATCTCCTTTTGCTGCCTCTCCTTCCACATGTACTTGGGCGTGTACTTGCACATGGTGTTGTTGTTGCGGCTGTGGTTGTTCAACACTTGTCAGATGAGTTACAACAACCTGTGTTGATTCAGGGACATTGCTGCTACTTTCTTGCGATGAGCCAACATCACTGGTCGATGGTGATTGGAGAAGTGCACTGACTGCCTCTGAAGCACTCAAGGGCTTTGACTTAAGTTGGCGTGGTGGTGGAGGCACTGAACCCAATGGAGCAGGGGTGCTGCTCCCAGCTTGGTCCCCAGCAGATCCTGCTGCTGCTGCAGGCGTACTTTTTTTTTTGCTCCCAAAAAACGTGGCGGTTGGCACACCAGCCTCCTTGGTAACTTGCTTCTTCTGCTCCTTACTAGCAACTTTCTTGCTAGAGGAGCTACGGAGAACTTTTTTTGGGGCCATCTTCTTCAGAGCAGGTCAGACAGCAGGCCGCAGTTGCACGAATTAAAGAGTTGTCTGAGGCCAGACGTGACGTCGCGTGACGTTATGCTGCACACACACACCGCTGCAGGACTTCTTCCTGGCACTGGTGGTTCTCTTGAGTCTTGTGCACCTAAAAACAATGGAAGACAGAGGAACATCAGTTCAGTTATACACCACAAAAAAAATCGGAAAAAAGACAGAAAAATCAGCACAATCCCATTCCATCCATGCCCTCCATGATGTTTAAGTTCAAGACAGCCCACAGAAAGACTAGGCCCATGCTAGACTCAAATACCCCTGGTGAAAAGGCCACAAGTACAGCCCCAAAAAACGAAAATCACTGAAAAATCAGCACAATCCCAATCCATCCATGCCCTGCATGATGTTTAAATTCAAGACAACCCACAGAAAGACTAGGCCCATGCTAGACTCAAATACCCCTGGTGAAAAGGCCACAAGTACAGCCCCAAAAAACGAAAATCACTGAAAAATCAGCACAATCCCAATCCATCCATGCCCTCCATGATGTTTAAATTCAAGACAACCCACAGAAAGACTAGGCCCATGCAAGACTCACTACCCCTAGGCATAAAGGTTGAAAAGTAAGCAAAATGGTTGCAGGCCTAACAACAAAGCCTGCATTCAAAATGGCCACTTGCCTCCCAGCACATGGCCAGTGCCTGTAGCAGCACTCAAAATGGCCACCAGCCACATGGCCTTTCCCTCCCCATGAACACCCCCAAAAATCGAAAAACACTGCAAAATCAGCACAATCCCATTCCATCCATGCCCTCCATGATGTTTAAGTTCAAGACAGCCCACAGAAAGACTAGGCCCATGCTAGACTCAAATACCCCTGGTGAAAAGGCCATACGTACAGCCCCAAAAAACGAAAATCACTGAAAAATCAGCACAATCCCAATCCATCCATGCCCTCCATGATGTTTAAATTCAAGACAACCCACAGAAAGACTAGGCCCATGCTAGACTCAAATACCCCTGGTGAAAAGGCCACAAGTACAGCCCCAAATAAACGAAAATCACTGAAAAATCAGCACAATCCCAATCCATCCATGCCCTCCATGATGTTTAAATTCAAGACAACCCACAGAAAGACTAGGCCCATGCAAGACTCACTACCCCTGGGCATAAAGGTTGAAAAGTAGGCAAAATGGTTGCAGGCCTAACAATAAAGCCTGCATTCAAAATGGCCACTTGCCTCCCAGCACATGGCCGGGGCCTGTAGCAGCACTCAAAATGGCCACCAGCCACATGGCCTGTCCCTCCCCATGAACACCCCCAAAAATCGAAAAACACTGCAAAATCAGCACAATCCCATTCCATCCATGCCCTCCATGATGTTTAAGTTCAAGACAGCCCACAGAAAGACTAGGCCCATGCTAGACTCAAATACCCATGGTGAAAAGGCCACAAGTACAGCCCCAAAAAACGAAAATCACAGAAAAATCAGCACAATCCCAATCCATCCATGCCCTCCATGATGTTTAAATTCAAGACAACCCACAGAAAGACTAGGCCCATGCTAGACTCAAATACCCCTGGTGAAAAGGCCACAAGTACAGCCCCAAAAAACGAAAATCACTGAAAAATCAGCACAATCCCAATCCATCCATGCCCTCCATGATGTTTAAATTCAAGACAACCCACAGAAAGACTAGGCCCATGCAAGACTCACTACCCCTGGGCATGAAGGTTGAAAAGTAGGCAAAATGGTTGCAGGCCTAACAACAAAGCCTGCATTCAAAATGTCCACTTGCCTCCCAGCACATGGCCAGTGCCTGTAGCAGCACTCAAAATGGCCACCAGCCACATGGCCTTTCCCTCCCCAAGAACACCCCCAAAAATCGAAAAACACTGCAAAATCAGCACAATCCCATTCCATCCATGCCCTCCATGATATTTAAGTTCAAGACAGCCCACAGAAAGACTAGGCCCATGCTAGACTCAAATACCCCTGGTGAAAAGGCCACAAGTACAGCCCCAAAAAACGAAAATCACTGAAAAATCAGCACAATCCCAATCCATCCATGCCCTCCATGATGTTTAAATTCAAGACAACCCACAGAAAGACTAGGCCCATGCTAGACTCAAATACCCCTGGTGAAAAGGCCACAAGTACAGCCCCAAAAAACGAAAATCACTGAAAAATCAGCACAATCCCAATCCATCCATGCCCTCCATGATGTTTAAATTCAAGACAACCCACAGAAAGACTAGGCCCATGCAAGACTCACTACCCCTGGGCATAAAGGTTGAAAAGTAGGCAAAATGGTTGCAGGCCTAACAACAAAGCCTGCATTCAAAATGGCCACTTGCCTCCCAGCACATGGCCAGTGCCTGTAGCAGCACTCAAAATGGCCACCAGCCACATGGCCTTTCCCTCCCCATGAACACCCCCAAAAATCGAAAAACACTGCAAAATCAGCACAATCCCATTCCATCCATGCCCTCCATGATGTTTAAGTTCAAGACAGCCCACAGAAAGACTAGGCCCATGCTAGACTCAAATACCCATGGTGAAAAGGCCACAAGTACAGCCCCAAAAAACGAAAATCACTGAAAAATCAGCACAATCCCAATCCATCCATGCCCTCCATGATGTTTAAATTCAAGACAACCCACAGAAAGACTAGGCCCATGCTAGACTCAAATACCCCTGGTGAAAAGGCCACAAGTACAGCCCCAAAAAACGAAAATCACTGAAAAATCAGCACAATCCCAATCCATCCATGCCCTCCATGATGTTTAAATTCAAGACAACCCACAGAAAGACTAGGCCCATGCAAGACTCACTACCCCTGGGCATAAAGGTTGAAAAGTAGGCAAAATGGTTGCAGGCCTAACAACAAAGCCTGCATTCAAAATGTCCACTTGCCTCCCAGCACATGGCCAGTGCCTGTAGCAGCACTCAAAATGGCCACCAGCCACATGGCCTGTCCCCCCCCCATGAACACCCCCAAAAATCGAAAAACACTGCAAAATCAGCACAATTCCATTCCATCCATGCCCTCCATGATGTTTAAGTTCAAGACAGCCCACAGAAAGACTAGGCCCATGCTAGACTCAAATACCCCTGGTGAAAAGGCCACAAGTACAGCCCCAAAAAACGAAAATCACTGGAAAATCAGCACAATCCCAATCCATCCATGCCCTCCGTGATGTTTAAATTCAAGACAACCCACAGAAAGTCTAGGCCCATGCTAGACTCAAATACCCCTGGTGAAAAGGCCACAAGTACAGCCCCAAAAACCGAAAATCGCTGAAAAATCAGCACAATCCCAATCCATCCATGCCCTCCATGATGTTTAAATTCAAGACAACCCACAGAAAGACTAGGCCCATGCAAGACTCACTACCCCTGGGCATAAAGGTTGAAAAGTAGGCAAAATGGTTGCAGGCCTAACAACAAAGCCTGCATTCAAAATGGCCACTTGCCTGCCAGCACATGGCCAGTGCCTGTAGCAGCACTCAAAATGGCCACCAGCCACATGGCCTGTCCCTCCCCATGAACACACCCAAAAATCGAAAAACACTGCTAAATCAGCACAATCCCATTCCATCCATGCCCTCCATGATGTTTAAGTTCAAGACAGCCCACAGAAAGACTAGGCCCATGCTAGACTCAAATACCCCTGGTGAAAAGGCCACAAGTACAGCCCCAAAAAACGAAAATCACTGAAAAATCTGCACAATCCCATTCCATCCATGGCCTCCATGATGTTTAAGTTCAAGACAGCCCACAGAAAGACTAGGCCCATGCTAGACTCAAATACCCCTGGTGAAAAGGCCACAAGTACAGCCCCAAAAAACGAAAATCACTGAAAAATCAGCACAATCCCAATCCATCCATGCCCTCCATGATGTTTAAGTTCAAGACAATCCACAGAAAGACTCAGTCCACCCACCACTGAGTACCCCTGGGCAAAAGGCCCCAAAACAGCCCAAAAATCGAAAATTCCAAAATTTTAGTTGCAGCAACTGTAATGCCCCAAACAAACTTACTTGTAAAATTTCTAATCCAACAGTGATCCAAAGAAAGTCAAAAAGGCCTGAAATCCAAAGATCCAGCAGCATCCACAAAAAGTAATCCTTCCAGCTCCAGATCCAAATGAAAAGTGACCAGGAGATGGACAAAGCACTGGGAGGAGCCTGCTGAACAGGAACAGGAAGTTGAAGACTGTGGGGCACTTCCTTCCTCCCACCCCCCTCCCCCCTCCCCAAAATGGACTTCTCGCTAAAAAAGTGCAGGCAAATGTCAACCTAAGGAGTTATTCAGATAAAAATCATCATTTCAAGAAGGTTTATGCTGCTTGCTGGTGGATTTCTTGTGCAGAATTGCAAATTTTATATTTTCGCTTGTGCGCGATTCTTGCTGCTCGCCGCATCTCAAATCTCGCAATTGCGAAGTACCGCGAGACGTGATCTCGCCGTACTCGCGTTGACAAACTATCGCTGGCAAGCCGCGATGACGTAATCGCGCTCGCCAATTCCCGCGGGATCACACAGCAAATCCAAAATGGCGCAGCACTCGCAAACTATCGAGAGAAACAACTCGGCAAACGATGATAAACGCTGCGCGCCGCAAAAATTGTATCACCAACGCCGCGCGCCGCAAAAAAAATCCGCTGCGTGCGAATTTGCGGATTTTGCGGGAAATTCGCAAATCTTGCGGATTGCGAATTTCCCGAAAATCCGCGAGCGTAACGGATTTTCCGCCCATGCTTACTTGCGCCAAAGTCAGTCAGAAACCACCACTCCTAAGTCAGGGCAAGGGAGTTACACACCAAGATAACCCCTGCTCACCCTCTAGGTAACGTGGCGCGAGCAGCAAGGCTAAACTTGGAGGCGATGTGAGTTAAGTATTTGCGCACGCACCCCAGCAACAACACCCAAGGCCCACCACAAAGGAAACTCCACACAAGGTTATATATAAAAATAGCCTTTGAATTACACCAAAACACATTAGATAAAAACACACACTTTACAATGTGCCAACAGGCACGGGCAGAATTTACAGGGGATATGTACAAGACAGGGCCACCTGGACCACTGTCAGGAATCAGCACTTTTAGAACTAGCACTTAGTATATAGAACATAGAATGTAAAATCACTTTAGCACACAACCAGTAACTACTGGTAACCAGGACCTCACTAGCACCACCTGTACTAGCAAGAACAACCACCTAAGTATCACAATACCTGTAGGGGTTTAAGCACATTACACATGATGCCTAAAAACATTCAGAGGTGCAGGAAAGGAACACATGATGCAGAACCTACATTCAGCGGTGTAAGGAAGGAAAACACATGATGCATAAACAACACATTCAGAGGTGTAAGGAACAAGGCACATGACGCATAAAAACACATTCAGAGGTGCATCAAAGAACACAATTGTGCAAAAATCACATTAGTCACCACCTGTGACTGTCCCTAGGCCAACTGGCCTCTCTAGGGCTATGCCGCCCTGTGTCCCAGTTTCAGGGGCCTAAACGTGGCAGTTGCCCACAAAGTGCTGGGCAACTGGTGCAGACAATGATGGGGCAACGTTGGAGCCTCGTGGGCCCAAGAGCAGTAAAATGTCCCCCTGAGCCTCTCAGGGCTCTAAACAAATGACTGGCCCCTTTGAGCCTCGCTAGGCTCTTTGCACAACAAAATGCCCCTGGGAGCCTCTCAGGCTCTAACTCAATAATCGCCGCCGTTGGAGTCCCTCTCGGGGGACTCGCACTTCACTTCTGCCCCCCAGGATGTTGAGAACTCGCAGGCTCAAGAGAACTGTGGCCTGATCCCAGGGGCGACCCCTCTCAGGGGGCTCAGAAACAACGTATGCCCCGGGGCCCTCTTGGGCGTCAAACAAAATGAGCCCCTGCAAGGTAGAGCCTGCCCCGCTCTAAACAAATGCCCTCTGAACCTTCGGGGGCTCGCAAGCACAACACCGGACACAGCTGCACTCACCAGCCAGTGCCGGGCTCCTCTGCCTCTGCTCTGGTCTGCGGGCGACTTCACGAGAGCTCCCGCTCCTCGGGGCTCTCTCTGCACACTCCTCCCTCTCTTTCTCCGGGGCTCTCCCTCTCTTTGAGAGCCCAGGGGGAGACAAGACGCTGGCTTCTCCTCTCACCATAGCGCGGGGTGAGCTCCCGTCCGCTTCCGTTTGTCTCGATGTCCCGCCCCCGGCCTGCCTGACTTCCGGTTCGGCCGGGCGGCGACGGGGACAATCTCGGGGTTGGCTCCCGTTTAAGTTTAAATATACAGCGAGGTGGGCACTCACTTGGGCGGCAATGTCCCTGGCAGGGTGGGTACCTGCCAGGGGGCTCCAAGAACGGCCAAGAACGAGGCAAATGCCGGGTGGGCACCGGCTCTCACCAATAAAGCGCTCCAAGGCGCTAGGACGAAAATAACGCGCTCTCAAGCGCTAGAGGCCCAAATAAAGCGCTCCCAGGGCGCTAGGGGCAGCCACAGCCCTGGGGAAAGGACAATGGCACAGCAGAAGGTCCTGGGCATCAGGAGGGGCATGCAGGGCCCAGGGGCCAGCGCACAGGGCAGGAGACAGCCCCCATGGCGGTCCCTCCTGGGCCCCACCAGCAGCAGCCCCCTCCTGTCAGGACCCAAGCAGTCAGATCCATAAGAAAGGTCCATCAAGTATCCAGGGGCTGGGCAGGGCCCCGGTAGGCAAGCCTTCCCCTGCGCCCAAGCAGCAGCACGCCCCTGGTAGATTCAAGTCAGCAAACAGAACAAGAACATTTTCCTGGGGTCACAGACCCTCTTTTATACACCTTTTTCCTTTGTCTAAAGGTGCAGGGTGGGGGGGGAGAACCAGTCGCAGCTGATTTTGGAGCACCCTTGATGGCTCAACCACCCCTTTCATTCACTAGGGAGGCTAGGGTCATCAGTCACACCACAGGGGGCGGAGCCAGCATTGTGTGGGCAAAACCCAGCCTCATTCAGGACACAGGTGCACTCCTCCCCAGTCATCAGCATGCTAATCTCCACACTCACCACCGGGCAGACCCATCATGACTCATGGAGCCTGGCATCCCAGTCAGCTCCAGCCAATCACACGCCAGCACCTTCACAGCACACACACAGCCATGTCTAGAAGTGGCACTTCCCCACTTGACACATACATGCCACATACCTCATTGCGAAGCATTCAATCACACGAGTTTGCACATACCAAACTCGAGCATGCACACCTCACGCATCAGGAACTACCAGGGACACAGACATTCCACATGCATTCCTATGGGAGGGCAGGCCAACCTTACTCCACGCACTCAGAGTGCGCACGCACTTTCCACTGGGACACAGTGAAAGTGCGCACAACCCAAAAAATCACCATCACCAGGTCACCATTAAAAGCAAAAAAGTTTAGGGGTGAACCTGCCAGAAGGGCCAAGTCCAACACAACCCCCTCCAGCCAAAACGCAGGGGAGACCAATCACCATTGTGATGGACTTCCCTGCTTGGGGCGATAGAACACGGACGCGGGCCCGCAACTGCAGGGACATCCTCCTGTTCTACGCCACGGTGAACCCATGGGATTCCTTCTACAAACACTGTCTGGACCAACTGGGCTACCCCACTGGTACTCCTGAGCTGTCCGCGGCCAGGACCAGGCCCTAGGCCACCCAGATACCACTGGTCCTTGCCAATCCACAGAGTGGGGGGTAGTAACCCCTGGCCGGCAATAGCCATTCTCCACTCCCTTTCTCAATGTAGTTCCAAACTACCACTGATCCTTCAACCTAGGGTCCGCACCCTCAGGCTGACCAGAGGTCACGGGCAAGAATGCCCCACCCTACCTCTACTTCTGAAGCACCCTCCAGAACACAACACTCCCACCAGTTTAGGACCTACTCCCTCAGCAGCAGTGACCGTGGTCAGACCACCACAAGAACGGTGTAGCGAGGCGTTGCACGTTGCGGTGCCCCCCAGTTGCGGTGCAGCCTATGGCTCGTTGACAGCGTCGAGACTGCGTCGGTGAGCGCAGAGGCGGCGTTGCTCGAGGGGGACTTTGTTCAGTGCGGTGCCTACAGGACACCAGGGTGGACATGACGGAGTCACACCTCCCTTAACTGGTTTGCCACCTGGGATTCAAATTCACCGGATGCACAGGGGTCAGACTCCCTCTGACCCCCTTCCAGAGTTCTGCACCCTCCCACTGTAGAACAGGGTCCCTCCACTTAAGGCAGGCCCCACCTGTTCTCAAGGTAGTACCACAACACTCAGCCAAGAACCCTAAAGATCCCTGCTAGGCCTGTACCACCCCTTCTGGGAAACACAGGGTCTCTTCACTTAAGATGAGCCCCACCTGTGTTCACAGGGGTACCCCTAGAAGACAAACCGGCCAGGACACTGGCTACAGTCACCCTGCCGTCCAGGACAGGCAAACACCTGAACCTGGCTCCCTAACCTAGGAACGCTACCCTTTGGTTAGATGCCTGGCGCATCAGGACTTCTACAAGTTGAAAACAAAAATCTAAGACTTTCTCTCCTCCTTCAGCAGCAAGGCAACCACTGCAGGTCAATCCCCCATACAGCTTACCCGGTTCCTTCTCTTCAGGCAGGAGTTCCTTCTTGTAACCCCAGGACACAATGTACAGTTGCCCTTATGTCCATATCCGGACACACCGGCTACTGGCTCCCCAACCGAGGGACGCACCCCTTTGGTCAGATGCCTGGCGCACCAGGACTTCCTTGAGGGTGACACAACTAATGTGTCATGTACAAGTCTGCCTGACACTCAGGACAGAAGTGGCATCACCATGGTCACTCCCTGGCTACACAACCCTTCTGGCTGGCCCCTGACCCACTGGCTCTTCCACTGGGTAACCTATCCCCCTCGCACCCCTCCATCTGGACTTCTGCACTCTCCCAACTGGAGCGGTACTGCCACACACCAGAACTACTGAAACCTTGATCACTGATGTTCTACATTCTTCAAACACTCTGGGAGATCCTCCTCAGATGACCTATTGGTACAGCCTAGGCCCCCGACCTGACGTTCCCTTCAGAAACATTCCAGGACCTGAGACTGGGTTTCGGGCACCTGGAGACACGCAGTCCCACCCACTCCTTCTCCTCTGAGACAGGACTTGAGCCCCTACACCGAGACCTAGCTGGGCTACACTGAACCTCTTCCACCACACTGGGCTGGAAGACACCTCAGCCACTCCTTTTGGATTCACTCCTTCCCCCCCCTATGTCTCCCTCCTCCCAGAACATTACCAACTCCAAGATTCTGTCTCTAAATAGACCACAGAAAACAAAAGCAGGCTCCACTGGCTGCAGACGTTCTTGGGAAAAGTTTAACACACAGAACTTAGGTATCTGAGCAAAACAAGAGTACACAAGCATTCAGCACGCTCCCTATCCCAGAGAACTCACACCACTTGTCCAGTGCAACACACAATTCATCCACACACACCCCTCCCCAGACTGGTAAGGCAGTTTCTACCACCCCTGATTTCTCAACCTGACCACACGTGACACAGGTACCATTACTCCAGGACAGGGTCGGGGGACACATGCACTGAACACATTTATGCTGCCACCACTGGATACCACCCTCCTGGTGAATCCAGAAAACACACTGCACTTAGGGGGATGATCTACCCTCCCGAGCTAGGGACACCTAACTCAAAGTGCACAAGAAACACATTTCCACAGAAATGACATTTTTAGCAAACTTAACACAATAATCCCCACAATGTGATTTATCTAAAATACAGAGTTTTGTAGTGCGGCCAGTTGCCACTGTGGTACAACGCAAACACAAATCCTTATCCCACCACTGCCACCAATGTTAGAAATGGGATCCCTGGCTGGCCAGGGCTTGCGCCAAAGTCAGTCAGAGACCACCACTCCTAAGTCAGGGCAAGGGAGTTACACGCCAAGATAACCCCTGCTCACCCTCTAGGTAACGTGGCGCGAGCAGCAAGGCTAAACTTGGAGGCGATGTGAGTTAAGTATTTGCGCACGCACCCCAGCAACAACACCCAAGGCCCACCACAAAGGAAACCACACAAGGTTATATATAAAAATAGCCTTTGTATTACACCAAAACACATTAGATAAAAACACACACTTTACAATGTGCCAACAGGCACGGGCAGAATTTACAGGGGATATGTACAAGACAGGGCCACCTGGACCACTGTCAGGAATCAGCACTTTTATAACTAGCACTTAGAATACAACCAGTAACTACTGGTAACCAGGACCTCACTAGCACCACCTGTACTAGCAAGAACAACCACCTAAGTATCACAATACCTGTAAGGGTATAAGCACATTACACATGATGCCTAAAAACATTCAGAGGTGCAGGAAAGGAACACATGATGCAGAACCTACATTCAGCGGTGTAAGGAAGGAAAACACATGATGCATAAACAACACATTCAGAGGTGTAAGGAACAAGGCACATGACGCATAAAAACACATTCAGAGGTGCATCAAAGAACACAATTGCACAAAAATCACATTAGTCACCACCTGTGACTGTCCCTAGGCCAACTGGCCCCTCTAGGGCTAGGCCGTCCTGTGTCCCAGTGTCAGGGGCCTAAACGTGGCAGTTGCCCACAAAGTGCTGGGCAACTGGTGCAGACAATGATGGGGCAACGTTGGAGCCTCGTGGGCCCAAGAACAGTAAAATGTTCCCCTGAGCCTCTCAGGGCTCTAAACAAATGACTGGCCCCTTTGAGCCTCGCTGGGCTTTTTGCACAACAAAATGCCCCTGGGAGCCTCCCAGGCTCTCACTCAATAATCGCCGCAGTTGGAGTCCCTCTTGGGGGACTCGCACTTCACTTCTGCCCCCAGGACGATGGGAACTCGCAGGCTCAAGAGAACTGTGGCCTGATCCCGTGGGCGACCCCTCTCAGGGAGCTCAGAAACAACTTATGCCCCCGGGGCCCTCTTGGGCGTCAAACAAAATGTGCCCCTGCAAGGTAGAGCCTGCCCGGCTCTAAACAAATGCCCCCTGAGCCTTCGGGGGCTCGCAAGCACAACACCGGACTCAGCTGCACTCACCAGCTAGTGCCGGGCTCCTCTGCCTCTGCTCCGGTCCGCGGGCGATTTCACGAGAGCTCCCGCTCCTCGGGGCTCTCTCTGCACACTCCGCCCTCTCTTTCTCCGGGGCTCTCCCTCGCTTTGGGAGCCTGGGGGGGGGGGAGACAAAATGCTGGCTTCTCCTCTCACCGGAGCGCGGGGTGAGCTCCCGTCCGCTTCCGGTTGTCTCGATGTGCCGCCCCCGGCCTGCCTGACTTCCGGTTCGGCCGGGCGGCGACGGGGACAATCTCAGGGTTGGCTCCCGTTTAAGTTTAAATATACAGCGAGGTGGGCACTCGCTTGGGCGGCAATGTCCCTGGCATGGTGGGCACCTGCCAGGGGGCTCCAAGAACGGACAAGAACGAGGCAAATGCCGGGTGGGCACCGGCTCTCACCAATAAAGCACTCCCAGGCGCTAGGACAAAAATAACGCGCTCTCAAGCGCTAGAGGCCCAAATAAAGTGCTCCCAGGGCGCTAGGGGCAGCCACAGCCCTGGGGCAAGGACAAAGGCACAGCAGAAGGTCCTGGGCATCAGGAGGGGCATGCAGGGCCCAGGGGCCAGCACACAGGGCAGGAGACAGCCCCCATGGCGGTCCCTCCTGGGCCCCACCAGCAGCAGCCCTCTCCTTTCAGGACCCAAGCAGCCAGATCCATAAGAAAGGTCCATCAAGTATCCAGGGGCTGGGCAGGGCCCAGGGAGGCAAGCATTCCCCTGGGCCCAAGCAGCAGCACACCCCTGGTAGATTCAAGTCAGCAACCAGAACAAGAACATTTTCCTGGGGTCACAGCCCCTCTTTTATACACCTTTTTCCTTTGTCTAAAGGTGCAGGGTGGGGGAGAACCAGTTGCAGCTGGTTTTGTAGCACCCTTGATGGCTCAACCACCCCTTTCATTCACTAGGGAGGCTAGGGTCATCAGTCGCACCACAGGGGGCGGAGCCAGCATTGCGTGGGGAAAACCAAGCCTCATTCAGGACACAGGTGCACTCCACCTCAGCCATCAGCATGCTAATCTCCACACTCACCACCGGGCAGACCCATCATGACTCATGGAGCCTGTCATCCCAGCCAGCTCCAGCCAATCACACGCCAGCACCTTCACAGCACACACACAGCCATGTCTAGAAGTGGCACTTCCCCACTAGACACATACATGCCACATACCTCATTGCGAAGCATTCAATCACACGAGTTTGCACATACCAAACCCGAGCATGCACACCTCACGCATCAGGAACTACCAGGGACACAGACATTCCCCATGTATTCCTATGGGAGGGCAGGCCAACCTTACTCCACGCACTCAGAGTGTGCACGTACTTTCCACTGGGACACAGTGAAAGTGCGCACAACCCAAAAAATCACCATCACCAGGTCACCATTAAAAGCAAAACGTTTAGGGGTGAACCTGCCAGAAGGGCCAAGTCCAACACCACCCTCATTGCTTTATTGGCCTTGCTCTTCCCTGATGGGCTCTTGTCTGTGCATTCTGGGGTGGTTCTGCTCTTCCTAGGGGATCGTGTCTCTGGGCAGGACCGTTTGGGTTGTGTTTGCTGTGTTCTCCTTGTGCTGTTTAGTGTTTGTGACGCACGTGCACCGTGGTCACTTGCATCTGATGTGGCCACAGACTGGGGGGTGGACAAAGGCACCTGAGCAGGAATGGGAGCATGTGCCTGGTGAAGGGCAGACGGCACTGCGAATGACAAAGTCTGGACTGTACGGTGTAGCCCACCCAAGTCACAGTGTATACCCTCCATGTATGCAACCACCTTGCCTAATTTCTTGTCATGCTTACTGAAGGCATTGATCAGGGCAGTCTGGCCCACACAAAGCTGGCGCAGGAGCTCTACTGACTCTGCAGTGAGGGCAGCAGGGGGGACAGGTGCAGGCTCAGCGATGCCATGTGTGAATGTAACTCATCCCCTCTTACGGACACGGATACGGACAGCACCAGAGCAAGTGGATGGGAGGCTAGCCACTGGCCGCTGTCTGGTAGATGATGACGCTGACTCACCATCCCCTGTACCTAACAACATGGATGCATCACGGCTGGCATCAGATGATGTAGTACTCTGTGTCTCAGGCACAGATTCCTCTTGCATACTACGGTCCCCCGCAGATGCGCTGGTGAGTTGTGTTTCACTGGCCTCCAGTGCAGCTGTGGAGCTACTTTCGCCACCACTGGTTTCCATGTCCCAGTTCTCCGTGTCCACAGTTGATTCTGCATAAGAGAGAGAGACAGGATTGTGTTAGTGTCATTATGAGGACAAAACAATCCAATCACTGCATTACAGGAGATGCCCAAATCGACATGCTGTCTAACACACCCTGCAATCACACAGCAGCACCACACTACATAGACCACTACAGTGCCTGTAACAATGAATCTCTGCCATGAATGAGCCATGTTGAGGACACACACCACAACAACCTGCCTTTGGATTAAGTGTACCAGACATACAACTTGCCCAGCCCACACCTAGGGGCCTGATGTGTGGACAACACTCATTACTACAGGCATACCTTCAGCGAACAGGAGGGGAACCCCCCCCCCCCCCATTAGGACATGACTGGACACAATGCCAAGTGGGACATACCAAGCACCATTTGGTACTCTGGGCCACCTTGTTTTCAGATGTGTGGGCCTCAACGGTCATGGTGCATGCAAAGTAGGCATACATGAGCTCACACTCAGATAGTAGACCCTGCTGTTCCCACCCTTATAGATTCCTCACACTATACCAATGCTGAAGTACCATGTGGATCTTTACACATCTGGCAATGAGGAAGAACATCAGAGAGGGTCACCTATGTAAGGGCATTTTGTCACAATGCATGACACTGGCACACATCCCAGCAGACACTCACATGACACAACACAGCTCCACCACACGAACATTACATGGTCCCTCACTGTAACAGGCCCTGTACACATGCATCCACTCCCAGCCACAGTCACCCTCCCCAAATATTCACCCCTGCCTTCTTGCCGATGCTCCTTCAGAGGTGCATCCAGCTCAGGACGGGTATCTGCCAATATGCGGACCATCAGTGGAGTCATGTTGTGCCGTGCTAAACGCCCAGTGCATGGTATCATGCCCAATGTCATCTCAGCTATGGTTTTTGCAAGCCAACTGATGTTGTCCCACGTCTTTTGGCAGTGTGTGAGTCGTCTGTAGGAGACCCCCAGGGCTCGCACCTTTGCTGCAATGGCCCTCCGCACGGCCTTACGCTGGTGTACCTTGAGCTGCAGGTATGGGAGAGAAGAAGGGGAAATGATCAGTCACACAGTGTCATGTACCAACATCTATCACCACAGTAGCAAGACACCTACCCATGACCATTTGTAAACTCCCAACATCACATACTGGGGGACACCTCACAAGGGCACTCTGCATGGGCCAAAACCATGTGATTGCATGCATTCATGAGGACGTACAGGGTTACAGATAATCACACACACATGCAGGATGACTGCACTGAACACCCTTGTTGGCTTGCAGACATCACCAGTCCCATGCATGTCTGCACACTACATACATCAAATTTATACCTGTGTGTGATTTGAAGCACTGTGTCCAGGCACTGGGCCTAGTCTCTGGGTTCACACTTATTCAGCCAACAGTGGCACACAGAAACAATCTCCCAAGCAATTCCTGTCCTGGCACCTACATGCCCAACATCCTGTGGCCCTTGATGGCTGATAATATAACACACACCACTCACTCATAGAACTACAGGCAGGTAAAACAGTGACATGGGAACACACACTCCCTCGCCCTGGAGACAGCTTGTTTGTCAGTGTATGACACAACCCCACACCCTCAGGCATATCATGCAGCAGCAAAAGTACATGTCTGACACCCCACCTGCCCTACAGCTACCTCGACAATGACTTACCACTACATTGGGGCCACCATACAGCCTTGGGTAGTGTGCCAGCACCTCGTCCACCAGGACCTCCAGCTCCAAGCTTGTGAATGGACTGGGACGGATCTTCTCTGTCCTTGCCATCTCTCTGGCCATGGAACACCTGTGGTGGAAGTGAGTGGTGAGGGGTCCAACGCAGCAGCAGGAGAGCGTCCCAGGCAGCAGCAGGAGAGGGTCCAGGCAGCAGGCACTTCAGGCAGCAGCAGGAGAGGGTCACAGGCAGCAGGCACCAGGCACCAGGCAGCAGCAGGAGAGGGTCCCAGGCAGCAGCAGGAGAGGGTCCCAGGCAACAGGCACTTCAGGCAGCAGCAGGAGAGAGTCCCAGGCAGCAGGCACTTCAGGCAGCAGCAGGAGAGGGTCCCAGGCAGCAGGCTCTGTGAGCAGTGGAAATGTGAGGCTCACTCCCACAGATTTATAGCCCCCTGGGATCGTTTGTGAGGTGCAAAGCTGCAACAATTGGTTGTGTAGTTCTTCCTCATTCAAAATCATCCAATGACTGCCTCCGCCGTTACGGAGCACGCATACCGCGATTTTCAAAACTGCATCATGCCACCGCGATCGTCGCTCCCATTGGCTGTAGGCAATGCTCCACGGCGGTGATGCACTGCAGGGTCCCGGGGTGCGCTACCGTGATGGTGCATCATTCAAAATCATCCAATGACCACCTTCGCGGTGGAGGAGCACGCATACCGTAATCTTCAAAACTGCATCATGCCACCGCGATCGTCGCTCCCATTGGCTGTAGGCAATGCTCCATGGCGGAGATGCACCGCAGGGTCCCGGGGTGCGCTACCACAATGATACATCGTTCATAATCATCCAATGACCGCCTCCACGGTGGCGGAGCATGCATACTGTGATTTTCAAAACTGCATCATGCCACCGTGATTGTCGCTCCCTTTGGCTGTAGGCAATGCTCCATGGCGGTGATGCACTGCCAGGGCCAGGCGATAGCTACCGCGATTTGGGAGGCGGGGCATGCCCACCGCCATCTACACATGTCCATCCATATGCCAATGGCTACCGCACTTGTGAAAGGGGTGGTGCTGGTGTCGCACCGCTGGGGCCAGGCGGTAGCTACCGCGATTTGAGGCACATGCAATGGCAATGTCCATCGTGAACATTGCATCAGTAGACAGCAGCAACCTGGTTAAGGGCACATGATAGGGCATACAATGGCATTATCACATATTATACACAGGTGGACTCGCGTTATGTGTTAGGCACATTGGTCTGTGGTCCCTCTCATGTAACTTAGGCATTTGATGGTTTCTGATACTACACAGTGTTAAGCTGGTGTGAATAATGTGTTAGGAATCAATGTGTTGTGTGTCAGTGCTGGCCTTGGCAATGCTTGTCCCACTGTATGGTGTTGTCACATACTTGTGTTTTCATTTCAGCTCATGCACACTAGGGAAATTTTTACAGCTACTGTGATCATTGTGTTTTGGATGTGTGCCAAGTTACATAGATGTATTGATAAGTGACAGGTACAGCAGATGGGAATGAGACAGTCATGATCATTTTACACACGTTGTTGGATGGTGCGGTACAAGACCTACTAATGTGTAATGTGTGTTTCTTTATGTGTGCATTCACATTGACCAATGTGTTGTTTATGGCACTTGTGTATTGCTAATGTATAGGTGTGCCCTCTGTGTGTCTTATATGTCCACCCATGTGACATGGTGTACCACGCATATCTCATGGCAGTTTTTGCTTTACTGTCACATCCTCACATGTATGTGCAGTGTCCATCTCAGGATGGCTGTCAGTGACATTTGTCCATTTACATCTCAACTAGGAAGAGGCCTAATCTCATACGTCACCTGACATTCTGGAACACATGGAGGGTGTAGCGATCATTCGCAAGTTTCACCTCGACAGACCGACACTGAAGACCCTTTGTGATCTGTTGGAGCCCCACCTGCAGCCTCGTCGCCACTACCCAACAGCATTCACACCCACATACAAAGTGATGGCAGCCTTCCACTTTTTTGCAACTGGTTCCTTCCAGGAGACTGTGGCCAGCGCTGCAGGGATGTCACAACCCATGTTCAGCCTGGTGCTGAGGGATGTACTTGCAGCCATGATGTGATTTAAGGATAGATACATACACTTCCCTAGGGGAGCAGAATTAGCCGGTGTGAAGGGTTACTTCTATCCCCTTGGGCATATCCCACATGTTGTTGTTGCCATCGATTGCACCCATGTAGGTCTTGTGCCACCATAGGCAAGTGAGCACATTATTAGAAATCGAAAACATTATCATTCGATCAATGTGCAGGTGGTGTGCCTTGCGGACATGATCATATCACACGTGTGTGCAAGATTCCCCGCTCTGCCCATGATTCTTAAATCCTGAGGAACAGCATTGTGCCCCGGATGATGGCAAATCTGGTACCGAGCGTGCTTGGATTGTGGGTGAGTATGCCTTGTGGTATGGTGTGCTGTGTGTGTGACCTGCTGCCCTCTGCCTGTGCAACATTGCAATGTGTGTTTGTCTGTCCTAGGTGACTCTGCATATACCATTCGGCCATGGCTGCTAAGCGCACTACGGAATCCCAGGTCCCCGGCTGACATCAGGTACAATGAGGCCCATGGCAGGACCCGACGTGTCATTGAGCAGACTTTTAGTCTACTCAAGTCAAGATTCCGCTGCCTTGACAGGACAGGAGGAACACTGGCATACTCACCTGGGAAGGTCTGCAAGATCGTTTTGGCATGCTGTATGCTGCCAACCTGGCCATTCACAAGGGGATCCTCCTGCTCCTGGACGATGATGAGGACCCAAGACCCCCGCCTGTTCAGGGCCATGAGCCCAGTGATGAGGACAGTGGAGAGGAGGAAGGAGTTGACATGCGTCAACAGCTCATCAACCGCTACTTCACTTGAAGGTGTGTAAAGATGTATGACTTGTACATTGTCTGTTGTGGTTGTTTTTGTTGTGCAGGGCTATCTGCGGATGGTACAGACAGGCACATGTTGAGTCACCTGTTTGTAGGAAAAGTGGCATTGACGTTCCATATGTGGATGTATGCTGGACTCTATTTGTTAACACCTGCTGCACATAGTCTTGAATGCCTGTAGTCTCATGTGTATGTTTTGTTTAGTGTTATGTCCGTGATGCCATAATGGCACCAGTGACTGTTCTGTTGTGTCTCCCTATGTGCTTCAGAATAATCCTGCCCGACAGACTGTACATCATTTGGACACATCATGGACATTTTTAAAACTGTAAATATTGCACTAAAAACGATACAGCACAAGATCTGGTGGGTCAGGTTTTTTATTTGCAAAGTGGACATGTGAGAAGTGCAGGAATATTTACATGAAGGTGGTGAATGGGCAGTGATTTCACAGTCATGGTAGATGAGATGCAAGAGTATACACCACATGAATGTGGTGACCCAGTCCAACAGACAAGTGCCATTGCCAAGCAGTGTGGGGAAGGACAGTCCAAACAGTCAATGCAGTGGGGAAGAGGGTTGCCATCAGGGCTGGCTCCGTGACTGGCGTGTGGCTGGTGCTTTGCCTCCAGAGACTCCCATGTTCTTCTTTGGACGCCCCCTTGATCTTTTTGGCAGTGGGGGACCTGCTGAATGGCCAGCGGCGTCTGAGGACTCGCCACTCTCTGTTGGCTCAGGTGAGGATGGTGCACTGTCATCCTGCGGCACAACAGAAGGGGCGGAGGTGTTGGTTGTGATGCAGGCCTGTCCCTCAGCAACGCCACTTGCTGGGCCATGAGGTCCACCATTTGACCAATGCGTGTGTCGATGGACCTCATCAGCAGGATGAGCTCATGTAAAAGTTCGTCTGACCGGCCACGTCGTCCCTGGACCTGTTCATATGCACCAATGACTCTTGTGAAGTGGTCCAGGGATGGTGTACAAACCTCCTTAGGTCTTCGGATGACCCTGGCCCTCCCACCTGCCCTGCTGCCATGAACCTGTTGCCTCACCACGGTAGGTCCTCGCACACTATCCCTGCCCTCCACAGTTGATGTTATGTCCTGGTCGTCCCCTGGTACACGGAGGGTGCTGGTGGTGGTGGTGGCCGAAGTGGCAGCGGTGGAGGCACAGGCCGTGACTGCAGGGGTCTGCTATGCCGTTGGTGCTGCAGCAGATGTGGTGGTGTGGAGGATGGGGTCCTGGGAACTGTTGGGCATTAGCACACCAGATGGGCCGGCTTGGAGCTCATCATCCAATCTATCCTGGAAGTCAACATCTGAGAGTCCATGTACCGTGGGTGGAGACTGGCTCTGCTGGTCGTTGTTGTCATCAGCAGCGAGTTCTTCATCACATGTGGATTAGATTGTGAATGGTCAGCGTTGGTCTCTGTGCAAGTATGCTGTTAGCTGCATGTAATCAACTGTCTGTACACTACACAATTGAGAGATCTTCACTATTATTAGTAATGACATTACTGGTTGTAATTACATGGTGGAGAGGAACTTGAATAACTGGTACATGTAATGTATTGATGCATTGCATGCAACTGCTGCTGTGTGTTGTGGTATAGGCCTCCCTCCCCCACACAGACCTCCCAGCCAAGATGGATACCTACCTGTTAGGTGAGGGTGGACAATGCAATGGCTGACACACACTTCTAGGTGGGGGAGGCCTCCATGCTGCTGGTGTGTGGGACAGGGGGCATGGTGGGAGTAGTAGTGCAGGCCTCCTCCCCCACACAGACCTTCCAGGCAAGATGGATACCTCCCAGTTAGTTGAGATGGACAATGCAATGGCTGACACATGCTCCTGGGTGGTGTGGGGGGAGGGCTCCATCTTGGTAGGCTGTGGGACAGGGGCCATGGTGGGAGTAGTAGTACAGGCCTCCCTCCCCCAAACAGAACTCTCATGAAAGATGGATACCTACCTGTTAGGTGAGGGTGGACAATGCAATGGCTGACATACACTTCTGGGTGGGGGAGTCCTCCATGCTGCTGGTGTGTGGGACAGGGGTCATGGTGGGAGTAGTAGTGCAGGCCTCCCTCCCCCACACAGACCTCCCAAGCAAGATGGGTACCTACCTGTTAGGTGAGGGTGGACAATGCAATTGCTGACACACACTTCTGGGTGGGGGAGGCCTCCATGCTGCTGGTGTATGGGACAGGGGGCATGGTGGGAATAGTAGTGCAGGCCTCCCTCCCCTACACAGACCTCTCAGGCAAGATGGATACCTACCTGTTAGGTGAGGGTAGACAATGCACTGGCTGACACACACTTCTGGGTGGGGGAGGCCTCCATGGTGCTGGTGTGTGGGACAGGGGGCATGGTGGGAGTAGTAGTACAGGCCTCCCTCCCCCACACAGACCTCCCAGGCAAGATGGATGCCTACCTTTTAGGTGAGGGGGACAATGCAATGGCTGACAGATGCTCCTGGGTGGTGTGGGGGGAGGGCTCCATCTTGGTAGGCTGTGGGACAGGGGGCATGGTGGGAGTAGTAGTGCAAGCCTCCCTCCCCCAAACAGGCCCCCCAAACAAGATGGCTAGCTACCTGTTAGGTAAGGGTGGACAAAGCAATGGTATTTAGGTTGTGCAAGGAAGTACTTATCAGTGTGTTGGTTGACATTAGTTTATACGTACGAGCCTCCATTCCCCCAGATACTCCTGTGAGACTCTCAGGATGCAGTATGGCAAGCACCTTCTCCTCCCATGGTGTGAATGTTTTTGGTGAAATGGGAGTGCCACCACCAGTCCTCTCAGCCAGCTCCCAGTTCTTGCTTCTCCTCTCTTTGACAACCCTCTTGAGATCATGCCACTGCTTCATGATCTCCTTCTTGGATCGCGGGGTGGTCCCTACTGCATTGACCTTTTGAACTATCCTTTCCCACATTTGTGTCCTTGTGGCTAATGGTGTCTGTTGGACCAGGCTACCAAACAGTTGTGGTTCCACTCTCACTATCTCATTAACCATGACTGCCAATTCACTCTCTGTGAATTTTGGCATTTTCTGTGCTGCCATGGTGCGTGGTGTATGAAGTGTTTATGGGTGCAGGGGTGTGTGTGGTAGGTATGGTATTGAGGTGTGAGGTGTGTTGTGTGGATGGGGATTGTTGGTGCTGGTGTGATTGTGGTTGTGATGATGATGGTAGTGGTGGTGGTAGTGGTGTGTGTGTGCTGTGTTATTTTGCCTCTCCTGTCAGATGTGGGTGTATGGCCTTCTCTTCTGGAGTGTTGCAAAGGATTGTGGTTAGTGAAGGGGCTGGTTTTATGCTCAGCTGTGTGGGTGTGTCCAAATGGTATTTTGATGTCAGGTGTGTTCTGGGTGTAGTCCATGGATTTGTTTTATGTTTTTTGGGATCTGTTTTTTAGTTGTTATGTGATTCGTGTATTTGTGTGGCATGGCTACTTTACTTTGTGCCACTTTTGGCATCTTTGCGGTGTTTTGGCATCGTCCGCCATGTTTTTCATGTTTGATCCGCTGCGGTAGCTATGCTGCAGCTCTTCCGCTGTATCTCCCATTCACTCCTGTTTGCGACACGGAGGTCGGAAACAGCGGATTGTACCGCAGGACCATCAGGGATATACTAATTTCCCGTGCGGTGTCTCCGCTTTGCTTGCGGCGGGTTGTGAGTTTTCTGCTGCGTTTTCGACCACCGCAGTCGGTTTTTGGACGTCTCCGCCCACATCGAGTGGTTTTTGTTAGCCCGCTACCGCCGCAGTCGGTCTTTTTTGGCAGATAATCCTAATTTGACCGCTGGTTCATCCGCTGTACCGGCGGGCGGTTGTTTCCTGTCTCCATGGCGGTCAGGTTGGTTTTCCGCCTGCTATCCTTATGGGCCCCTAAGTTTCTGAATTAAAGCCAGCAAAAAAATGCCACCAGTGACCTCTTAATACACATCCATTGAGTATGCTACAGCAGGACTCCAGAAATAAACTCTAAATTTCCATGGCCATTTCTCTAAAACCTCAGAAACACACATAACATTCAACAGTGGGGCCCATTGCACTGCATACTTACTCTGGTCATATAATTCAGCTTCAAAGATCTGGCCAACAACCCAGGAGTCCTACTATAACATTGGCGGAGTGTCTAACCCTATTAAACTATTTTTATTTACACCTACAATGTAAAACATTTTACCATGGTTTCATTTTAAACAATATTTATTCAGACACACCACCATAATGGCAAATGGATCTGCTAGAACGAAAATTAGGTGTAGGAAGAATCAAAGACCAGCTTTTATATTCTTCATTTATCTAATTTTTATTCAAGGCAAACCTTAGTATGTTAGACATTTAGCATTTCTTTATTTCTTTATTCAAAAAGAATTCTTTAACTTTATTTCCAAAATGATCATTTATTTTAAAGCTCTGAAAATAGACATTTATTTAGAAGTTTAGTAAGAATTTAGCAAAGAACAGATAGTTCCAAGTTCATTCTCTCCTATCATCCCTAGCTAACACCCTCATCTTATCCTAACAGACCTGCAAGGGAAAACAAACAGTCAAAAGTTAAAGTTCTTACGTTCCAAGCAATCGATATTCAGCCCGGCAGCATCTCCAGAGGAAATCGAAAAGGCGACCCCTTCTAGCCAAAATCAGGGGTTTTTATACACTAAATCCCTAACTTAATCTATCTAAAAAATAACTAAAATCTCCAATCTGAACTCTGATTGGACAAATTTGGGGTAGATGAGCACTTCTTCACCATTACTGCATTTGTTTTTCACATGACTCAGCGAAAATATAAAAGTCTTTTGTTTAAGACAGTTCGTGGCCTAGGCGCATCACACTTTAGCAACATTGCTCTCTTTTCCCATGGTTTGGGCATCCGATCGTTCATGCTTGGCACCCATCCTAGGTTCCGGTTAAAGTAGCCTTGAACTCTCCCTCAAGCATAGTCAGCTCACTCGCGCTGTCAGAAATCTTTGACGTGCCTGCGCAGACGAGAACCACTCGCAGTAGCTCAGAGCGGCCATTTTCTCACTAGGCCTCACAGGCCACATTTGGAACTATCATAGAAACAAACAAAAATCCATTTTAATTATAGTAATGAAACCCATTCTGTTTACTTTACCTCCCGCCATTCTAATATTTCCCATTAGTTGTTACCTCGCGAGGAAGCCACATAAATGCGAGGAGATAAGTGATTTGCCTAGAATCGCAGGATGTTGTGGCACCTACTTAAACTTTTTCACTGAGGTTCTATTATTAGCGGTCGCCGGTCTCTAAGTAGCAATGTGCAAGACTCTAGAATGCAGACAGAAATATTTCTGAAACTAGGCCCTGCTTGCTTGCACCTCCAAAAAGCATATACACACATGACAACTACGATTTGGTGTTTTTTTTTGCAGAGTTTATATAGGTTGCTCTCGACCCGATGGAATTTGAGCACTTTACATAAACGTGACTTACAGTACACAATATTGTTTTGTTTTTTAGGCATTCATCCTGTCTTACTTTTTTTTTTAAAGCTTACTTGTGTTTTGATACCTGGAAAGGGTATGAGTGTCTTACCCTACCTTTGAAAAACTACTGAGTTCAGAATGGTGGTTCAGTTGGACATACCAAGAAAAATCATGAACTGAGTACTCAGCACGGGCTGCTTATGAAGACTTGTACTAAATACCCATTGACCTGGTGTACATCAGTTGCCTAAGCAAAGCACTTCATATGACATTCTGGTAAACACATACTTAACACCCCATCACCGGTGTGGTAGGCACGCCGTGGTGACAGGGAGATTAAGTGATTTGCTTATAATCACAGGATGTTGAGCCGATGATACCTGGATCCCCTCCAAAGTCAGCAGCTCTGTCCGTTTATTATCGGGACAGTTTAATTTCACTAGATCTGATTTGAATCTGACATCACTTAGGGGAAGACACACAGTGGATGGGATGACACACGAAAATACAACTCGCCCTAGAAGGCCAACGCAACGTAGTCACCAGTTTCTCATTTTGTACTCACTTTGAATCCTGTCTGCACACAGCGCTGTGTGATGAGACTCAACCATGCAGGCTCTTGTCAGAGAGAGTAGGGCATTACCAATGCCAACTTAATTGAAGTTGTGTGCAACTGTGCGCGAGGCCTTGCATCCGGCTCAGGGGGCCACAAGGTTAGGGAGCTCTCCTTGCCAAGCTCCCTTGTGTGTAATGCCATAGCTGACAACATGCATGAAGAGGGGCTAGAGAGAGAGAGGCTGACCAAGGGCAGAATGGCCAATCACTATATGGCTTCACAATAAAGCCATGCAGTTATTGGTGATTATACTCTCTGGGCTCCGTGGACATGCCCAGTCCCTCGTAACGCTGAAGTAGCAAATTCAGATGCTGCTAAAGCAGTGCCTTGATTGGCCTGGGCAGGACCACTCATTAGGAGACCGGGGGGCTGCAGCTTCGATCCCTCGGCCCCTTAATTGTACAGTTGAAACTGCTGAAGACTGCACATGTCTTGCTAGCCACGGAAATGTACCCGTCTAACCGAATATGCACAGTTGGTTGGTTACTGCCTTTGGCTGCTTCCAATAATTAACCGCACCCCACCCCAACCCCTAAGCCTGCCGCATGCAAACTGAAGTGATTGTAAATGAAGCAACCGGCCCGTGGCTGAGACAGCTGACTGCCGCAGGCTAATTAACACACATTTTTGTTCACATTTAAGTAGGACCAAAATAATCAGGGGGCGGCACCCACATGCTCTCATGAAGGAATCATTCTGAGTGAAACCAGAAAAAGTGCCTAGTTCTACAACACATGCCTTCTTAGAACAATCTTTACTATTCTATTAAAGTTATATGTGATCGCTACTTTTTAAACTCATTTTTATATTTTTTGTTGTTGCACAATATGGCTACCACATTTAGGTAGTCTCATATTTTCTTTTTTCACTGTTTTTATTTTTGTGGTATGCGCTTGTATTTTTTAATGTGAATATGGCACCAGTTTGCCAAGGCCAGACCTATTGGCTTGGCCAAAGCTTTTTCATTCTTAGGCTGGCATCCTCACTAAAACATGTTACCATTGTTCTGTACTAACTTGCAGCCAATCCAGATAATGGTGTGAGATGATATATTAAACATCTCCAAATGAGATCTCAACCTAACACCATGAACAGCTCAGGATCAACTGGTCTGCACAGAATCTTGTACAGCTAACATTGTCTGCTGGAATACAGCTCTGCTAGTTTATTCTTTACATCTCAGACCTTCACTCGTTACATTAAAAGTATCTTTATTGTTTAACACTAAAATCACAGTTCTGCTGAGACATAATGATAGTCTCCTTTAATACAACACCCTTGCTGAAAAGTGTCAATACTGCTACCACATGTTCTGAAAAAATCCTTAAAAATGATTTCTGACCAGGCCCATATTTAAATATGCCCCTTTTGCAAGGTATAGTAAATGAGACGTAAACACAAGAGTGTTGATAGTCCTTTTGTATGAAGTGCAAATAATAACACCCAGAGTAGTTTGTATGACACAAATGCAAGAGGCAAAGGTGGGAGGAGAAAAGATGGCAAAGAATACAACAGGAATAGGTGGTTAAGTCTCCATATATAGGTATTTCAGTATATGTAGCCATGGTGGGGGAAGGAAAGCCAATTAACTTATATAAATAGTGTGTGCCGCTTAGGAGAAACCCAATTATAGGTGCAAATGCGGGCCAATTGAGTCAATTGCAGTTTTAACCAAGACGCATAATGGAACATACATTGACCAATCATGTAGCTCTAGTTCATACCCGGTAAAAAACACAATATGGCACCACATTGAATTTTAGAAATCATGCCAATATTACTCCCTTGAAAGTTATACATCTTCTTATAGATGAAGGATACAGCATGGGGTGAAGTAATTACAGTTTGAATATAAACTTCTAAGTCAGGGGTATTATTTAAGGGAATATTACCAGAAAATTAATCTACAATAGAATTACATAAAAGCTTGTATTTGGAAAAATTAGAGGCATGTAAACCAAACTTTTACTCTAATTCTTTAAATGAAAGAAAGGCATTATCCTGATGTATGTCTTTAAGGAAGAAAATACCATTGTTTATCCAAGTCTTCCAAAATTGTATAGTTCTAGAACATTTTACTTGTGGATTATGCCTTAAGGATATTTTTGAGGTGTGGGAGACAGGAGATTGAAATAGCGAATCTAAATCCTGAAAGATTAGTTTTGTGGATTTAAAATTATAGATTTATTAAGTAACATTGATGTATTAGACATTGTTATTAAGGTAGACAAAGGAAATGGGTCTACTAACCCCTTCTCTATAAGAAGCCATGTTGGAGGATTACTAATTTGCGAATGAGTAAACCAAAGAGAACTCTGTTTTAACATAAAAGCTTTGTGATAATTAAAAAAATCAGGCAATCCAAAACCTCCATTACACTTTACCATTTTCAGTTTATTATATCTGATGAGAGGGGTTTAATTGTTCCAAATATATTTAGAGAATAGCTTATCAACAGTTCTATAAAATGACCTAGGGAATTGAGTCGGTAACATAGCAAGAAGATAAAGTATTTTGGGACCAATTATCATTTTAATTGAATCTATTTTCCCCCACCAGGAAAGTTGTAAAGAATACCATTTGGACAATTTTTCTTTGATATAAGTTATAATAGCATCATAATTTAATGTGATTCGTTTTTAATATTATGGGAGAAAAGGACACCTAAATACTTAAATTTCTCTCTCTGCCAAATTATATCCTGAGTCGGTGTCATTTCTTTTGTGCAATATACATTTAAAGGAAAAAAATCTGTTTTGTTTGCTTTTAATTTATATCCAGAAATTTGAGAGTACAACGATATTACGTTAAATAAGAGAGGAAGGGATGTTTCAGTATTACTAATGAACAAAAGAACATCATCTGCATAAGTTAATGTTTTTATAGTGACATCATTAATGTTCACACCATTAATATCTGCACAATTCCTAATAGCAGCAAGCAGAGATTCTATAACTAGAAGAAAAAGTAAAGGAGACAAAGGCAAGCCTTGTCTTGTACCGCTAAAAAGAAAAAAATGATTAGTAATATGCCCATTTATAAAAAGTCTAACCGAGGGCCTTTTATATAAAGCCGACAACATCAGAATAAAAGTATCACCAAAATCAAACATAGCTAGTGATTGGAAAAAAAATTGACAATGAACTTTATCAAAAGTTTTTTCTGCATCTAATGCCAACATTCCAGAAGGTACTGATAATTTAGATCCTTACTCAATAGAGTGAAGTAGCACTCTGGTATTATTTGCAGAGTATCTAAGTTTCATAAAACCAGATTGATCAGGATGTATTTTGTACGTAAGATAATTAGATGGAATAAATAATCTTCCCAATTTTGCAATTTGTTTGTCTAATTCTTTAATTTTAGCATGAACAGATTTGTTTTCATGAGCCATAATTGAAATGGTGACATCTCTCATATATGCTTTAAATGCGTCCCATCGTGTTATTGAGGACACAGAGTAAAATAATCCTGACGTGCAGACAAAAGATTTGGTATGATCTTTTCACTGAGAACAGTATGAGTATTCATACGCCATCTGGATTGAGTAGAAAGAGTAGGGGTAAATTGAAAAAAAGCTGAAATAGGAGCATGGTCAGATATATCTGTATTACGTATTGGAGTAGAAATTGACTGAATTAATTGTTGGGAAACTAATAAATAATCCAATCGTGAATAGGAATTATGAGGATTTGAGAAAAAAGTTAAACATTTTTCAGTTGGATGGTGTCATCACCATATATCAACTAATTTAGTTGTTTTAAAAAAGGACTTTAAAGTAAATAAAGTTTTAGGTGGGTGATAGTTAGATTGCGATGATCTATCTAACAAAGGATCACATATAAATTAAAGTCTCCTCCTATAATGAGTGGAACATTACCTAGTTTTAGTACCTCTGTGGTAAATAGGGACCAAAATTTGGGATCATCACTTGTTGGTCCACAAACATTAATTAAGTAAGTAGGTGTGGTATCCAACTTAATATTAATAATAATGAACCGACTTGTATCTGAAAATGTACTCGGTATTTGAAAATGTAATTTTTTTGAAAAAAGAATAACTATGCCATTTTTCTTATTAATTGCAGTTGATGAAACTATTGTACCAACCCATTTTTTCTGTATAGATGATACGATTTTATCATCAATATGCGTCTACTACAAAAAACAAATGCCAGTTTTGTGGCTTCCAAAACAATCTAATATTTTAACACGTTTAACTGGATGTTTTAAATCTTTAACATTTAAAGAGACACATTTAATATGATTGAAATTAGCCATATGTTAATAGAAAAACCAGCAGAAAAGGATAGAACAAATAACAATAGCACATCAGATGTAGCTCTAGATAAGATAAATAGGGAGAGAAGGAAAGACAAAGACAAACATGTATAAGACAAAATGAAAACATAAATAGACTCGTAGAATCACGCACGCACTTTACCAAGAATAGCCTGCCTAAAAGAGAAATGCTCATATAGTTAATCTGAAAAACAAGGGCAAGTTAGATTGAGAAATAGAGCCTGGGAAAAATGATCTAGAGAAATGAATAAATATGTAAAGTCAAGTACTCGTAGCATTTGTTTCCATAGACATCGATGATTGTTGATCTAAGAAAGTACATAGACCTTCTGGTCAGTGAAAGGATTTCGAAACGCCATCTTTACAGACTCTCATAGTAGAAGGATCAAAAAGCCCATATTTAAAGCCTAAGGAGCATAGCCGTGGTCTCAATTCAGTCAATTCTTTACGTATTTGAACAGTTTCTTTGGCAAAGCCTTGGTGTGTGTAGATCTTATTTTCATTTACCATTAAAGATGGAATTTCTCTAGCTGCTCTCCTAATCATCACCAAATGGTTTTGGCGTAAAACTCTGAATATCATTTGCCGTGGTTTGCCATGAAAAGGGTTTCTGTGAGAAGGAATTCTGTGAGCTTTGTCTATTTCGAATTTCTCAGAGAATTGCATCTTTAATAGACCTGGCAGCAATTTTTCTAAATATTGCTTACAATAATTTCCTTCCATGTCTTCTGTCAGATTAGAAATATATAGGTTATATTCACGTTATGGGTTTTGAAATCCAACAATAGCTGACTCATTGGCAAAATATTTCCCACCAAAGGTGTAAAGCTATCATATATAGCATTATTAACTTAGAATTTAATTTAATTATCTCAAATTTTCATTGAGAGACTAGCCATGTCTTTACAAATATTTTTAACTTCTGATGCAAGAGTCAGTATTTTGACGTACTGCTTGTAATTCCTCTAACAAAGTAGACGGAGAAGGCTCATTTGAGTCCACAAACTTTCGATTTCACAGGTGGTGGTAAAATAGTTTGCTTGCGTTTGTTACTCCCTGTAGAGTTGTTTTTTCCTTCCATTTTATTGAATTAAAATAAGCAAATAATTTTTCCAGAGAGTTAAAATGTAGCTATGAAAATAAAAATTATTCACCAAGTCAAGAGGAGTGCAGCAGCTAAAACTGACTGTGGGAGTGGTTCCAGGCCTCCAACCTCGCCTTTCCTGGCAGTAGAGTTCCACCTTCCTCACAGAAATTCTAGCTATGTGAGAGCAGATCAGCTGGTGAGAGCAGCAACCAAGGAAATCACCTTAACTCGACTCACTGATTCTTCCAAACTTGCCAAAGTGAAGCGTTGTGGAAGATGAGCAGCACTCTGCCAAAAAGGTATTTCAATTAAGCCCTAAACGTTTAAAATTCACCGTTGATAAACATCTGTAGTGATTAATGAAAAGTGTAATTATTTATTACATTGTGCACCATTGCCAAAATCTGCAGCAAACTATAGTTTCACCACAGTTAGATCTAAAAATTCGGTTGACACATCGATAATATTATAAATTGGGATACCAAATGCAAGTCTGAGGTTAATGTTCCAGTATTTGCAATTATTGTGGCACTTTGAGATTTCTTATTTTTCTCCGACTTAGATGCTAATGTGATTCCTGTCTTTCTAACAACTTGCTTGGACAATTTAATTACTCTGCTGTCAGCTTGAGGATCAAAGGCCTCCTCAAACAATAGGGCCAGTAGTCAGTAGCCAGGCCTCAGAGAGAAGAAGGTGGGGATAGAATCTGAATGTGCTTATTACTTTTTACTCTGCTCCTTGCTTAGGATGCCTCAACCCCCCAGAAATAAAGGAGGGCAGCCAGACCTCTGGAGCCAGTCATTGGGGACGACTGTCCTTTGACATTTTTTTAGGGAAGGGGCCAGGGAGCTGTTGCAGTTAAAGGAAGGGCTTTATCTCTCAAAGAACACTTGATGGTTCCTTTTTGGAAATTTCCAAACTGCTGTACAAGAGAGTTGGAAAAGGGTAGAGTGAAGATGTGGCACACAATGTTTGAGCAGAGGTGCCTCCATCCCCATTTAAAAAACCCTTACATTGGACTGAAGCACAGTTCCTGAAAAGTTAATAATTTGAAATATTATCATATAATGTTGTTCTTTTCCTGCCTTCCAAGTTCCTATCACTTATAATTACCTATATCAATAACCAGCCTCTTCAGGGTTCCTAACATATTTATGCTAGGGCACAGGGTACAGCTGATCAGAGGATACATTTTCCATGACATTTTCCCACCCTGTCTGCTACTGTAGGTTGGGCCCCCAAACTCAATGCATAACTATCCTAAATTTGCCAGGAGCAATGCATTATTAGCAAATGTCCATTTGGCCATCGATATATCATCGATTTATCAGCCACACATCCCATCAAAGTCAGTAGTCGAGTAAAGGGTAGCTCTGAAGAAATCACCACTCAGAATATTGTTTAACTATCTCCAGTAATCCTATGTCAATTGGTAAAGCCAGGCCAGATGCAAATGACTGACCCTTCTTGACCACTCTGTCCACAGAAGTTATCTTGTTCATTTCTAAACTTGCATAACTTCAATTGGTGCATAATATAACCTATGAAGGAACTTAAACTGCAATAGTTTGTTTTTCGAAGTTATTTCCTTGCTATGGTTGCAGCAATAATTCTAACACTCACCTGATACCTGTTGCCCCTGGTGTCTATTACAGCTAGCTAGGGGAGGCACACAAGTGTAAATCAGAAGCATATTGGAGTACAGAAGGGACAGATCTTTCTCCAGTCTCTCCTCAAAACTATTTAAGACTGGTCTGGTGCATAGGAGACTATGAAGTACAAGGTCTGCAGTGCATTTATTATCCTAAACTATACCAGGATTGAATATTGTGATTCTGCCATTGTATCCTTAAGAACTTGTAATTTTAATATCTGCCTTTCTGGAAAATCCCCTTCTCTGTCATCAGAGGTTTCAGCCAGCAGCAGAAAGGAGAGGTGTGTTTGTACATCAGACTATAGTCTGCAAAATATTGTCTGTCTAACATATTGTGTGCTAAATATTGTGTAAAACATGCCATACACTGGAGGTAGAGTTTCTACTTTTAACTGCAACGAATGACATTTTTTTAAACAATATTTATTACACAATTGTGCTTCGAGGCGATATTTTGATTGCAATATTCTAGTACAATACATTAGGATTATTCCTCCAACGTCAATGATGCCATAAGAGATGTCCTGTCATCATCTTTTATCAAGCCCAGAACTATACTGTCTTTACTAAGCTATCTGCCCACTTGCATCTAGAATAGTACCCAAATAGCAACTCCAAAATATTATTTCAACATAATTTTGTAGTCAAAATACTGTCAGTGAAAATATATGGTGGGATAGAATACGAAGGGTAAATACACATTTTTTAAATTGTGAAGAACACTGATATGCAGCATACTAAACTATTGTTGTATATATAATTTTTCATAATACATTTTGTTATGTTCTAGTAACATATATAAAGAGAAGCTAAATTCTTAATATTTATTTTTAGAATGTTGTCATTTTACTGTTTGGGAGTTGTTGGTTTTCTTGGGCGTTTGAATTTGTAGAGTTTTTGAAAAAATAATATTTTATATGTAATCTGCATTTAATAGTGTTATTCATTTTAAAATATCTTTTTTAGTTCAACTTTTTGGTTGACAATGTTATGTTTTCAGGTTGTGGAATTTATTAAGTTGGTAGTGTTTCAGTGATACATTAACTAATATCAAATTAATAGTGATAATTCAATTCATTTATCCGTTTATCATCTTATTTTACAATACATTATAAAAATAATAAAATAAATATTGAGGTTCAAACAACAGTGCAGCCAACAATCTTTGCTGTAAAATCCAGTAAATTATTCACCTTTTAAAAAGACTAAATCCTACAGTTAGGTCTATAAATCACAAAAATGTGTATAAATGCATCAAAATATCATCATCATCAAAAATAACTTTATTCGGTTCAAAATAGACCATAAAAGTATTTACAATCAAATAACTTACAATTATTGAGCCCAATTAATACAACAATATAGCTCATCCATCAATTATATTTCAAATTGCTTAGTGTAAAGTAAAAAAAAGATTACCAAAGTGTAGCCTGATCTCCATCTTCTATCAGAAGGAATGTACAATCAGACATTTTTAAGGAGGGATTTCAGTACTCTAGAGATCCAAATTATTTAAAGATCTGAATGTTTGGCCCTGTGGGAGTCAGTACATTTACATGATCATATATACTATTCTTAGAAACACAGGACACTGTTGTAATCTACCTTGGTTCATTCTACATCTATGTGACCCCACTAGCCAGGCTAATAAGATCTTTCGGGATGGAGGTAGTGTCTTATGCAGATGACACTCAAATACTCGTCTCTCTCCCCCATTCAGATGTGCTTATCGCCTCCAAGTTTAGATCTTGTATGGAGGCGGTTGGTCACTGGATGATTCAGAACTCTCTTAAACTGAATGGGGAGAAGACTGAGGTGTTGGTGTTCGAGGGGAAAGAAAACATCTGGTCAGCAAACTGGTGGCCTGACTCACTAGGAATATGTCCCTCCCCCACAACATCTGCTAAGAATCTTGGGGTGATGATAGATCCAGCCCTTGATATGGGCAGTCAGGTGAGTAGAACGGTCTCCACATGCTGGGGCTTGATTCACACCCTGCGAAGGATCAGGAAATATCTTTCCTTGGAGGCTAGAAAGCAAATAGCCGTCGCACTCATTGGCTCTCGTTTGGACTACTGTAATGCGCTGTATGCTGGGCTAAACCGGAGCCACCTACAGCGCTTACAGGTGGTCCAAAACGCTATAGCCAGATTTGTCCTGGATACTCCCAGACGCTCCTCAGCCACTGCGGCCAGGAAAACGCTGCATTGGCTACCGGTAGAACTTCGAATCCGGTTCAAAGTTCTTTGCATGACCTACAGAGCCATCGCTAAAAATACCGACACAGGCATTGGATCTATCATCTCCCATTACATTCCCGGTAGGAACTTGCGTTCCTCCGGGAAATTGCTTCTGACAGCCCCCCGCGTACGAAGAGCTAAATGGGGTGGCAGGGCTTTCTCCACGTTAGCCCCCAAATGGTGGAATGATCTTCCTCTTGACCTGAGATCCCTTCCATCTTTACAGAAATTCCGCATTGCCCCAAAAACTCGTTTCTTCCAACAAGCCTATATGTAAGGACGTCTGTCTCAATTTTGATTGTATTATTAGGTGCCTTGATACCTCCGGGTTATTGTTCTGCGCATTATAAATTTTTATCAATCAATCAATCTACCGCCAGCTCCCCCTCCCTATTGGAATGTTCCTTCTGTTGGTGGACGAAGGTTCTACAGCTGACTCCAGCTGAATGGAACCTGATGGTGGTGTAAGACTCAATAAACACTACTCTCGATCTACACAATGTTAAGTCTTTTTAACACTGGTGGATGACCTGGTATGTAGGCGAGCCACATCACCATCCCCAACTATACACAAATATCGTGTACAGTCATATTCCAGTGGCAGATCGATTCCTTCAGGATATCAGTGGCGAGACAGTTTGTTTATGAGCCTAAATTCAGAAGGCTTTTTATCCCCCACTTGGGAGGAATATACGGTACGGTAAAATGGTTGTTCTGCAGGACCGTAAGGGTTTTGTCTCTTTACTAGTGAAAGGAACCTGTTATTTCATTACTGGGTTACCTGGAATTCGTTACTCACCGGTTGTGCCTCCCTGTGGCTTTATTTGGGTTCTCCACAATGACCGCTCCACTGGATCATTGAAATGGTGGAAACCAATGATACCTGTTCCTTTGCGGCGCAAGGTTCTCTTTAGCAGTGGCGCAAAGTTTGTGCTCGATCCAGCGGTTCATGAATGTTGCTGGCGGAGGTAAGTATTCCACGTCAGGTTGTCCGGTGTTGGAGGCGGTTCCTGTGGCAGTCCAGTTGCATGCCTCTGCTGGCCTAGCACAGACGGCACAGTGGGCCATGTTTTCCTGCGGGATCTGTGTGTAAGTGCCTCACTTCGGAAGATCTTGGGGAAGTTCCTGGAGGCCGGCACAGACAAGTCTCTGCCTATTCTCAACGCTGACAGGAACAGCAGCCTGTCAACTAATTTAAACGCAGACCACACAATAAATATGGATAAATACAGATAAAATGGCCCAAAAATAAATATAGATAAATACAGACAGAAATGTTATGAAAATAAATACCATTAAACCGGGAGCCCTAATTTATATCCCAAGGCACTGTTAAAAGTGCAGAGGGGAGATTCGTCACGATTGTGATAGAGTACCTGTCGGCCAAAGGCTTTATTAGGTCCTTAGTAAATAAAGCTGTTGCTTTTATGGGAATTAGTTAAGCTTGTAGAAAATGCTCATGTCTGAAAAAGGAATGTAAACTAGTAGGTGGCAACCGATGAGTAATTTATTAATTAAATAAATCATTAGGACGTGTATGAAAAAATAATTATTCAGTGGCAGTAAACCTGCTATGCCTATGCAAATGTAAGTCTCGCCTAACATTGACTAGTAACTCTTGCTTGAAATTTCACACCAAGTTCGCGTACCAGTTGGATCCTCCTGCCCTGAAATATATCTTCAGATTGGGCCAATGCTTTATTTGGAAAATGCTTCTAGCGCACAACTGTACTAGTCTGAAATAGTACGTATTTTTAATTAACTTTTGCAAGGTACTGTTGGCACCCAACTGGGTATGTTGTTTGTGCGAAAAAAATATGTTTAAATATCAAAATAATTAGCACTTGGCAGCAAGTTCTGTTGATTTTGTCACTGCGTTTAACACCGTCAACACGATAAATTTGTGGGTGAAACTGAAGATGATGGAAATCAGCCAAGAGTGCTCAAACTAATAAACATTCTAAAGGAAAAAAAAACTTTGAATAAGGTTAGAAGAAATGTATACTTTTTTGCCTGCAATAATTCCTATTAAGGTTAGTATGTTCTATTACGCTTTTTAATGTTCATGGTGGCGTGGCAGCTACACTAGCGGTGAAGTATTGTTTTGGAATTAAACAAAAATAGGTCAGGATTCGGAAGTAACATACCTCATCATATTAACTTATCGCTGCAAAACAATTCTCCAAAAGGTGCATGCCGGAAGCTCAGTGCGTCGATTCTACTTCAATGAACGTTTGTGGCATTATGATAAGTGTGTAACCAATGTTTTTAAAAATATATTGCCATGACCTCTTTTCTATTTGAGTCCCCAACCAGGGCGTTTGATTGGGTGCCCCGATTCTTTTCCAGCCCCCAAGCTCATGCTGCAGTTACCTTTATGGCATCCTCACTGCTCAGACCCCATGCTCTCTCCCTCTCGCCTCTGGCCCCTCTGAGCCCTCCCTTCTCCACTCTCCCCACAGCTTGTGCGTCAGAAGCCTGCATTGCTGGGATGTTGCTTTCTCGCCTCACTAACTCTTCTCCTGTTTTGGCATCTAGGCTGGCTCATTCTTTCTGAACTCAAGCTACAGTGGATTAAATGAATATCCTTTTGGCACCAATGGGACACCGTACAATCCCCAAGGTGCACCTGGGTCAAAATATACATTATAGGTTTGAGATGACTGTAGATGTGGCTTCCAGAACTGGACAGTATCTATGCTAGTGGCGGACTTCATTATCAGATTCCAAAAGTCAAAGTCACTTGTCACAAAGTCCAGTGTCTGTACAGGGGTCTCGGCACATGACATTTCCACCTATGTCTAGGCAGAGATATCTCTATGGATGGTATTCACTCATACTGGGTGGAGATCCCCACCTAGTAGGGGACCTATAAGTCTTCCCACTCTTACATTTCGAGCAGACACTGCCTACGAATGAAATTAATTACAAGTTGCGTCACTGTCAGATTTCTACAAACTGTCTACATGCTGTCAGGGCAATACTGTCCCAATGGAAGGGAGAAGGGAAACATCAAATATCCGATCAAATCCAGTGCTTAATTTGAGCCGGTGGTTTCCGGTGCTCGGCACCGGCACTTAATTGTCATCCCAACACAACTTAGCGCTGTCTGAGATGTGCACAACAACTGCGTTTATTAAGTTAAATAGCATTGGAAATGAATAATGCCAGCCTCTCATGCTGTTATTGTAGCTGCATGTGTCCTGTAATAGTCTGAATTGTCACACTAGCAGGAGTGTGATGGTTCGGTTCTATGTTGGTACTGTCATTGGCAGTGCTGGCAAGGGCAACGCTTGGTGCAGGTTACAGTGGCCTTCTGAGAAGGGCCCTGGTGCTTCAATTTTTTTTTTACAAATTAAGCACTGATCAAATCACACACACACCTGACAGTCATTAACACTCCACAGGCAGCATGCCTTGGCCATGCAGATGATGCAGGATCTTCCACTTTTCATACTGCTATGACCCACACTTGTCTTGCTCGCAGGGCTTGCCTGAGGGAGCCCTGTTTGCGTATATCTGACTGACCCTTAGGTTGGTCCTGCACTGATTCATGTTGCCACCTGCGGCCGTATTGCACATTATCACTGTCTGCGCTCCATTATGGTGTTTGCACTGTCCTCAGGGCAGCCGCGAACTCGAGCTGCCCTGTGGGCAGTGCATTCATTTGAAAACACGAAGCAGCCGCTCCAAGTTTTCACAGTGCAGGCGGCGACCGCCTGCACTTTCAAAGGGGCTTAGAGATCCCCTTGCATCCACGGGAACCCCTTTACCCTCCTGCAGATGGCTGCTGACAGTGTGACACCTTTTAAATGGCGCACTGTCAGTGTGCCTCCTGAGGGCTTCTTTGACTCTGCATCCGGGTCTGTAATATGGCACGAGTGCAGAGTCAAAGGATTTTCCTCATTTGCATAGGACAATCCCCTATGCAAATGAGGGAACACCCTCTGTTGATAGCGCTGGCACTTTAAGTTCGCCAGCGATATCGGTATTATAAAAGGGTACGCACAAGCGTTTGCGTCCCTTTCTATAATACCAAAGTGCCCCGGGGCACGCAAAGCAGGCGCAAACGCCTGTTGCACTCCCAGGGCACCATCTGTAATATGGCCCCTGATGTGCATCACCTGCTGGTGTGAGACAACTCATATCATCTAAAATATTCTCTTCTTTCTCCTCTATCGCCTCTGGAATATCATCAGCCTTTGGTGAATAAATAGGGAGGAGGTGGTGAAGTGCAGGTACCAGTGCTAACTCTGCCCCTCATTTGACTGATTGGATATCCCAGGATATCTTTTGTTTCTCTTTCAGTCCCTGCACCTGAGACTCCTTTCTGCTTTTCATGTCTCCCTCTTATCAATGTTGGAAAGCCAGGTATTGTCCTAGACCAGATTTGTTTCTTTCAATGTCATTTTATGATCATTCAAGGGCTCCATTCCAAAGCGTGTACCAGAAAGGATTTTTCCCAGTCATCGGGCGGGCACTTTACCCAATTCTCTTTGTACTGCATGTGCTCTTATCATAAGGTGGTACATAACATGGGCGTTCAAAGGGGAGATTTTAGATGAAATCAGGAGCCATGAACTGCGAAGCAGCCTCCGGTCAATGAGCTTCTTGCCTTAACCCTTCCAATCAAAAATAAAGGGTAGTAGGGGGCATGGCTTGAGCGCCGCACAAGATGGCGGCTTGACGGCGAAGCTCCGCTGACGGGACACGAGCGCCGGCAGTTTTCTCAGCATACACCGGGATTATCCTAAAGCCTCGCACAGAATCTGACATCGGAATGTGAGGTGAGCAGGAGGTTATATTCCCTGTCTCTGAATTCTGCCGAAATGCGCTCCTTTTTGAAGTGACGCGGTCCGCTATTCCGGCGGCCGCCATTTTCTTTTTACCGCGATCCTTCCACGAGCGGTTTTCGCCACATGCAAGCCTCATTTCCCCTTCTCAGAGACTGCTAATGTGAATTCTTCTCCTCAATTAGCCTCATCTTACTACATCATGCTTCTACAGCTGCAATTTTCGACTTCTATGTCTGGAAAGTCACACGCTGTTTTCACTAACTTTGCCTCCTCACCTCAATGATTCTCATCTTGGTTGGCGCCTTTTTTCACCACATTCATGCTTTTGGCGCACTCTATATTCTTTTATTTATTTTGTAGAGGATTTCTTACAAAAAGAGAGTATGTGATACAACTAACTTTTGCTCCTTGATTCACGCAATATTTGTTCGTTATTCTAAATATCACATCAAAGAGTGCATTCCTCACACAACCTCTTTTCCTGGATTCTGTGGTAGCACTGCCATATTTCTCCCTTGCCTTATATGGGGAAACTGCGCAACCTCAAGCTTACTGCTTCCAAGACCAAACCTCGTCAATCCTCAGACTCTGATTCCACAACGCAGACCATGGATGATCCTGTTCCCCTTAAACCGGATGTTACACATGGGGCAATTCCTAAAGCTACTACTTCCAGTAAGCTTCTGCAACCTGGCTCTACGAAACGTCTGAAAAAAGATCCTCCCTCTCCAGGTTCCTCGTCGCACTCAGCGTCCATGGATCTTATACTTGAAGAACTTCGTGCGCTTAAACCCTTCATGGCTGAAACTACTAAAACTTTGCAATTTCTTCATGACAAATGGTCTACACTTGAATCGAGGGTTCTTTTGGTGGAGCAATCTACGGAGTCTCTTCAAACTTCCTGTGCAAAAATTTCGTTGTTGGAGAAGGATGTCTCTCTCTTAAGAAGGCAGACAGAGGAGTTGGAAAATAGAAATCGTAGAAATAACCTACGCCTTTATAACCTTCCGGAACTCACAGAAGGGTCAAATCCAACTGCTTTCTTCCAAACCTTCTTACCGAAAATTCTGGATCTTCCTCCTTCTTCTTCACTCAACATTGAACGTGCACATAGACTTGGTCCAAAAGTTTCCACCAAACCCCGCGGAGTCATCATGCTGTTCTTGCAATATACTGACCTCCTTCAAGTACTTTCAGCAGCAAAAGCTAAAAAACAAGTTATGTGGGAAGGTCACCGTTTATATCTTTCTCAAGATGTAGCTAAGGTAACAGCTGACCGTCGGAAGCAATTCCTTGATTTACGTCCACGACTTCGGGCTCTTGGTGCCAGGTTTGGTTTGCTTCATCCTTTCCTCTTCAAGGTGACCTACAAAGATAAAACGACAACTTTCGAAGAACCACAAGTCCTTGAAGAATTTCTCCGTCATCATGAAGCCGAAAACATGGACACTGAAAGACCTGTTTAAGTTTTCATGTTTTACCCTGTTTGACTAAAATGTTTATCTCTCTGTTATCCTACCGTACCTAGATTTTGTTTCTTCCATCCTATTGAATACCCCTAGTCCTAGTTTATTATGCCCTAGTATTGTGCATTTTATATATTTGGTTTTTCTTATGTCTTTTTAACATCCCCTTTTCAATTTTTGTCTTCTTACAGATCCTCTCCTCATGTTCTCCACCCTGGTGTATTTTTGCTCCCTTCAATTGCTCCTTGCTGGTTCCTCAAGTGTTCGGTGGCGTGAGTTACCGTTGTCGATGTTGTCCTCTTTTGGCGTCGTCACCCCTCCTTCTTCTTCTGTATTTGTTGGTATGTTTCTCCTCTCTTCTCACTCCTTTCTATTTTCTCTATTTTCTCTACTGTTCTTTCTTACTATTTTCTTTCTTTACTCTTTTCTCAACCTTTCACTCACCTTATTCTCGATTTTTTCTCTTGATTTATTTCTCTTACAGACTCTTTTTTGCATTCTTATTACTTCTCTCCTTTCTTCTCGACTCATTTTCTACTTCATCTTCTCTTTTATATCATTCTCTTGATATTTTATATTCCGTGTAGTTACCTGGAATGTTAAGGGGTTAAATAACCCCATTAAACGTCAAAGAGTTTTAACACATTTGACTAGACTTAAAGCCGATGTAGCCCTCCTCCAAGAATCCCACCTTACAGAAACGGAGGCTACCAAACTTAAGCGTTGTTGGGTGGGTCATGTTTTTCACTCTCCTGCTTTAGGTAAGAAAAATGGTACAATTATATTGTGTCATAAAAAGTGTTTCAGTTATATCTCAAGAATGCGATGTTAATGGTCGTTGGGTTCTCATTAATCTTCTTATTGATAAAATACCTATAGTTATTTTCAATGTTTATTCTCCTACAGGTGTTGATAAATTGTTTTGGCCTGCTATTTCTGACAAGCTTGTTACCCTCAATGAACAATATGTTATTTTCGGCGGTGATTGCAATCAAGTCCTTGATCCCTTTATAGACAGGAATTCAAAAGTTAAATTTGTTTCCTCCAAAATGCATTCCCAATTTATCACATCTATACGGAACAATGCTTTAGTTGACATTTGGAGGCTATGTAATCCGGACCTTAGAGAGTACACTTTCTATTCCCCCACTCATCACTCCCAATCCCGTATTGATTACCTCTTCCTCAGCAAACCCTTAGCACAACTTGCCATTCACTCAGACATAGGCTCCATTTTAATTTCAGACCACGCTCCCGTTTTTGTGGATATTGACCTTATCCCCTTCTCCCCTCACTCAAGGCGCTGGAGGTTTAATAATTCTTTACTCCTTGATTCCAACTTTTGCACTCAATTTAAAACTTTTACCAATGAATTTTTTACACTTAACCATCTTCCTGAATCTTCCTTTGCCATGGTATGGGATTCGTTTAAAGCGGCTGCAAGGGGATTTACCATTATTTTTGTTTCTCAAAAGAAAAAGCAATCAATCTCTAAATCAACTCAACTTTTAGATAAAATTAAGAAGCTCGAATATGCCTACTATAATTCTAACTCTGAATCTTCTCTTCGTGAACTTATATCCGCCAAATTTGATTTTAACAAATACACCACCAATGCTGCCTCAAACTCTCTTCTTAAATGCAACTCCCGCTATTACGGTGGACAGAACAAGATGGGCAAACTTCTAGCCAATTATCTCAAGATACGAAAAGAAAGAACAAAAATTGAATCCTTACAAGGCCCGGCTGGTGTTTCTCTATTTAAAGACAAGGACATATTAGCTCAATTTGTTTCTTTTTACCAAACTCTATACACTCCCGAATCTAATCCTGACCCTATTGATCTTCTTACATATTTTCAAGATATCCCCTCTCCGGACTCATCTCACATTGACTTCCAATCATTAGATTTGGATATTACCCTTTCTGAAATCTCACATGCAGTCTCTATCCTTCGTCGAGGTAAAGCACCTGGGCCCGATGGTTTTACCATTGAATTCTACAATCACTTTTCCTCCCTAAACTACTTCTGTTATTTCAATCTTTTGCGGCTTCTGGTTCTTCTCAGGGAACTTTCCAAGAAGCATTAATATGTTTAATACCTAAACCAGATAAAGACCATACCCTATGTAAAAATTATCGCCCTATTTCCCTAGTAAACACTGATTATAAAATTTTCGCCAAAATTATAGCTCTTAGATTAGATCCTCTACTACCGGAACTTATTGGCCCTGAGCAGTCTGGATTCGTTAAAGGTCGTTTATCGTCGGACAATTCTCGTGTTTTCTTTAACATTTTGAGTAAGGCCGCCTCCCTTTCTACTCCCCTTGCTGCCATCTCTCTGGACGCCGAGAAGGCTTTTGATAGAATAGGATGGGATTTTATGTTTCAGGCACTTCGCTGGTTTGGTTTCCCTCCTAAATTCATTTTTCTTATTTCTTTACTTTATTCTAGCCCCCATGCTTCAATCTTTGCAAATGGTATGACTTCCGATTACTTTCCCCTTCGAAGAGGGGTGCGCCAAGGATGCCCTCTCTCCCCTCTTTTGTTTATTCTAGCTTTAGAACCCTTTTTAACTAAGATTAGACTCGATGATAATATTACTGGCTTTCATTATGGTTCTCAAAAACAAGCTAAATTATCGGTTTACGCAGATGATATCTTATTTTATTGTTCAAACCCCCAAACAACTCTACCTTCCTTCCTTAATCAAGTTTCCTCTTTCTCAAATGTTTCAGGTTATCGTCTCAATACTGATAAATGCGAAATTTTACCCTTAAATCCTCTATGTCAAAAACATCTTTTTGACGCCTCTGGCTTTTCCTGGCAGCCCTCTAAGATTAAGTATCTAGGTGTTTGGTTCGCTCCCCGTCTTTCCGACACACTTAAATTCAATTTCGAATCTCTCTCTAATAAAATTACTACATCGATCAATCGTTGGAATCCTCTCTTCCTTTCCTGGTGGGGTCGTTTGGACTCCATCAAAATGATGCTAGCACCTTTAGTTCTCTACTCTATCTCCATGATTCCCATTCGTATCCCGGACCACTATTTCAAGTCGATAGACTCTCTTCTATTAAAATTTCTGTGGAAGGGTAAAAAATCTCGAATAGCACTCTCTTCTTTGAAAAAGGATAAATCCCTCGGTGGAGTGAAATTTTCTAACTTTAAATCATATCACAATGCTTTTTCCTTAAAACAAGCCCTGCGGTGGCTTTCTTCTGATCTTCCTCATTTTCCTCCTCTATGGCTCACGTTAGAATCTTCTTTTCTTCATCCTTATGAATTTGAAGAAGTTCTATCCTTTTCCTCTAATGTATCATCTCTTCGTTATGTTATGTTATGTTATGTTAAAGTGCATTTTTATAGCGCTCGGCTACTCTAAAAGAGTGTCCCGGCGCTTTCCACAGGCAACTTACAGTGTAAGATCAACATAACAAGTAAAAACAGAGCCCGAAAGAGAAGAAAAAAGAAAACCACCTAAGCAGAGAGATTAAAAAGCCACGTCTTCAAATTCTTCCTAAATTGAAGCAGTTTGGGGGTGCTACGCAGTGCCAATGGAAGCGAATTCCACAACTGGGAGGCCTTGAGGCTGAAAGAACGCCCCCCAGTGCGTGCCTTCCTCACGCGTGGAACCACAGCAGTGAAAAGGGATTCTGAACGCAGTGAGTGAGCCGGGCGATAGAAAACTAATCTTTTTTTCAGATATCCAGCGCCTGAGCCAAATAAAGCCTTGTGCATCAGGGTCATAGATTTGAAAACAATCCGCTTCTGAATTGGAAGCCAGTGGAGCGTCTGCAGCAACACAGAAGCCCGTGCTCGTCTGTGCAGACCGAAGATTGCCCGGGCTGCCGAGTTCTGTGCCACCTGCAGACGCTGGACTAAGTAATCCGGAAGGCCTAGAAAAAGGGCATTGGCATAATCAAGCCTAGATCCGATGAGCGCCTGCACCGTAATCCGTCTGTGCTCCGCAGACAGTAAGGGAAGAAACTTGCGGAGCATTCTGAGGATACCGAAGCAGGTGCCGGACAGGCCAAGGATGTGCGCTCTCAGAGAAAGTTTATTGTCGAGCTTAACACCCAGGTTCTTGGCAACCAAGGATGATTGTGCCGGAGGACACATGGCGGCCGGCCACCACTGCCGCCACTCGGGATCGGAGGCACAGCCAAAGAATAGAACCTCCGACTTGCTGGAGTTGGCCTTCAGACAATTTAGCTGAAACCAGCTGAAGACCCTGTCCAAGCAGTCCCGGATTCTCTCCCCATCAAATGTCTGATATTTTTCACAAGTGAAGAGGAGTTGTGTGTCATCGGCGTAGGACACGATCTGGGCTCCGTAAGCCTCAACCACAGCCGCCAGAGGGGACATAAAGATGTTAAATAATGTCGGGCTCAACACAGAGCCCTGTGGAACCCTAACACCCAATGGCGGCATCTCGGCTGAGCTCTGGGATACCCAGACCGTCTGGCGGCGGCCCTCCAGGAAAGATGTAAACCATCTGAGCACCGTCCCCCTTAGGCCGATGTCATAAAGCCTGGCGAGCAGCGCCTGATGGGGGACGGTGTCGAAAGCCGCCGACAGGTCCAACATGACTAACATGGCCTTGCCACCCCCATCCAAGGTCTCCCTGATGATCTCAGAGACCTCCACCAGCGCTGTTTCCGTACTGAAATTCGGACGGAAGCCGGATTGGGATGGGTGGAGCAGATTGTTAGACTCCAAGAAGTTCGACAAGACGCCATGAACATGTTTCTCAGTGATCTTGGCCAAGGCCGGGAGAAGTGAAATTGGCCTGTAATTGGCCAAGACCTCGGCATCAAGACCAGGCTTTTTCAGGAGGGGGATCACCATCGCCCTCTTCCAGGAGCGTGGGACACTCCCCTCGCTCAAGGAGGCATTGAGGATCGGGTTGACCAGGGGATTCACCACTGCCGCCATCCCAGCCAAAAATTTGGCGGGGCAGGGGTCGAGTGGGGATCCAGATTTAAGACTGGCTAACAGAGTCCGGGACATGTCACTGGAGACAGATGGAAAGTCCTCCAGGATAGCCACAGGCGTGGCCGGTGTTCCAAGTCCTGCCCCAAGATCACAACAAGCCTCCGCCGTGCTCTCCGAAAAGGAGGCCTGAATAGCCTTAATCTTGTCGGTGAAAAAGGTGGCAAGATCACGCGCCCACGCATCGGGTGACACAGGCGGGGGTAAATAAGAGGAGGGAGACGTGAACTCCTTCACAATCGTGAAGATCTCCTTGCAGGAGTTCGCTGATGCCTCAATCCTCCTGGCGAGGTATTCCCGCTTGGCAACAAGAATATCGCGATGATAGGCCTTCACCGCCGACCGGTAGGCAAGTTTGGCCTCCCCATCATATTGATGGCGCCAGGCCCGCTCAGCAACCTTGCATAGGCTGCGAGCCATACGTAGCGCCTCTGTGAACCAGGGCGCAGATTGCGCAGATCGTTCCCCCATCATTTCTCACTCCTGTTCTCTTCTTCGTCCCTATTTATTATCCACATACCCTTCTGTTTCCTCTACTCACACCCAACCTATCTGGCATAATAAACTCCTTAAAATTCGTAATCGCTCATTATATTGGAAAACCTGGCGTTCTCTTGGTTTAAAATGGATCTCCCAACTTCTTTCAGATACTCAACCTCTTCCTTTTCAAAACCTTCAAACTCAATTTTCGCTGCCTTCCTCTTCTCATAAACAATATTTATCACTGATTCCATCCCTTACCCAATACCTTTCTTCGCTCCCGATCACCAACTCTATCCCTGTCACACATCTTTCGATTTCTAATGCCCTCGACCAATCCCTTTCTGCTTCATTTATCTATAAATCTCCGCAGTCTTCTAATGATCGTACTAAATCTAAAGTTGAGTTGGCTTGGGAAAAAGATTTGTCTCAAATTTGGTCTTTCACTTTATGGGATAAAATTTGGTCTAGGGTTCACAGTACATCCAGAGCGGCTAACACTACACAAACCCTATTCTTTATTTATAACCGTACACTATTTACTCCACTAACTCTGTCATCATTCTCCCCAGACACTCCCTCCACTTGTTGGTCCTGTCCCTGCCCTTTGGCTGATTTGAAACATATGTTATTCGAATGTCCTCCCATTTTAAGTTTCTGGCAATTAGTTTGGTCCCAATTGCAAAAGATTTCCAACCTTACTTTTTCTTTTTCCATCATTCACATTTTCCTAGGTTCCCTTTCTCCTGCTTTTACCGGGTCACACCACAAACATAAATTAATTGGCCTCTTAATAGCCATTGATTTTCACCATATTACATCACATTGGAAACAGGCTAAAGATGTTTCCTTTACTGCTTGGTGGAACGCAGTTTGTTTTAATCATCGTCTAGACACTAATTTTGTTTCCCCCATTTCCTTAGCAATCAAACGTGATCTTTTATGGCTCCTCCTTACCGAATATTTAACTAAGATTGCCAGACCTCCTCCCACCTCTCCGATACGTAATGTTGAAGTTCGTAAACCACCATGATTGCATTTTCATATTTGCTTGTACTGTTTCTTCATTGCATCTACTGTTTTATCATATCACTTATATGTTTTTATTATTTAAGATGTTCCCTCATTCCCCTGGTTCCTGACATTTATTGCTTATCCTATTTTTCTGTATAAGATAGCTTTAATAAGTTTCGCCATTTTGTAAGTGAGATTTCTTGTTTTTCATAACCTTTGACTGTTTCTTCATTTTCTGTCTTTGTCTCTTTTTACTTCAATAAACTTCAAACTTAAAAAAGTAAATAAAGGGTAGAAACACCCTTTTATATTTTGGAATCAAAGCTGTCATGCACATCGTATTTATCCTCAATAAGGGACATCAGGTTTTAGTACAGACACATGGACGTATGATTGTACTTTTAAACTGTGTAGCTTAATAAGGTCGACAGCTGCTTGATTTAATCCACCCTATAAGGCCCCATTGAAACATGGATAACAATTCCCATGGCTTATTTAACTGAAGATGTTTTGTAGGTAATTAGGCTCTTTCTACCTCATGATATTCGGGAGTTTGTTATCCTCAAATGTATTTTATAGGGCACAGTGACTGATGATGGTATTGGAAACATTCAGTGCTGAATTCCCATATACTGGGTGACACCATAAATGATATCACAATTTCTGGACATCAGTGTTGCTGTGCTCGTGGGACAAAGGATGGCATCACATCTTCCCATCACCGCCACATAAGGTAGGTCGTATGATCCACAAGTCTCATCATCAAAGAGATGTGAGTCGTTGGCATCACAGTTTGATTCTGAAATTAACAGGGCTATATGACAATTAAACTGTGTCTTCCTCCATCTTTGCTTCAGCTTCTTTGGTGTGGATGCTCTGAGCTCCCACTCTGCAAAGATTTGCTGTATGTGTCCAGGACATCTCCCAGTAGCTGATGAGGACTACTGGAAGATGCTGAGATACAGCGTTTACCTGGGAACCAAAACCAACCCTGGAAAAGAAAACTCTTAATAGCTCCTTTTTACACAGTGCGGGTGAGGGTAGAATGCGAGCCCTGCGCTCTCTAGGAGGGTTTCAGGCTTCTACTTGCAAGAGCGCTCTGGAAAAACTATGCACTTTACAGCACTATTTTCAAACACATTGACAGAGCAGTCAAAGGTTTTACTGCCAGTTCTGAAAAGTAACTAAAGAACTATTCCTATACTTGATTCTGCCACAGTATGCAGGGGCACTATTTCTCGATATTAAGCCCCTGACTCTGAGATAATATTGAAAAAACATTGGTGACACAGAAAGAGCAGTGCCATCTGAAACAATAGGTGTTGGGATAGAAAAGTCCTCTGCATTGTAAAGGTATGTACCCCTGTTCTGGGTGCCTAACTGCACTGTTGTCTGGATCCCTAATGCTGATTTTTCTTGTCATGGGCGATCACAAATCATGATTCATGAGTGTGAGCCATGACGTAGGCCTGTCTCATGGATTGCATTTTGTTTGGACCAGGAGGGGTGTCCATAGTGCTACCCTCGTTGTGGTGGAAGGCTATTGCCTCTGCCAGAAGTTACAGAGCACAAGCGCAATGGTGGCAGCATACCGCGTAGTGATCAATAGTAGAGAACTGTTGTGTAGTTCCTACAAATCTATATAGGATCTGCACGTTTAGACACCATAAACTGAGGGATTAGTATCCAGACTGATTCCAGATACCCCCAAAGGATATGTTAGTCTGTAGACCAGCTAGCTCACAATGCCACTATAAGCCCCACATCCTTACCAAGGAGCGAACAGTTTCTGGCAACTATCGAACATGCCAACCCTGACCCCTCAGGGATCATGGAAACAGTACAATACTTTTCTCTCAGTCACTCGTGCTCACTTTGTCTCAGAGAGATACACAGAATAAAAGGTGGGGATGTTTTAAATAAGTATTTATTGAACCAGCGTCATTCTAGTAGAAAATACTTGTTCTGCAACAACCATTAGACAGAACTATATAGATACGATTATAAGCACCAACTGAGTAAATAAAAGGTATATTTCTACCATGGTGCTACAATATTGACTATTTACAGGCATATAGATACATGGCATTAATCATAAGTACTTCTACGATGCAAGCCCTAACTAGATGTACCTAAGTGTTCCTAGCACGTATGTAGGTGTATAGCCAAGAATCCCCCTAGGAAAGAGCCAACTCCATTAGCAGATGGGAGAGAACGAAAGACCCCTTCTTGGTATTGAGTCGGACACCCCGCAAGGGATGTCAGACCACTGCGTGCTGGAGTGTCTGCGTGCAGGGACTTCAACGTCTCGTGTCAGCATGGATGCTTCTCCTCTGGTTTGCCCAGCAAAGGTGTGGTACTTATATACCCAAAAGGTACCCTCAGGGGTTCTACCTAGATGTGTCATGGTACTGTGGGCCCGTCAGCCAAGGATGACGATAGTTGTAACTTTTGTACGCACTTATTATGCAGAAGATGGTAAAGCTGCAGTGATACTAAGAATCCTCGTGCATAATAAATGAGGCTAGTTTTCAAAGAAAACCACAGGACATTTCTTCAGCACCTTACTATGTAAATGGTCAGCACCAGACCCGTTATGTAGAGCAAGGTAGGACAAATGTAGGTAAAATGTTGTGCAACTACCTAGACATATATTGGGGTACATTGTGGCTCATAACAACCACTCCTCATCCAACTGGACTACAAAATTAACAAATGCTAAAATATGCCTGTTTAAGAAGCATAAAAGACATTCCTAAAATATGAGTATAAAACATCTAAGCATGGGCGAATTTTGCGAATCTCGCGTTCGCGAATTTTGCGGATTTGCGAACTCGCAATCTGCAAAATCCGCAAATTCTCGCGAATTTGCGGATTTTTTTTTTTGTGTTCGCGCGGGTTTCTGCCAGTTCGCGAGGGTTTTGTACAATTTCGCAAACGCGAACTTACCTGTCGGGTCGCAAGTTTTGCGAACTTGTTGTTTCTACGTGTCCAGCCTGTTTGGGACACTCTTCTTCATCACTGCCACTCTCTGTCACCACTGCCACTCTCTGACTACTCATGCCACCCTCTGGCCCACCCATGCCACCCTCTGTTTCATCACAGCACCCTCTGGTTGTCCAGTGTACATTATTGTGGCAAAGCAAAGCACACCTTCCCTGCCTCAAGTGACCTGAATTAATTTGGGGCTGATTAATGTGTCACAGAATATTTTTTTAGCTGGCACCTGCTTCCTTAGTGCTTCCTGATTAGTGATCTTTTGCACTTGCTAAGTGCTTTCATTGTTGCAAAATTAGTTACAACACCTGCCCTGCCCCAACTGACAATAATGAATTAGGGGCTGATTAATGTGTCACTGGATTTGAACTTCCAGCCTGGCTCCTGCTTGTCTCCCTTAGCTGTAATTCAGGACCTTTGTGGCATATGTGTAACTATTCTGAGGGTAAGAGCAGGGTCACATAATAGTTGCAAGTAGGCAACTGAACTCTGGAGGGGCCCCTCAGGAAGCACTACAGGAAATGGCTACTAATGATGAGCTTGAACTTTTGAACCTGGTAAGTAGTTTCAGTTTTGCTAAGATCGTATTTCTGCAATTTAGCGCTTATTCGCGGGGAGCGAAGTTGAACTCGGAAGCCGCGAACTCACGCGAACAGTGCGAGCAAGCCATAAAATCCACTGCTCGCGGATTTGCGGATTTTGCGGGAAATTCGCGAATCTCGCGGATTGCGAATTTACAGAAAATCCGCAAAATCCGTGAGCGGAACGGATTTTCCGCCCATGCTTACAAACATCTAAAAACGTGGTATGTGTTAAAAAACAATGCAAAATGGTAAAAAAGCTCTATAAGTCCTCTAAATAGTCAACAAACTGTTTACACCAGCTGAGCAAGCTGAAAGCCATAGTTTCCAGTGAAAGCAAGAAAGAAAAAGAAAACAAAAATGATGCTGTTAAATTCCAATTTGGGGTGTTTCAGAAAAACAGAAGGAATTGTTCCCATCACACAGAGAGCCAAATGTTTATGTGTCCTGTGTGGGAGACGCAACATCACTGCTGCTTGCCTTCACAGATGATGGTCCATGTAACACCTCTGGAATCAGGTCAATGGAGCAAAGGTGACCTCTCTGGTTCTCACAGCGGCCGCTTAGGAAGCACTTGACACCTGTGAGCCTGTTTTAGAGCCGGTGTCCATTCCGAAAGGAGTTGAAGCATCCCGTGGTGACTCTAAGAATGCTGACATCAACATAGGACTACACTGAGGACACTTCACTACGTGGGCCTTTAATGGGTCCAGGACTACTTTCACTTCCGAAGGTGCAACCCATGGAAATGTTAGACATATGTCCAACACGCATACGTATCCACAAAATAGGCAGCGGAGCACAGGCAAGATGAAGTCAACCCAGACTGATCTGAATGATAGGAACCAATGCTAACTTAGCTACCGAAGTTGAGATGTGCCCAGATGGAGTACCGTGCGTTCACATCAACACCGCACTAGAAGTGCTTTTTCCATCTCTTTGGTGGCTGGGATTTCCAATGCGTAGCAGGAAAATTAAAACCAAGATATGCATTGCAAGGAGTAGGACCAATATATGCCCTCCAAAAACGCTTCCCAACACGAAGTGTATAAATGATGGAATGCCTCTGAAGATTGTCTGAAAGGTTCTTTATAGCCCAGAACCTATGCTCTTAAATAGGTATCCCACTCGTATCAGACATGTTAAAGATACGATGTACCATTTCCCCAAAATGGAGCAGGAAGTTAGTGTGGATTAGTGCCTGTATCTCAACCGAAGACCTTGCAGCCTGGAGATCAAAAGTCTCTTGGGCTGAGGTGAAGGCCACATCCTTCTGTAAAAGTATGGCTTTCAGTCTTCTCAAATAATCAAACCGTATAAGGGAAATATTCAATGAAGGTCATAGTGGTGTCTCACTGACTGTGTGGGTTGGAGGAAACAGTACTTGCATACAACAAGTGAGTCTGGAACTCTCTGTGACCAGATATGCATTGCCTGGCAGCATCCCACAACAACCTTGATCATTCAACATCAAATAACTCACATTTGAGAGCAGTTTGAACACTGGATGAATAACAGCAGCTGGGGATCCTTTTAAGTGACATGATAGGTTTGCAACCAACGCATTACAAGCTCCATGAAGCATAATATCCTGACAAATTAGAGACTCATTTTACGAATTCTCACAATCTGAACTGCTGAGAAAAACTTCAATGTCCCATTCCTGCATCAAAACTTGTAAGGTAATTCCAAAGATTAATGTATGTATTCCTTACCCAACACTTCATACATGCCCACTTTGTGGTACTGTAGACAATATTGAAATTGGAATGCCATGGCTGGCATGGTAATATGGTCATGGATGAACCATACTGCAGGAGGGTGACTCAGCCACAGCAAAAGGTAACTGGTCCAATTTTTCAATGTGCAGCATTGTAATTTTGCATGTCTTCGGGCCATTGTTGTCTGTCTTTCTGTTAGATTGTATGCAGGAAACAGAGACGTACTGTTGATATTCCGCCAGGGCACGTGATGGGAGCTCAATGAGTGTAGCGTCCAGCTCAATAATAGAATGGGCCGCAATTGTGATTGTCCATGTTTAAGAATAGACAAATCCTGTTCTATTATATCTATTGCAGAAGACACAATGTTACCCAGTGGATCAATCCTGGAAGTCATTGTGGTCATGCCATTATTGACCACTGCCAAAGCCTTTTCTAGGTTAACCCTGTCAATCTCATGCAATCTCTCTGCAGCTTCCTGTTGAGAGAATTTCCATACTTCAATTAATCAATCAATCAAGCGAATCTATATAGCGTGCTACTCACCCGGGAGGGTCTCAAGGCGCTGAGGGGGGGAGGGGTCCGTTAGTGCTCGAACAGCCAGGTCTTGAGTTGCTTCTTGAAGGAGAGGTGGTCCTGGGTCAGCCGTAGGTGGATGGGGAGGGAGTTCCATGTCTTGGCCGCCAGGTAGGAGAAGGATCTACCTCCGGCGGTGGCTCTGTGAATGCGTGGTACGGTGGCGAGGGCGAGGCTAGTCGATCGCAGCTGGCGGGTGGGCGTGTAGAAGGTGAGGCGGTTGCTGAGGTACTTGGGGCCTAGGTCGTGGAGAGCCTTGTGTGCGTGGGTGAGGAGTCTGAACGTGATCCTCTTGCTGACGGGGAGCCAGTGCAGGTCTCTCAGGTGGACGGAGATGTGGTTGTGGCGGGGACGTCCAGGATGAGTCGTGCGGAGGCGTTCTGTATGCGCTGGAGTCTCTTCTGTAGTTTGGCAGTGGTTCCCGCGTAGAGGGTGTTCCCGTAGTCCAGTCGGCTGGTGACGAGTGCCTGGGTGACCGTCTTCCTGGTGTCGGTGGGGATCCATCGGAAGATCTTACGAAGCATGCGCAGGGTGTTGAAACAGGATGACAAGACGGCGTTGACTTGTCTGGCCATCGAGAGGGAGGAGTCCAGGATGAAGCCCAGGTTTCGTGCGTGGTCCGTTGGCTTGGGGGTGGTGCCCAGGGTGGGGGGCCACCAGGAGTCATCCCAGGTGGAGGGGGATGACCCCAGGATGAGGACTTCCGTCTTGTCTGAGTTCAGTTTCAGGCGGCTGGTCTTCATCCACTCTGCGACGTCTTTCATTCCTTCCTAGAGGTTGGCTCTGGTGGTGGCGGGGTCGTTGGCGAGGGAGAGGATCATCTGGGTGTCGCCGGCGTAGGAGATGATGTTCAGGTTGTGTTGACGTGCGATGGCTGCGAGGGGCTCATGTAGATGTTGAAGAGGGTGGGGCTGAGTGAGGATCCTTGTGGTACGCCGCAGATGACTTCGGTGGCCGCCGATCTGAACGGGGGAGGCGGACTCTCTGGGTTCTTCCGGCGAGGAACGAGATGATCCATTCCAGTGCCTTTTCTTGGATTCCGATGTTGCTGAGGCGCTGTATTAGGGTGCAGTGGCAGACAGTGTCGAATGCTGCAGAGAGGTCCAGGAGGATGAGGGCAGCTGTTTCCCTGTTGTCGAGCAGGGATCTAATGTCGTCGGCGGCTGCGATGAGGGCGGTCTCGGTGCTGTGGTTGGCTCTGAAACCAGACTGTGAGGGGTTGAGGGATCCGTTAATCTCGAGGAAGGCGGCGAGCTGTTTGTTGACGGTCTTCTCGATGACTTTGGCAGGAAAAGAGAGGAGAGAGATGGGGCGGAAGTTCTTGAGGTCGGTGGGGTCCGCTGTTGGTTTCTTCAGGAGGGCGCTGAGCTTGGCATGCTTCCAGCTCTCCGGGAAGGTGGCTGTGTTGAAGAAGAGGTTGATGATGTCCCAGGGTTGGGGTGCGATGATGGAGTCGGCCTTGTTGAAGACGTGGTGGGGGCAGGGGCCGGTTGGGGATCCGGAGTGGATGGTGTTCATCGTGCGGGTGGTGTCTTCGGTGCTGACCGGGATCCAGGATCAGAGGGTGGTGGTGGCGGCGGGCGATGGTTCAGTGGTTGGGTGCGTGGTTGGTCCGCTGAAGCTGTTGTGTATGTCGGCGATCTTGCGGTGGAAGGAGGAGACGAGTGAGTCGCAGAGGTCTTGCGAGGGAGTGATGTCCTTGTTTGCGGCGCTGGGGATGGAGAGCTCTTTGACAATGCTGAAGAGTTCCTTGCTGTTGTGGATGTTGTTGTCCAGTCGTTCTTTGAATGTTGCCCTTTTGGTGGTGCGGATCAGCTGGTGGTGTGCGCGGGTGGCATTCTTGAGGGCAGTCATGTTTTCTGTAGTCTGGTCGTGGTGCCAGGCTTTTTCAAGGGTGCAGCAGTTTTTCTTGGATGTTTTGAGTTCGTGGGTGAACCACGAGGCTTTCTTGCTGCCGAGTCTGCTGGGAGGGTTCTTCAGTGGTGCGAGGTCGTCGGCGCAGTTGGTGAGCCACTGTGTGAAGATGCGGGCTGCTTCGTTGGGGTCCGTTGCGCTGGCAGGAGGGTTCTGGCTGAGGGAGGTGGTGAGCTGGTCGGCGGTGATCTTGTTCCAGCTCCTGCAGGGAACCAGTTGCGGGTGGTGGTGGTTCGTGGTTCTCCTGAAGCTGAAGTGGACACAGTTGTGGTCAGTCCAGTGAAGTCCGGTGTAGTGGCTGAAGGAGATGTGCTTGCTGGAGAAGACTGGGTCAAGCGTGTGGCCGGCGTAGTGGGTGGGGGTGTTGACCAGTTGCTTGAGTCCGAGGTTGGCGAGGTTGTCTAGCAGGGTGGTGGTGTTGCTGTCCTTGTTGTTCTCCAGGTGGAAGTTGAGGTCCCCTAGGAGGATGTAGTCAGAGGAGGTGAGGTCGTGCGGGCTGATGAAGTCTGCAATGGCTTCGCTGAATTGTGTGCGTAGTCCCGGGGGTCTGTAGATGAGAGTGCCTCTGAGGGTGGTCTTGGGGTTGGTGTGTATCTAGAAGTGGAGGTGCTCGGCGGCGGTGAGGGTGTCGTCGGAGTTGGTTGTGATGCGGATGGTATTCCTGTGGACGATGGCGATGCCTCCTCCGGTCTGGTTGACGCGATCCTTCCGGGTGATCTTGTATCCGTCCGGGATGGCTATGGCGATGTCGGGCGCTGAGGAGGCGTTCATCCAGGTTTCCGTGAGGAAGGCGACGTCTGGTGATGTTGTGTTGAGTAGGCTTTATTATGAATAGCATATAAGAAGCGTTTCTGACATGGTTTCTGGAGTCCTAACAAAGAATCCCTAAGATCCATGTCATCTGAGAGTAAGGCAAGTGTTGTTTCACCTGGGACAGTGTTGAGGTTTCTAGCCACTCTTGGCACAACTTCCCAACACTGTAAGATGTCACCACCCCTGAGTGTTCTCGTTGTCCGTAGCGTTGGTCAGGCCTATGGATACAAAACCCTTTGGTGGTACCCCTGAATCTTGACTGACACATATTTGTGTCAATAGGCCAAACCAATAGCTACATCCAATTGGGATCTGAAGATTTGTATGAACCCTCATGCATAATGTCATCTAGCATATCCTCACATTGTTGTGTATAGTTATGCCACCCCTCAAAGTGTGCGAGGTATATTCAAGTCCTTCATCTTGGCTAGTCCAAGACAGGAAGTCTGTTGCACTGTGTTGTTCAGCGAGATAATCTGCTGTGGTATGAGATATGGTCTATACAATGCATCAGTTCCTCAACTTGCCATTCTTTAGTCCCCCAGACAGATTTTGTGTCTATGGTGTCCCTGCAAAAGTCGAAACCCGGAAAGACAGCCGGGATTTAAAGGTAGCAGAGTATATCTGTTTCATGTTGGTGAGCATATTTTTCCATGCAGGTGTAGGCGCAATCTTATAATTATAAGATGTTGGGTCTGAAGTGTTAAACCCAGAAAAAAATGCAAATTCCTGTGCAAACGTTTGTCTAATACCTTTCGGTGGTGTCGGGCAATGTTCTCAAGGGTGGTAAGTGAAAACATTACATGGGATACTTGCTTTGTGCAAGAAATGATGACCATAGTGTTGGTACCAAAACATTGCGTCAAAATCAGATGTATCATCATCCAATTCATTGCTAGCGAATTCAGCAGATTGTTCTAAATCAGACAGCATAGAATTTACAATTTGAAAGTCCCAATCATCAGAAAAAGTACTGGAGGTGATGATATCTTTCAAAAACATTTTATACAAATGTGGTATTTTCAAAGGTTCAGTGGGACCAAATACATCATATGAAACCCTATCTCAAACTATTCCTTCAGGAACAGAACTGCTGTAATGTTCACATTGAGATGATGTGTATGGTTTCAGGACCAAGTTCACATGTGGCACTGTGGAGCGTTCTGGGAGACATTGTCCATTCAGAAGCAGGAAAAAGACAGTCACTACACCTATCTAAAGGACTAGGAAAGTAAACCAATTGCAATCCTGAGCTGTAGCCAGGGAGAAACAAAGTAAGTCTTTTTCAACCATTGGTAGATATCATATATTTTTTCTTTGTGGGAAACAGAAGTTGGTGGTGACGCAGGCTCACTCAGATCCAGAGAGAAGGCATCAAAATCGATAAAGTAGCCAGATTCTGTTCGATCTATCTTTGGTAGCTCAGCAAGTTGTGTAGAACTGGCTGTTGACTCGTTTCGAGACATAGTCACATAGATGTCGGTATTAGGACATATTGAGATCTGTGTTTCATTTTTATTTTGTAGCTGTTCAGTTTCAACAGGTACGAGTTCCATTCCATTGTTCGTAAACTCCATTAGTTCATATAGTAGAATCTTCAAACGTTATTAGTCTGTCTGTCTGAACTTCCTGTATGGTAGCAAGAGGAGATCAGCGACTACCCAGGAGCCAATGCGGCCTGCTATTCAGTATGGGCCACATAGTGTGGTTTGATCAGATCAATGGAGACAAATGTTTTTTCTTTTTTTGCTGGAAAGAGGCAGAAGAAGTACTGTTCTTGTTCCTTTGACAGCCAGGACAGGTACAGGTGCTGTTTAAGATGTCCCAAATTATTTTTTGGCCACACTCTTTTCTCTGACCAGGTCCCCGGTCCCCAGCTTTCACTTCCCCAGTGGTGGTGCGTTTTACTTGAACGTTGCTTTTTAATGCCTAGAATTCATTGAGTTCCTGCAAAACAGCCAAATGATCATTGATGTCAAATGCTTTTTCATCCACCACTGTACCGCCACAATTGAGGTTGGGTACCCACAGTCTCCTACCAAGCAGGTCCTCATATGGAGTACGGCCTCCTAGGGAACTTCTTGCCTTTATTAAGTGCCCTCTGGACCGCAGATAGGTAATTGATCCAACTGCCACCTGAGCCTATTACCCTTGCTGTTAAGGATTGCTTTAAGTTCAGTTTTTCCTCTCCACAATCACATTTCCCTCAGGATGATACAGAGAGGAGTTCCGCAAGACCACACTCAAACTTCCCGTAGCGTTTTTGTAAGCCAAAGAGCTAAGCGCAGGGCCATGGTCAGAATGTAATGAGCCAATTGCGTATGTCCCTATAAAGACTTGCAAATCCTTTATAAGAGTTTGACCGTCAGCCGAGTGCTGGGGCAAAACCCACCGGAATCTAGAGCATGAATCCACTGCCACCAGGATGTACCTGTAAGCCCTGTCAAATTGTAAGGGGCTGCAGTGGTCCAAATAGACACATACAAGAGGTCTGTCTGATATCAGCAGTGGTGTTTGTGGAGGGCGTGCTACATTTGAACCCTTCATCTGCTGAAAGATGCCACTCTTAAGGACAAAGCCCTTGCTCTGCTTGGTAAGACTAGCCCACCATTAATGTAGTTTCAGTAGTGAAACCAATGCAGTAATACCTGCATGTGCTGAACCCAGACCCTCATGTGCAGCTAGAATTAAACCTAATCTGGATCTATGTTGGTATTAATCTATCCCCTGTTGTAGGGATTCTGCACATACATAAACTATGCGTAGGAATTCAGGACCTCTGTGTGTAGTGGTGTACCAGAAAACCCGCCTCAGTCCCCAGTGCAACCTTTGGACCATCTAAACCCATTCTAGCCCCAATAGTAAAGATATTCTTTGTATGACTAGACACAGTAAAATGAATCGCACACAATTAGTGTGGGGAATTCACAATCCATATATTTTAGTGCCAGTATTAGGGCTTTTAGTTGTGCCAGCTGTGCAGTGCAATCTCCTAGAGACTGCATCTGCGTACTGAGAGGGCAGAACTAACCATCCCGCATATGTCCTTTTTCAATCGTACAAGTGGCACTTTATTTCTGTTTATTTCCTACGGCAGGCTGAGCAGACCCGTCAGTTTAATTTATGTATTCTTACTGATCTAGAGCCATTATTTCATTCAGGACAGGATATTCTTGTTCGTATTGCAAGAATGCTTGTGTTTATAATGTAGAATCAAATTTGTAGTCTATATCTGTTGCAGTGAGAAAATTAGCCTATTGTATCCATCATGAATGCAGCACTTTAGCGTTTGGAATGCTCGCTTTTGTAACAGTCTCTAAGGTTGGTACTAGAGTCACAACAATTATTTGTTTCCTCTTCAGCTAGTGCTCTTTCTCTCACTACTGAATCCTAATTGAAACCCACAAAGCCCATAAGTACTGCGTGGCCAAGCTATTTGTTTAGCAAAACATTTATTTAGTTTTATAATCAAATTTCAAAATTCATGAAAACATGTCATCCAAAAAGAAAACGCTGTCACAAAACAGCCAAGCAAAATACAAAAACCAACAAATGTGTGCACAATAGGTCCAGAAAATACAAACATGAATACTAAATCGTCAAAGAATTACATGACACCAAAATGCAACTTAGAATACATTACATACCTTTCAAATAAATTGCAATCAAGAAAACATTCAACATATACAAAACAAGCCAGTCCTATAAACTGAAAACACCAGTGGACAGGCGGAATTAAGAATGGAACACAACTGCCTGCCTGTCTCACAAAAACCTGTGACTGGGTATTCAGTCTGGTTGCACGCAAGGGCCCACACAGGTGGACTTAATTTAATCCCTAGCTGCACCCCTCTCTTTTATCACAGGCTGGGAGTCAACGCGTTTCGAAACAGGATAAATGACGGTTCTCCTCAGGACAGGGACTGGATACAATCTTCACTGTAAAAAAAATTAAAAAGGGGGTGGTGTCAAACCAGTAGTGTCACAAGTGAAGGGACCTCTCTGTCTAACCACAAGTGCATAAAACAAAAAATTACCTGCACCACGAACAAGGGAGTTGCAGGAATGGAGAGAAATTGATGAGCAGAAAAGTAATTCTGTGAAGGAAATGAATAGCAGAAATAAATAGGTGGCAGAGGGGGCGATGGAGTGAATAGTTTAGGCACCCTCACCGAGTTCCTGTGTTGAAAATTACAAAGTAAATACCTGGATCACGTTGGAAAGGTGTCCAACAGCAGAGCGCCCGCAACGCGGTGCGCCGTGGGGAAGAGACAAGGTTCACATTCCTTGTAACAACTGGAAAGGGAAAGCAGTACAAGCCCACATCAGTCAGCGAACTGTAATAATAAAAAAATTGGATGTAGCTCCAACAGCCATGTGCTGCACTTCTCCTACCTGCACGTAATACATAAGTGAAGGCGGCTGGAGAGGAGGTAAATCACTGAGCCTTGCACAGGTTTAGTTGGAGGCGGGACGGGTTGTATCGCACGAAGCCGCTGTGGAGAACAAAGAGGGAACAGGTCACATAGCCTGAAACGGCGTGCAATCCATCTGCTGCATTAGGCAAACAGGCTCGAAAACAGCACTTACTTGTGCACGCGGGATTCAATCCAGGCGGCTGCCGAACGCGTTCACTGTTGAACCGGGGTTTGAAGGGGAATGAATCCTACACTGATACGAACTCGGAAAGCGAAAAAGGACTAGAGAAGGTGCTATGAATGCTGGTACTGGTGGTCCTACCGGTTAGGCTGGAGATCTGACGCTACTGGTTGGGTGAAACAGTATCACTTACTCATTATTTGTATGATTCAGAGAACACTGCCATAGTGCCTGCACAGGCAAAGTTGTCACAAGGCTAATCTCAAGTTCTATATGTGACAAGCACCCATACTTTTAGACTGGTTCTTCGGGCACCGCCTGAGTGTATACAAAAACAGGCAGGATTCATTCCATGCTAGTGACAAGGTAAAATGTGTCTCACATTATTTTTTCACAAGAGAAATTAGCACAAAAAATATAGTTTATAATGCAACAACCAAACACATGGCATGTATGTACCCACACAAGCTCCAACCCAGAGCACATATGTAATGTCAACCACATAGGACATTGCCATTGTATGAAAAGTGGCCACTAATCATAATAGATATAGTGCAACGGGGAGGAGTGAAGGAAAAAGTTATGTAATGTACAGAGTGACTTAGTTGCCAGGGTCCAGCAGCACGGCCATGGCTCAATTGCAGATTTAAAGGTTACCTAATTTAGACATTTCATTGAGGCCAGAGTTTGAAGTGTCGAACTTCAGAATGAGGTAGGCCTCCTTTTGAGAGAGGCGTACATCCGGGTCCGCACTGCCGCCTCTGATGACCGCAAGCACGGTCCATCTGATGTCATTGGCTGAGTGTTTATATTGTATAAAATGAGAAACCAATGGGGCTGTCAGAGTCTTGTTATTTATTCTGGAGCGATGTTGAATGATTCGCTGACGAACTTCTTGGGTGGTCTTCCCAATGTACACCTTTTTGCAGGGGCATTGGATTGCATATACTGTATTTTTGGTCTTACAGTTAGTGTGTTCGTTGTGTCTCCAAAATTTTTTGCCGTCCGTAAACAAGGTACCCTTAATTGTAAGATCACAGACTGTGCATGTTCCGCATTTCCGATGTCCCTTGACTGGATTGGACCCAAAGATGGTGCCTTGAGTATCTCTTTTGGCAGGGGACCGTGTTGAGGTAATCTGGCTGATACTGCGATTTTTTTTTAGGGCAAAGAGTGGTACTCCGACATCTGGTAATACTTCTTCAACCAGGTGCCAGCACTTTCTGATAGTTTTTTGAAGTTGGCTGGTGTGAGGGACAAACGTGGAAACACAAACTATCCTTTGGGTTGCAGGTCTCGATCTTTTTTCTAGCAGATGTTCCCTGGGCGTCCATCTGGCTCTTTTCATAGAGTGCTTCAAAAGCTTGTGGGGATAGCCTCTTTCTTGCAGTTTGGCCATCAGTGTTTGTCCATGGTAATCGAACTGCTGTGTAGATGAACAATTTCGTCTCACACGGAGAAATTGTCCGTATGGGAGGTTGTCCCGCAGACTCCTGGGATGATAACTCCTATAGTGGAGTGCATTGTTCTTATCAGTCTTCTTTTGGTAAAGAGAGCACATGAGTCCTTCTGGCTTAGCTGACACCTCCACATCCAGGAAGGCTAAGCTTTTGGAATTATAGCTCAGACTGAATTTGATGTCGGGGCTTCTGTCATTCAACCAGACGTGGAATTCTTCGAGTAGAGCAGAGGACCCATTCCAGACGCACCAGACATCGTCTATATATCTGAGCCACTGCTCAATGTGATCTCTGTATGGATTGTTAGAATACACAAATCTCTCCTCATATTGACCCATGTAAAGAATTGCCATTTCAGGCGCAAAGGGGCAGCCCATGGCAGAGCCTTGGATTTGCAGAAACATTTCTTCCTCAAATGTGAATAAGTTTCTTTTTAAGGCCAATGCAGCAAACGAGACAATGAGATTGGTTGGAACCCTGTGTGGACGTGGTCTGGTTTCAAGGTATAGCTCAATGACATCCAGGCCATCCTGCTGCGGGATCTGCGTATATAAGGAAGATACGTCCATGGTGACGAGCAGTTGAGAATTGGAGTCAAATTTCCAGCCTTCGACCCTATTGATGAAATCCATGGTGTCTCTTAGATACGATGGAACTTGGACAACACGGGGTTTCAGAAAGATATCCACAAATTGTGAAATCGGTTCAAAAACGGAGTCACACCCCGACACAATGGGGCGTCCTAGGGGTACTTTGGAGTCTTTGTGCACTTTCAGAAGAAAGTACAGATGGGGAGTTCGTGGAAATTTCTTCACCAGATATTCGGACTCCTTCGGACCAAGTATTCCCGCATCTCTGGCCTCGTTCACAAGTTTGGTGACCTCATCTAATATTTGGGCTGTGGGGTCATGTGTGATCCGGCGATACCAATCCTGATTATAGACATGACTTCTTCCTTCAGTTCTGTACAGATCCTTGGACGAGAGGACCACAACCCCTCCTTTGTCTGCAGGCCTTATGATGGCCTCCTGCTGATTCTTCAGTTGGTGTATGGCTTCCCTTTGTTTCTTGGTGATGTTCCTAGTGACAAAAGGGCGTCTCTTTTCCAATATGTTCAGAGATTACATAACAGAGCGCTCAAAGGCAATGATGTTCTTTGAGATAGTGTGGTTCGGAGGGCAGAATGTCGATTTGTTACGAAGGCCCGAAGCTTCTGTTTGGACCTGGTCCGGCGACTCTCTGAAGAACCATCTCAATCTGATTTTTCTAAAAAATTCCATGACCTCCAGTTTAATTTTGGTGAAATCCATGGCTGTTCCAGGAACAAAAGAAAGGCCCAATTCCAAGATTTCTTTTTCAGTCTGAGTTAGAATTTTTTCGGAGATGTTGATAATGGCTGTGCTGCTGGACCCTGGCAACTAAGTCACTCTGTACATTACATAACTTTTTCCTTCACTCCTCCCCGTTGCACTATATCTATTATGATTAGTGGCCACTTTTTATACAATGGCAATGTCCTATGTCGTTGACATTACATATGCGCTCTGGGTTGGAGCTTGTGTGGGCACATACATGCCATGTGTTTGGTTGTTGCATTATAAACTATATTTTTTGTGCTAATTTCTCTTGTGAAAAAATAATGTGAGACACATTTTGCCTTGTCACTAGCATGGAATGAATCCTGCCTGTTTTTGTATACACTCAGGCGGTGCCCGAAGAACCAGTCTAAAAGTATGGGTGCTTGTCACATATAGAACTTTAGATTAGCCTTGTGACAAATTTGCCTGTGCAGGCACTATGGCAGTGTTCTCTGAATCATACAAATAATGAGTAAGTGATACTGTTTCACCCAACCAGTAGCTTCAGATCTCCAGCTTAACCGGTAGGACCACCAGAACCAGCATTCATAGCACCTTCTCTAGTCCTTTTTCGCTTTCCGAGTTCGTATCAGTGTAGGATTCATTCCCCTTCAAACCCCCGTTCAACAGTGAACGCGTTCGGCAGCCGCCTGGATTGAATCCCGCGTGCACAAGTAAGTGCTGTTTTCGAGCCTGTTTGCCTAATGCAGCAGATGGATTACACGCCGTTTCAGGCTATGTGACCTGTTCCCTCTTTGTTCTCCACAGCGGCTTTGTGCGGTACAACCCGTTCCGCCTCAAACTAAACCTGTGCAAGGCTCAGTGATTTACCTCCTCTCCAGCCACCTTCACTTATGTATTACGTGCAGGTAGGAGAAGTGCAGCACATGGCTGTTGGAGCTACATCCAATTTTTTTATTATTACAGTTCGCTGACTGATGTGGGCTTGTACTGCTTTCCCTTTCCAGTTGTTACAAGGAATGTGAACCTTGTCTCTTCCCCACGGCGCACCGCGTTGCGGGCGCTCTGCTGTTGGACACCTTTCCAGCGTGATCCAGGTATTTACTTTGTAATTTTCAACACAGGAACTCGGTGAGGGTGCCTAAACTATTCACTCCATCGCCCCCTCTGCCACCTATTTATTTCTGCTATTCATTTCCTTCACAGAATTACTTTTCTGCTCATCAATTTCTCTCCATTCCTGCAACCCCCCTTGTTCGTGGTGCAGGTAATTTTTCGTTTTATGCACTTGTGGTTAGACAGAGAGGTCCCTTCACTTGTGACACTACTGGTTTGACACCACCCCCTTTTTAATTTTTTTTAAAGTGAAGATTGTATCCAGTCCCCGTCCTGAGGAGAACCGTCATTTATCCTAGTTCGAAACGCGTTGACTCCCAGCCTGTGATAAAAGAGAGGGGTGCAGCTAGGGATTAAATTAAGTCCACCTGTGTGGGCCCTTGCGTGCAACCAGACTGAATACCCAGTCACAGGTTTTTGTGAGACAGGCAGGCAGTTGTGTTCCATTCTTAATTCCGCCTGTCCACTGGTGTTTTCAGTTTATAGGACTGGCTTGTTTTGTATATGTTGAATGTTTTCTTGATTGCAATTTATTTGAAATGTATGTAATGTATTCTAAGTTGCATTTTGGTTTCATGTAATTCATTGACGATTTAGTATTCATGTTTGTATTTTCTGGACCTATTGTGCACACATTTGTTGGTTTTTGTATTTTGCTTGGCTGTTTTGTGACAGCGTTTTCTTTTTGGATGACATGTTTTCATGAATTTTGAAATTTGACTATAAAACTAAATAAATGTTTTGCTAAACAAATAGCTTGGCCACGCAGTACTTATGGGCTGTGTGGGTTTCAATTAGGATTCAAAAGTTCCCTGGCAAGCCACTTTGTTCTGTTTCTTCAATTATTGAGGTCCAGGCCGGCCAGTTGTTAGGACCCTAACCTTTCTGTGTACACTTTCTCTCACTACAGCAGTCTGTACTGCTGTCAGTATTTTTTCAGTGGATGCAAAACACATTACAGCTTTTGTGTACAAATGAGATTTGTATGCAATGGGTACAGTTTTACCTTCATTGAAGGTGAGGTACGTGTACCCAGATTGACCCACAATTACACGCACACATGTGTGTAATTGTTTGGAAGCTTTCATGTCAGCTTGAAGGGAACATAGTGTTTCTGTGTGTTCCTATGTCCAATGTCGAACTGAAAAATCAGGTCCAATTAAGTAGTGGAAAGGCTTTACTTTTTCTGCGTAATCTAAAATGTATGTTCTGCCAAAATTGAGGAATCCTACAAAGCACTGTTGATTTTTTTGAGTATTTGGAAGTTTGAGCAGCGCACATTTTTCAAACAAATTAGCTGCCTGGCACTTCACTTCACTTGAGAGCTCATATCCTAAAAATATAACATTGAGGTGGGCAATCTTAGATTTTTTAAAGTTAAATTTGTAGCCCTTAGAGACAAATTCCAGAATTATGTTATTCACCCTGTGCAAATGATCCAATAGTTCATTGTCTGTCAGATGAATATCATCTACATAGGACAATGCCTCCTCATCAGAATTTTACTGTAACTCTGATACTCTTTGTCAGGCACCGTCTCAATACTCCTCGGGGCTGTGCTGAAAGACCTATACCAACACCCACACAACAATCCCGAAGCCTGAAGTGTTTAACACAGACTAACAGAATAGTTCCGTTAGCGCGGGAAAGGAAGGGGACAGCAGGGAGGGAGATCTGAAACGACAAAGTCAATTTGTTTAGAATAACACCCCCCCCCCTTCTATTTCACTTGATTCCTTCTCACCACGATTTCTATACCAAAACACCTGTGTGTTCAAACCCCTACCTGAAAAGGAAAATAAGATGTCTTTGTCTACAGGAGAGATAGGCTTAGGGTACTACCAGAGACGGCAACCAACTAGAAAAGAACAAGGAATAGTATAAGGTGATGCTATATTCCTCACAGGTTGTATACACATTTACACCAATACCTTACCTACCACTTTAGTTCTGTGCTCTGCCTTGGGCTGCACTTTTCCCTCTGATTAGACACCCCCCTGTAGTTTCTCTCCTGCACTGAAGAAAAAATATAACGAAGAAATGTTGTCAACAGACAAAATGAATGCAAACACTGTAGGTTACTTCACCCTCTTTTCTTTCCTTCCCATGAAATAATTGCTTTAAAAGCCTATGGGCAATAATGAGTCCTTGCAACTCCTTCGTAGTATTCAGAATGGTGTGTACTTCTAGCAGTTTGAGCCCAAACTGCTTTGACCGGGAGAAAGAGTTGACACACCCAGAATACTTTACTGTTACTTGTTCAACTCCAACTTAATCACGAACCGGTGACTACATTTTTTCCCCACAAGAGAATGCAGCTGCACTTTTCCTCCAACCGGGAAAACAAACGTCGGATCCTCTGAATGAAATGCAACAGAGAGAGTATGATACACACAGTCGCGTGTATCTCCAAAACAGCACCACTCGAACCAAACCCGACACCAAGCCGGGTCTCCAAACCAAAGTCCAAACAGAATGCTTTACTCACTATTGTGCCGCTTCTCCGCTCTCTTACAAACCTCAGTACCAGCTCCGCAAGAATTATCGGCACCGACAGCGGACGCCACAGAGCTTTAGTTCCGGGGAATGCGTGGCTAGCGTCGTTGCGTTGCGTAGCCGCTTGGCCTGCCGGGAAACGTAGTTCTATCCTGGAGGATTGCCGAATGCCACGCATTTTGCGGACAGCGGCGCACTCATAACCACAATTCTGACAGTACATCCCCCCTTACAAGGGACGCTGTCCAGGAGCGGGCCGATCTGGATGCAGTCTATGGAACCGGGACACGAGTTGGGGTGCGTGCACCGAACCTGCCGGTTCCCAGGAGTTCTCTTCCGGGCCATAGCCCTTCAATGAAAGCAGGTATTGGAATCGCCCCCTCACCCTTCTGGAGTCAAGAACCCGCAGAACCTCATATTCATGATCATGCTGTACCCAAACTGGCAAGGGAGCACGACTAACAGGGACAAGAGAGGGCTTCAGCAGAGACACATGAAACACAGGATGAATCTTGAAATGTGCAGGCAACCGCAACTTCACAGCCACAGGGTTCACCCGTTTAACCACCCGATAAGGACCAATGAACCTGGGATTAAACACTCTAGGTCTCCTAAATCTAATGTGTTTAGTGGACAACCATACTAGGTCGTCCTTTTTGTACACAGGGCTCGGCCTACGATGTTTGTCCGCCTGCACTTTGTACCTCACCTTGGCCTGAACAAGATTCCTACGCATCGGCAGAAGTATCTTGCGAATGCGCATCAATCTTGTTTTGACGTCTGGCAGCCAAACAGTGTCACTCGGGAGCACCAAGGGATTAACCCTAGGATGATGACCATATGAACTGAAAAAAGGGGAATGACCAGTAGAAGAGTGTTGCGTGCTATTGTAAGCCAGTTCCGCCACCCACAGCCAATCCACCCAGGAATCTGTATCTGCCTGAACATAGCAACGGAGATATTGTTTCAGGGATTGATTAAGTCTCTCCGTTTGGCCATCGGACTGGGGGTGGAAACTAGTGGATAGAGAAGAGGATATATGTAATGCTGAACACCAGACTTTCCAAAAGCGGGCAGTGAATTGGGCCCATCTTTCCGACACTATCACCCTCTGGAGACCGTGCAACCTCACCACATGCATCAATAGAAGGTGAGCTAATAGACCCGCTGTAGGAACCTGATCACAAGCAAGAAAGTGTCCCATCTTCGTAAGATAATCCACAATGACCAGAATGGCGGGCTTGCCCTGATCCTTAGGGAGTCCAACGATAAAATCCACAAAAGAAACTCTCCCATGGTGCTTCGGGAGTGGGTAATGGTTGTAAATCCCTGGGGTTGTTGACGGTCGGATTTCATTCTGGCACACTGCACACACTGTTTTCCCCAATGGCCTAAATCAATGCGAATGGAAGGCCACCAGAATTGCCTCAAAGCCTTCTCAAGAGTCTTCACCTGTCCCATATGGCCTGCACTAGGTGTATCGTGGCACCATTTAAACACAGTTCTTTGCAATGATTTGTTAGGCACAAGCACTTGTGTTCCCTTCATGGCCACTCCCTGTTTCATTTTCCACTCAGGATGGTGGCGAAGCCAAGTTCTCCAGACACAGGACTGTATCCCTGAACGCACTGCTTGCAAAAAAATCTCCTGAATGGGTAACACACACCACATTGGAGGGATCAATGATGGATCTGTTTAGGGTTATGGTATGCATCACAGGGTTTTCTTGCCGGGTTAATGCGTCCGCCTTCTTGTTGTTCACTCCGGGCCTGTAGGTGACGATAAATCTGTATTCCTCAAAAAACAACATCCAGCGTAACTGTCTGGGGATGAGATGACGGGCTGCTCTTATGAATTGTAGGTTGCGATGGTCGGTATAGACCGTAACCTGATGCACCGCTCCCAACAACCAATGTCTCCACTCTAAAAACGCATCTCTGATTGCCAGTAACTCTTTTTCCGCTATGGTGTAGTTTATTTCTGTGGGACTGAGTTTCCGTGACATGAAAGCAATAGGGTGTAAGATTCCAGTGGTTTCGTGTCTTTGAGACAGAACAGCCCCTAACGCTAATTCGGATGCATCTGCTTCCACCACAAAGGGCAGTTCCGGGTCGGCATGAGTCAAAACAGGAGCTCTGGTAAAGGCATCTTTCAATCCATCAAAAGCCCTTTGTGTTTCCGCATCCCAAAGAAACGGAACATTCTTTCTCGTGAGCCGGGTTAAGGGGGTCACCAAGGCAGAGAATCCACTAATAAAGCGTCTATAAAAGTTGGCAAACCCCAATAGACACTGGATGTCTTTGACAGTACATGGACGAGGCCATTCTTTTATGGCTTTAACTTTTCTTTCTGCCATAACCTGACCTGAGGGTGTAAGCATTACCCCCAGAATATAAACGGTGGTCACATGGAATTCACATTTTGTGATTTTACAATAAAGATGATGATACATCAAGGCCTCTAACACCCTGCTCACATGTATTCGATGTTCATCCGTGGAGTTAGAGTACACCAGGATGTCGTCGATGTAGACGACTACAAAATTATCCAGAAATTCCCTTAGTACCTCATTCAAAAACGAATTGGAATGCGGCGGGGGCATTACAAAGACCGAAGGGCATCACTAGGTATTCGAAGAGCCCATACCGCGTTTTGAAGGCCGTCTTCTATTCGTCACCCCTTCTTATGCGGACCAGATGGCATGCGCCTCGCAGGTCAAGCTTAGTATATATTGTAGCTGCTCTGACTTGTTCCAATAAGACAGGGATCAATGGCAAAGGATACTGATTTTTAATTGTAATGGAATTTAGTGCATGATAGTCAATGCAGCACCTCCTCTCTCCGTTCGCCTTAGGGATAAAAAACAAAGGCGACGATGCTGGTGACCTCGAAGGTCGTATGTACCGATAGCCTGGTATTGTAGATAAATTTGTATTCAGGGGTATGGTATTTGATGGGACCTGCTATCAATTCACTACCATCTACGGCATATACAATTTCAGGTTGTTTCTTGGAGATAAGCTGTATACCCAGTCTTTCAGCTTCTGCATAGTCTATAAAACAACCCGTGGCCCCAGAGTCCACCATAGCATTGACTTCTTTTTCTCCTGACTCAACAACCAAAGACATGGTCAAAAACACATGATTCCTTTCCTAATCACAACCAGGCATAATTGAAGGGATGATGGTCCGACTTGAGGGTTCCTCTCCTTCCACTCTCAAGCACTGGAGTTTTCCGTCTTCTTGTCAGAAGCTCCGGCCGCGACTTGACTGGTCCTATATCTTCCGGTCTTAGGCTTCACTGGACACTCCCGTAGATAGTGCCATTTTCTCCCGCAATATAAACAGAGGCCATTTTTTCAGCGATGTTCCTTTTCACTGAGGGTTAGAGAAGCCCGGACTGCTCCTATCTCCATAGCGTCTTGTGCCTGGTGGTTTTTTCTCCTCCTCCTCCTCGATCATAAACTACCACTGTCGGCTCTTTCTTTCTTAGTTCACCTTTTTTCTCCCTTATCCAATGATCCAGGCGTAGAGCGAGTTCGATAAGAGCAGAACAGGTACGGGGTTGCGGATCGATGTGTGCCAGCATATCCTTCATTTCATCATTCAGGCCTTGATAGAACAACGCTGATTGTTTAACTTCGGGCCAATCGGTTTCCGCAACCAGGCGACGGAAATTATTCAGATAAGTTACTAAATCTGTGTTACCCTGCTTAAGGACCAACAGCTCTCTGTCAGCCGAAAACGTCTCAGCTCTGCGGTCAAATGTTTTTTCAAACTCGACTCTGAATTCATCCCAATCGTAGAGTAAGGGGTCGTCTCTTCTAACCACCGGGACAGCCCACTGCGCAGCTTCCCCCCCAAGGTAGGAAATTAGAAAAGCCACCCGTGCCTGATTGGTTGAAAACATTTTTGGTTTACACATGAAGTGTAAAAGCACTTGTGTCATGAAAACCTGGACTTTTTTGTTGTCCCCATAAAACCGTTCAGGGGGAGCTAGCGGTATTTGTGTGGGCATTTCTACAACTACAGAGGTGGTAGGCGCAGTGCTAGCCCCAGCATCAAAAGGATTCCCCTGCAAGTGATCCATTCTGGCCCGTAATTGCGCGTTCTCAGTTCTGGAAGCCACCACTCCTCTATTGGAGGCTGCCAGCTCTGTTTGAACCAAGGCCAGGGCTGCCAGAACGTCATCAAGCGTGGCCATTCTCTTTCAAGACAGCCAAGAGGAGAACCGTTTTCTTGGGCCGATAATTCTGTCAGGCACCGTCTCAATACTCCTCGGGGCTGTGCTGAAAGACCTATACCCACACCCACACAACAATCCCGAAGCCCGAAGTGTTTAACACAGAATAACAGAATAGTTCCGTGAGCGCGGGAAAGGAAGGGGACAGTGGGGAGGGAGATCTGAAACGACAAAGACAATTTGTTTAGAATAACACCCCCCCCCCTTCTATTTCACTTGATTCCTTCACACCACGATTTTTATACCAAAACACCTGTGTGTTCAAACCCCTACCTGAAAAGGAAAATAAGATGTCTTTGTCTACAGGAGAGATAGGCTTAGGGTACTACCAGAGACGTCAACCAACTAGAAAAGAACAAGGAATAGTATAAGGTGATGCTATATTCCTCACAGGTTGTATACACATTTACACCAATACCTTACCTACCACTTTAGTTCTGTGTTCTGCCTTGGGCTGCACTTTTCCCTCTGATTAGACACCCCACTGTAGTTTCTCTCCTGCACTGAAGAAAAAATATAACGAAGAAATGTTGTCGACAGACAAAATGAATGCAAACACTTTAGGTTACTTCACCCTCTTTTTTCTTTCCTTCCCATGAAATAATTGCTTTAAAAGTCTATGGGCAATAATGAGTCCTTGCAACTCCTTCGTAGTATTCAGAATGGTGTGTACTTCTAGCAGTTTGAGCCCAAACTGCTTTGACCGGGAGAAAGAGTTGACACACCTTGAATACTTTACTGTTACTTGTTCAACTCCACCTTAATCACGAACCAGTAACTAGATTTTTTCCCCGCAAGAGAATGCAGCTGCACTTCTCCTCCAACTGGGAAAACAAACGTCTAGATCCTCTGAATGAAATGCAACAGAGAGAGTATGATACACACAGCCGCGAGTATCTCCAAAACGGCACAACTCGAACCAAACCCGACACCAAGCCGGGTCTCCAAACCAAAGTCCAAACAGAATGCTTTACTCACTATTGTGCCGCTTCTCCGCTCTCTTACAAACCTCAGTACCAGCTCGGCAAGAATTATCGGCACCGACAGCAGACGCCACAGAGCTTTAATTCCGGGGAATGCGTGGCTAGGGTCGTTGCATTGCGTAGCCGCTTGGCCTGCCGGGAAACGTAGTTCTATCCTGGAGGATTGCCGAATGCCACGCATTTTGCAGACAGCGGCGCACTCATAACCACAATTCTGACACTCTTGCTGAGAATATCCCTGGGCTATTCTTATACCCTCGGGCAGTCTACAGAATTGGTGGTGATAATCAAGGTCTGAAAATGCTGTTAAATATCTGCTTTCAGGTGCTACATTTTGGCAGAAGAAACCACTTGAGATATCTAATATTGTTTTGTATTTCTTCTGTAAAATGTTATTCATTAATGCGACACTGTGTGCATTTTGTACTGCAAATGTTCTTGTGCATGTGTTCAAATGCCTATAGTCTAAAACTAGACAGTATGAATTGTCGGGTTTCATTAAGGGAACAGAGGATTATTCATCAAAGAGGTGTAATTCTCAATAACATCTTGATATTCAAGTTGATCTGAGATCTCCCTAACCTGTTTCTTTGCGTCATATTTTATAGGGTACTACCTCTGTGGAGTTGGAGTCGTTTTTACTGGGATTTCATGGTGAGGTGAATCAGCATCCCTCCCTAAATGATTGTGCTATAATGCAGGAGCTAGTGCTATTGCCCACTCCTGCGCGTATGAATGTTTTTATGATTGTGGAACGAGGTGGGAGAAGGCTGGTAATATTATAACATCTCCTTTTGGGCAATCCATCACAAACTCAGGTGGCCAATCTTTTTCAGCCAAATGGAGACCGTTTCCAAAAGTCAGGTTCTCCCAAAAGAGACATTTCAATTTCCTTGGTATGTGCCACTCCATTTGGAGTGTTATTTCATGTACCTTATGTGGGACACCCCCACTTTTATCAGGTGTTTCCACCGTGATATGTTAATTCAACTCTGCTGAAATTCCATCAGGTTCTGGCAAGCTTTAGTTACTTCTGCTGTGCTGTCTAGAATTGTCAGAGCCATTCCCCGTTCAGTACTTGAGTCCTCAGTAGCCTGGGCATTTCTTATTTTAAGGCCAGCTACCTTCTTTCTTTTCAATTGAGGTTTAGATTTGGGTTTATCTTCTAGTTTGATAATGTACTCTGACGTGCGATGTGTGTCTCTTGGCTTGGCTCGCTCTTCTGATCTGTGTTCTGACCGTCCTTCCCTCTCAGAGTTTTTGGATGAATCCTGAAAGGAACGAGAGGAATGTGTATCAGTAGCCTGATACCTGTTAGGTTTTTAAGGTTATATCTCTTGTCAGAGGGCTCCTGTTGAGGAGACCCACCCCATCAATGTGATGTATTCTGCTTGTTTTTTTATTGTTTATTATTTCTTTTTAGAAGAATCGGGTCCTTGCTTGGAGTTAGCCTTTTCAGGATTACCCATTAATTGTGGTTTCACAGGTCTAGCTCCCAAATTATCACTTCCCAGCGAAGCATAGGTCTCTGATAACTTTAAGTTACTTCCGCTCCTGTTGTGCAGGAGTGGATTCCCTCCGGCGTTGGCGTATAAGCACTGCTGCTGCCTCCCCTTTTATGTTTGCTAACATAATTGCAGATACCTGTGAAAATTGCCTATCAATTTCATTTCTAAGTCCAGAGCAGGTCCAACCCCATGCTCGTTCTGTTTTTGTTTTCTACTTCTAATATGACTGGTATTGTGGTTTTACCATGAGTCCTGGTGCAGATGGCAGTGAAGACTGTACCCGAAGTGGTACAATCCTCTATCTGGGGAGCTATTCTCATTGGCAAGCAAATTGTCAGTATTCTGTGCTTTTCTTGCAGTCCTGTATGTGGAAACATTGCCTCAAGCTGTACTATTTCTGTGCTATCAAAAATGGCATTTGCTCACGTTTAGTGGGCATTTTTCCCATAATGGCATTCAGCATTCGTGGGATGCTTTTAAATCTAGTCCCTTTTAGTTGACCTGTTTGAGTAACCCTTGTAGGTTGAAGTGTGAGTGTTCGCATTATAAAGTGTGTAAGATTTCTGTAAAGTTTTTTTACTTCTCTGTTGAAGTGGGCATAAGTCTGCTGTCGGCAATATGTCAATCTCTGGATGCGGTGTGTAAACAGCTAGAATCTCTGGTGAGCAGGCCGAGTCTCACTTTATATGTGGTTTGGGGGAGGGCTCAGTTAAACTAATTTATATGTTCATGGTAAGTTAATGGGCTTCTATGTCGTCATATGGAGAGTATTCATCTGGTATTTCACCCAGAGAGTAAGAATGAAATGCATGTGTGCATGCATCTGTAGGTGGGAATTTGACCCAAGAATAGAACTCTCTGTTCTGTATGCCTTGTGTGCCTCAACCACAATGGTAACAGTCCCACCTAACGCTGGGACCTCACAATCTGCTAATTGTAAACTAAGTGCCTTTTTGCGATTTTCTGAAATGTTTATAACATCTTCCTGACCCGGTGTCCCTCAAAACCTGGGTATACGTGTTAAACAAAAACAGTTGTTTCTGTTGGGGTTTACAAATTGCCGCAGAGTACTCAAGTAGCACTGGTTTACTTGTAGCAAGTAACAATAATTTAAGGAAAGAAAATGACATAACACATACCGAGGTGTAGAATTCAATGCTGTATTCAAAAAGCGATACAAAAGGGGTACAGTCCAGCCCGCACTGCCAAGCCATGTCTTCCCTGGACCGGAAACAATCATCCTGGGACCGGTTTCGGATTCATAATCCTCATCAGCCAGGCTATCTTGAATCCAGCGGCCAAGTGAGCAAGGGACTCACGTCTGAGCATACCCTGCCAACTTAGGGCGAACAAAGCGATACAAAAGGGGATGATGGACGGAGCGTTTGAGCAAATCAAACACTCACCCCCAGTCAACTGATCTGGGTTTAATCCATCACCATTCTTTAGCTCACTCAGCCACCCCAGTTTAGGCATGGCCATATGCAGATCAGACTGACCCTGTGCCTCATGGGAACAGTCCAGCCCGAACTGCCAAGCCATGTCTTCCCTGGACCGGAAACAAGCATCCTGGGACCGGTTTCGGATTCATAATCCTCTTCAGCCGGGCTATCTTGAATCCAGTGGCCAAGTGAGCAAGGTACTCACGTCTGAGCATACCCTGCCAACTTAGGGCGAACAAAGCAATACAAAAGGGGCTGATGGACAGAGCGTTTGAGCAAATCAAACACTCACCCCCAGTCAACTGATCTGGGTTTAATCCATCACCATTCTTTAGCTCACTCAGCCACCCCAGTTCAGACATGGACATATGCAAATCAAACTGACCCTGTGCCTCATGGGAACAGTCCAGCCCGAACTGCCAAGCCATGTCTTCCCCCTGACCGTAAACAAGCATCCTGAGACCGGTTTTGGATTCATAATCCTCATCAGCCAGGCTATCTTGAATCCAGTGGCCAAGTGAGCAAGAGACTCACGTCTGAGCATACCCTGCCAACTTAGGGCGAACAAAGCGATACAAAAGGGGATGATGGACGGAGCGTTTGAGCAAATCAAACACTCACCCGCAGTCAACTGATCTGGGTTTAATCCATCACCATTGTTTAGCTCACTCAGCCACCCCAGTTCAGACATGACCATATGCAAATCAGACTGACCCTGTGCCTCATGGGAACAGTCCAGCCCGAACTGCCAAGCCATGTCTTCCCTGGACCGGAAACAAGCATCGTGGGACCGGTTTCGGATTCATAATCCTCATCAGCCAGGCTATCTTGAATCAAGTGGCCAAGTGAGCAAGGGACTCAAGTCTGAGCATACCCTGCCAACTTAGGGCGAACAAAGCGATACAAAAGGGGATGATGGACGGAGCGTTTGAGCAAATGAAACACCCACCCAAAGTCAACTGATCTGGGTTTAATCCATCACCATTCTTTAGCTCACTCAGCCACCCCAGTTCAGACATGGCCATATGCAAATGAGACTGACCCTGTGCCTCAAGGGAACAATCCAGCCCGAACTTCCAAGCCATGTCTTCCCTGGACCGGAAACAAGCATCCTGGGACCGGTTTCGGATACATAATCCTCACCAGCCAGGCTGTCTTGAATCCAGTGGCCAGGTGAGCAAGGGACTCACGTGTGAGCATACCCTGCCAACTTAGGGCGAACAAAGCGATACAAAAGGGGATGATGGACGACGCGTTTGAGCAAATCAAACACTCACCCCCAGTCAACTGATCTGGGTTTAATCGATCACCATTCTTTAGCTCACTCAGCCACCCCAATTCAGACATGGCCATATGCAAATCAGACTGACCCTGTGCCTCATGGGAACAGTCCAGCCCGAACTGCCAAGCCATGTCTTTCCTGGACCGGAAACAAGCATCATGGGACCGGTTTTGGATTCATAATCCTCATCAGCCAGGCTATCTTGAATCCAGTAGCCAAGTGAGCAAGGGACTCACGTCTGAGCATACCCTGCCAACTTAGGGCGAACAAAGCGATCAAAAGGGGATAATGGACGGAGCGTTTGAGCAAATCAAACACTCACCCCCTGTCAACTGATCTGGGTTTAATCCATCACCATTCTTTAGCTCACTCAGCCACCCCAGTTCAGACATGGCCATATGCAAATCAGACTGACCCTGTGCCTCATGGGAACAGTCCAGCCTGAACTGCCAAGCCATGTCTTCCCTGGACCGGAAACAAGCATCCTGGGACCGGTTTCGGATTCATAATCCTCATCAGCCAGGCTATCTTGAATCCAGTGGCAAAGTGAGCAAGGGACTCACGTCTGAGCATACCCTGCCAACTTAGGGCGAACAAAGCGATACAAAAGGGGATGATGGACAGAGCGTTTGAGCAAATCAAACACTCACACCCAGTCAACTGATCTGGGTTTAATCCATCACCATTCTTTAGCTCACTCAGCCACCCCAGTTCAGACATGGCCATATGCAAATCAGACTGACCCTGTGCCTCATGGGAACAGTCCAGCCCGAACTGCCGAGCCATGTCTTCCCTGGACCGGAAACAAGCATCCTGGGACCGGTTTCGGATTCATAATCCTCATCAGCCAGGCTATCTTGAATCCATTGGCCAAGTGAGCAAGGGACTCATGTCTGAGCATACCCTGCCAACTTAGGGCGAACAAAGCGATACAAAAGGGGATGATGGACGGAGCGTTTGAGCAAATCAAACACTCACCCCCAGTCAACTGATCTGGGTTTAATCCATCACCATTCTTTAGCTCACTCAGCCACCCCAGTTCAGACATGGCCATGTGCAAATCAGACTGACCCTGTGCCTCAAGGGACCTGTCCAGCCCGAACTGCCAAGCCATGTCTTCCCTGGACCGGAAACGAGCATCCTGGGACCGGTTTCGGATTCATAATCCTCATCAGCCAGGCTATCTTGAATCCAGTGTCCAAGTGAGCAAGGGACTCACCTCTGAGCATACCCTGCCAACTTAGGGCGAACAAAGCGATACAAAAGGGGATGATGGACGGAGCGTTTGAGCAAATCAAACACCCACCCCCAGTCAACTGATCTGGGTTTAATCCATCACCATTCTTTAGCTCACTCAGCCACCTCAGTTCAGACATGGCCATATGCAAATCAGACTGACCCTGTGCCTCATGGGAACAGTCCAGCCCGAACTTCCAAGCCATGTCTTCCCTGGACCGGAAACAAGCATCCTGGGACCGGTTTCGGATTCATAATCCTCATCAGCCAGGCTATCTTGAATCCAGTGGCCAAGTGAGCAAGGGACTCACGTCTGAGCATACCCTGCCAACTTAGGGCGAACAAAGCAATACAAACGGGGATGATGGACGGAGGGTTTGAGCAAATCAAACACTCACCCCCAGTCAACTGATCTGGGTTTAATCCATCACCACTCTTTAGCTCACTCAGCCACCCCATTTCAGACATGGGCATATGCAAATCAGACTGATCCTGTGCCTCATGGGAACTGTCCAGCCCGAACTGCCAAGCCATGTCCTCCCTGGACCGGAAACAAGCATCCTGGGACCGGTTTCGGATTCATAATCCTCATCAGCCAGGCTATCTTGAATCAAGCAAGCCGGGCTGAAGACGGCTGGAATGCCAGAAACCGGTCCTCGGAAGCTTGTTTCCGGTTCAGGAAAGACATGGCTTGGCAGTTCGGGCTGGACTGTTCCCATGAGGCACAGGGTCAGACTGATTTGCATATAGCCATGTCAGAACTGGGATGGCAGAGTGGGCTAAAGAACGGTGATGGATTAAACCCAGATCTTTTGACTGGGAGTGGGTGTTTGATTGTTTCAGATGCTCCGTCTATCACCACCCCCTTTTGTACCGCTTTTGGCCGCCATAAGTGTGGCAGGGTATGCTCAGACGTGAGTCCCTTGCTCACTTTGCCACTGGATTCAAGCAAGCCGGGCTGAAGACGGATGGAATGCCAGAAACCGGTCCTCGGAAGCTTGTTTCCGGTCCACTGAAGACATGGGTTGGCAGTTCGGGCTGGACTGTTCCCATGAGGCACAGGGTCAGACTGATTTGCATTTAGCCATGTCTGAACTGGGGTGGCAGAGTGGGCTAAAGAACGGTGATGGATTAAACCCAGATCTTTTCACTGGGTGTGAGTGTTTGATTGATTCAGATGCTCCGTCCATCACCACCCCCTTTTGTATTCAAAAAGGTCAACTATTCAAGGCTGTCGCAATTTACAAATTCAATTGCAAAGGGAATAGGTGACTGTGGTGAAAAAATGTGGCATGTGGTGAGTGCATTTAATGCAGCTGCAGCGCCATCCTGGACAGACATTTTATAAGGACTTTTTTGGACGGGAAAGAGATAAGGTTTGCACAATGTGGAACTATAATCTTTCAAGTTTGAATATACCGACAGCCAATACTTATGATATACGTACTCAGCTGCGGTGGATTTTCCTTCCCCAATCCAGATGTTTCTGGGTAAATGAGAGTAGGGGTCTCTGAGAAAAGCACAACTGAACTACTCAGATTTGACCATTAAATAAGAACCAAACTAACGTTGGACGCCATGTCGTGTAGTTCCTACAAATCTATATAGGATCTGCGTGTTTAGACAACTTAAACTGAGGGATTGGTATCCAGACTGATTCTAAATTCCCCCAAAGGATATGTTAGTCTGTAGACTAGCTATCTAACAGTGCCACTATAAGCCCCACAACCTTACCAAGAAGTGAATAGTGCCTTGCTACTATGGAACATGGCAACCTTGATCCCTTAGGGATCGTGGAAACAGTACAATACTTTTCGCTCAGTCACTCATGCTCACTTCGTCTCAGAGAGATACACAGAATAAACGGTGGGGACGTTTTCAATAAGTATTTATTGAACCAGTGTCATTCTAGTATAAAATACATGTGTGCAACAAGATTAAACAGAAACAGATAATATTATTAGCACCAGCAGAGTAAATAAAAGTTAGAATTCTACCATGGTGCTAAAACAGTGAATATATGCAGCCATATAGATACATGGCACTAATCATAAGTACTCCTACGATGCAAACCCTAACTAGATGAACCTAAGTGTATCTAGCATGTATGTAGGTGTATAGCCAATAATCTCCCTATGAAAGAGCCAACCCCATTACCTGATGGGAGAGAATGAAGGACCCCATCTTGGTCTTGAATTGGACACCCCGCAAGGGATGTCAGATCAGTGCGTGCTGGAGTGTCTGCATGCAGGGACTTCAGCGTCTCGTGTCAGCATGGAAGTTTCTCCTCTGGTTTTCCCAGTGAAAATGTAGTACTTATATACCTGAAAGGTAGCCTCAGGGGTTCTACCTCATTGTGTCATGATACTGTGGGCCTGTCTGCTAAGGATGACGGTAGGGGCGACTTTTGTACAGAATTATTATGCAGAAGATGGTAACCCTGCTGTGATACTAAGAATCTTCATGCATAACAAATTAGGCTCGTTTTTGAAGAAAACACAACAACATTTATTCGGCACCTAACTAGTTAAAAGGTCAGCATCAGAGCCATTATGTAGAGCAAGGTATGACAAATGGAGGGAAACTACCTAAGCCTATATTGGGGTAAATTGTGGCTCATAACAGAACAGGACCCTTTTACCCAGTGTCATTGGACCGAGGCCTACAGCCTAACTCACCTTATAACTGTTCTGCTGCTGTATTCTTAACTCACCCTTGGCCTATATCGGGTAGATGTGGGGTGCTGCATATTGCAGGAATAGTGACTCTACGTGGTTGAAGAGTACAGTACAGAGCCAGAGCAGTACTGTGTGGTGCATGTGAGATTAGTGCATGTGCTGGGTGTCTGTATGCCTGTGAAGAATACAAGACATGACAGATGTAGTGTTGCACAATGAAAGCATAAACTGGGTGGATGTATGATTGCGTGAAGTACAGCAGATAAGGATGAAGTGTTGTGTGCAATGCGCACATGGTAAGTGTGTGTGTTTTAAAACTACTCACCCTGGTTGAAGATAGAAAAGCTTCAGTGTGGCACTGTGCACACAAATTGAGTGTGTGTACGGAAACCGTGTACATGTAAGGGTACAATGCATAGAGGTAACAGTGGGGGACCAAAGGTGTGCTGTGAATGTGCACTGAGTGAGTGTGCATGCAGTAGTACATTACATAGAGGACTCTGGGCTCCATTTTGGAAAGCCCAGGCCTGCCTGGTAAAAACATGAGGAGGAGAGAATTCCCCCAGACAGATTTGTGTGTTGCTGCATTCTTGTGTACTGGTTGGGACACATACTGGAGTGTAAAGGGTGAGACTGCCTTTGCAGTTGAAAAGATTGTGCTTTAATGTGGGAAGCACCAGGACAGACCATTGTGCTGTGGTGACTCTGTATGTCATAGGGGGTCACTGGTGAACTGATTTTGGGCCAGGAGAGCAGAACTTGTGACCACGGAAATCTGCGCCCCGTATGCCAAGAGGTGCCCCCATAGTTAGGGTGATCACAAACAGGTGTATTCGAGAAAAGGGTGGGGGGCCCGTGCCAGTGAATAGGTCCCTTCCTTCCCGCGAGCAAAAGAAACAAACATAAAAAGAAGGTTGAAATGACAACAATCTGTCAGATGATACAGTTCCTGATGCACATACAAATGGAGGAAGAGCAGCATGAAAATCATGGAAATCAGAATGTCAAATGTAAAACAGAGATGCAGTGGAAATATAGGACAATCAATCTCAAGCTACTCCTTCCTAAGATGTATGGCCATTTCCTCATCCTGGTTAATGCCCCATGGGATCCTGGTCTGAAAATCAACAATGTACCTTGACTCTCTTTGTCTAAGCCTCAGTATCCTGTCCCCTTCTCTGTGATCCATCCAGATCTGTTCCAGTATAAAGAAACTTAGAAGAGAAGAGTCTGAAAAATGTTTCTCTTGATAGTGGAGTGCCACAGGATATTTGGGATCATTGTTAGTGATGGCTCTTTAGTGCACTAAAATCCTTTTTTTAGCCATCAGAGTTGTCTTCCCTTTGTGTGAACTCATTCTGAAAGCTACTGGTCTTGCAGGCTTTGCAGTGCCCACAGGGAAAAAATCCCCTTAGGCCATGTCCTCCTGTGTCTTGTTGTATGGTGATGTCGCTGTGCACCAGCATATCCCAAAAGTTTCTGCCCTGTCTGTAAGTTATGTTGGGTCTGTCTGAGATGGTATCACCTATTGTGTTGTCACATTCAAGGATATTCCAATTGTTGGCTAAGATGCGTCTGATACTGTCTGAGTCCAAATTGTAAGTTAAGATGACCCTGGTGTTACTGTCATTAGATTTGTCTGCAAGCTTTTCTTTCGCAGACAGTGTTTGAGCTCTGTTCACTCCATCGGCTCCATTGATGGCTTTTTTAAGTACCCAACTAGGATAACCTCTCGCCTTCAATCTGTTAGTCATGTTTTTACTTTCAAGACTATATGCTTTATCACTGTGCAGTTTCTCTTTGCCCTCAGCAGTTCTCCATAGGGGATGCTCCACTTGAGTGACTCTGGATGACTGCTGAGGGCATGCAGAATACTGTTACCTGCTGTGTTTTTGCGGAACAAGGTGGTACGTATTCTATCGTCTTCCATCTCTAGATACACGTCCAAGTATTCTGCGCTGATTTTTCTGATACTGCCTGTGAGTACGATGTTCCAATCATGCTCATTCAGTCTCTCTATAAATGTGCTGGCTTCCTGCTCAGAACCTCTCCAGAGGATAACAAGGTAATCTATCTACCTGAGCCACATCTCTACCCTGTTTAGTTCTGGTATGGGGTCTGGACTGTCAAAGATCCCTTCCTCCCAGAAACCCATCAACAGGTTGGCAAAACAGGGAGCAAAGCAGGATCCCATTGCTGTACCGGTGTTAAATATAAATATATAAAGTTAAATATACCTTTACTATATTTGTTAACAGCTAGATGCCAACAGTTCTCTTGCATATGCCCCCTTGTCTTGCTCGAGTGGTGAAATTTGGAAAAGCAAGTACGCCAGCCGGCGTCTTACCGGGACTCTTCGCTGATTACTGGTGCAAACGTTTGCAGTCTTGCGCACACCACTTGTCCCTGTATTCCTCCTTCGCTCCACTCGACCGTTGCTCCACAAAATTTAAACAATAGCTCCAACAACACCAAAACTAAATTCTGTCTGTCAAACAACATTTTTCTTTTTCAGACACAACTGTACAGACAGATGTCTGGTACAGCCCTGGGGACCTGCCTCGCCCCAGCTACGGGAACTTGTTCGTTGGCTGGTGGGAGGAGCAGGTGGCCTGGGGCACAGCAAACACTGACTGGACAAAAAGAGTAATTAGGTGGTACCGCTTCATAGATGATTTGTTCCTTGTGTGGGACGGACCACCGGAGACAGCCAAGGACTACATTAGGGTTCTTAATGAAAATGATGTTGACTTGGAATTCTCTGGTGATATCAGCACAACATCTGTCAATTATTTAGATGTTATCATCTATGTGGAAGAAGGTCGGGTGAAAACCAGACTTTATCGTAAAACTACCGTAGGGAACTCTGTTCTTCAAGCTACCAGCAGTCATCCCACTAATCTGGTGAGAAGTATACCCTATGGGGAACTTCTCAGAATTAAACGCAATTGTACAGATGACAGTGAATTTCAGATTGCTGCCAGGGAAAGCATGCAACGTTTTAGTACACGGGGGTATAGCCAGGAAATCCTGAATAAAGCATACACTAGAACCAATGTTCTTAAAAGAGAAAATCTACTAGAAAAGAAAGCAACATATGGTGGGAAATCTGAGAAAAGTGAGGGCAAATTTTGCCTTATCACTACATTTTCTAGAAATGCCACCAACTTCAAGAAAATTCTGAGAAAAAGCTGGCATATACTACAGACTGATGAAATATTAAGGGAAGATCTTCCTCCTAATCCTCTTGTTACTTTTAGAAAGGCAAGATCACTGAAAAAGGAGCTGGTACATAGTTATTTAACAGATGTGCCTAAATCCGCTTTTGGCCCTTTGCAAGGGTTTTTCCCATGTGGGAAATGTAAAGCATGCAAAACGAGTAAAAGGGTTTTGATGTATGAAATCCCCTCTGTTGGTCTCAAGAGGAATATCAGAAAGTTTCTGACATGTACGACTCCCTACACAGTGTATCGTCTCACATGTCCATGCGGCTTACGCTCTGTAGGGAGCACGATCCACCCAGTCAAGATGAGAATACTGGAACACATGCGGGCAATAGCGAAGGGGGATGAAACATATTCTGTGCGCAACACTTCGACAAAGTACATCAGCGCAACAGGGATCTAATTAGGTTTTTTGGCCTGGATCATGTACCCAATAACCCAAGAGGTGGAGACAGAATTCTGAGACTTCGCAGATTGGAGTCAAGATACATTATTGACTTACAGACTAAGACTCCATTAGGTTTGAACTGTAGCGAAGAGCTGGCTATACATCTAGGGGAATAATGTTATGCTTGAATGTACAGGATGAATTATGATGAACTTTTTGACATTACCATGCATTGGTTGAGACTTTCAACAATAGTCACCTGTATTGTCTTTTCTTTCTAGTTTTATATCTTCTCTTTCCTGTGTTTCTATCTTGAACTGTTTCTCGCCGATATGGTTTCTTTCTTTTCTTTTGTTTTGTTTTCTTCTTTCTCGTTCTGAACTGCTTCTTCCTTAGAGTAGCTAATTGACTGATGTAAATTGTATATAGCATATGAATTGCAGTATCTTCTGGAAATATGTAAATATGTATTTAAGATGAATAGTTAGAGGCTTTTTTGGTTAGACATGTATATATAGGATTCTGATTTTGGAACTATTATGCACCCTATTCTTTTGGCCCATCCAGGGCATGATTGCGTTTTTCCTTGTTTCAAGCGCTGAGTGTGATTGTGCTAGCCCATCGGTGGGCATTATTACTTTACTTTATATTGTATAAGAAATTCGTGGGCATTGATTTACCATTGCTGCACGTTTATTTGAGTGCTGATAGTGGGACTCCAAGATGGCACTTGTTTTGTTGAGTCCGGAATGGATTGTAATTTGTTTAGTCCATTTTCGATCTCTACATCAAGGAAGTGGGTGTTTAAACAACGTGTCTATACGGCGCTTCGGTAAAAATGGAGAAAGGTGTCTACCGAAACGCGTCTGTTGTTGCTGTTGTGCGAGTTTGTGGTCAATAAAAGACTCAAACGGCCCCCGTGAGTGCTTTTTCTTTATGGGCTGAATACCCGGATATATGGAGAGCGAAGCGGCAATTGATATGCAGGTGCACCCCCGCATTTGAAGCACCCGCCTGAGAGTGCCCCACTCTGGTGTTGTTGGAGCTATTCGCGGGCTTAAACGTTATGACGGATTTAGTGTTGGGCTTAAAATAAATTAAATTTGCACCAGTTTCGGGTTTGTCTCGTCTTGTTTCATCAACTGAGAAGACGTTGTATGCTATATATATATATATATATATATATATATATATATATATATATATATATATATATATATATATATATTACCTACTGGCGGTCGCCAGTAGGTAGTTATAGTTAGGATTTTTTTCAATGTTAAATCTCAAAATTCTATTTGGAATAACTTTGGCACCGGTTGACGAATCTGCCTGAAAATTTCCTGAAAATGGCCTTGTCGAGCTCCGGTTCTTCCTTGAAAGTTTGGGGGGGATACGTCAAGCGGGGGCCGAGATAAAAGGGGGTCCCAAAACGCATTTTCCCCATGTTAATTTCCATAGGGCGGTCGATTTCACTTTTAGCTCGAACGGCTGAATGGATATACAGCAAACTTGGCAAAATTGTAGGGACTGGTAGCCCGATGTGCCTTTGCTATGTCTCAAGATATGTGCTCCAGTGGATTTTGAGTAATTTAGGTTCAAAAAAATATATATATCTATAGGCGCTCTCCGGTGCGCGCACCGGAGAGCGCTCCAGGCGCGACACGCGACTTGCGCGCAGAAAGCTGATTGGCTCTTGGGTGTCTGTAAACATTCTAAACAGTCTGGAGCGGCCGCCATCTTGTGTCTCGGTAAAATCGAGACACAAGGGGTTTAAAAAAAAAGGGGCATATGACCATAAGGGGGAAGAGTAGACCCCCTCTGACCCCCTAGTTTTGATGTGGGGGCCATAAAAGGGTCCCGCGGGTAAAAAAAAAAATAAAAAAAAAATCAATTTCCGCGGGGGGCGCACCCGGTACGCGTACCGGAGAGCTTACTGGGGAGCGTATCATGGAGATAAAAAATGACAGAATTTTTTTTCACAAAAAAATGCATTTTTTTATAAATTAGAGGTAGTTCTGAAAAGAACTTTTTTTTTGATTTTGTTGTTTTATATATTTTTTTTTAGACTTTTTAAAACAATTTTATAATTTTTTTGGATTTTTGTCAAGGGAAAAACAAAAAACAGGGATTCCAAAACGGCTCAACAGGAGCAAAAAAATGTGAAAATTTAGGGACTGTCAGGGCAGCGGTGTTGCTGTTTCTTTAGGGCAATGAGTTCAACACTCTGCTCCCCATAGCAGAGCAGTTCGTCACACTCCGTGCACAGAAATTTGATACCTGCAAGCTCTGGCTGTATGTTAGGGACCATTCTTCTACGGGATGGTCCCGAAGGTGTTGCTCCACCAGTGGAGGTGCTGCCGCCATCTGTGGGTAATTTCCGTGCCAGGTCTCTGACACTCTCCCTCGCAAAGTTGTTTGGGTGTCTTCTTTTGACATGCCTGATTAAATTGGCATTTTCAAAACTATATTTTTTCAGAGGATTGCCTCTGGATAAAGTACTACCACATATTTTGCAGGTTACTTTTGGAGTGTTGACTTTTTTTTCTCCTTCAGGGATGTTATAAAATTTCCAGATGAAATGGATTTTTTTCTTCTGCCTAGGAGAGTCCTCATCTAAAAATGCCTCTGAATCACTGCTGGATGATTCTCTTGCAGCCATTGCTGTAGATCAGGAAAGTAGGAGATGAAGATAGTACACAGAACAGCTCTTGCTCTCTCCAAGTACAAAGCAATAGTGAAGGAAATGGGTGGGGATTTCAAAAAAACTGTTAGCAACCAATGAAAAGTGTTATTTTAGGGTCACATGACCCGACGCGCTTACGCTGCGCGCTCCGAAGCACTTCCGGGTGCGTTTACGCGGCGCGATCGTAGGCGCTTCCGGGGCGCAAACGTGGCGCGATCGTAGGCGCTTCTGCGTGCGTTTACGCGGCGCGAACGTAGGCGCTTCCGAGGGCACTTACGTTGCGCGCCGAAGTGACGTCATCAAACTTTTACAGAAATGCATAATCATTTTCCTTATAAAAAAAAACTGATTTTATTTGTATGGTACGAAATGTTTTGCATTATTATTAACTTTTCATTCATATTTTTTTTCACGAACGACAGTAGCGCTCTGGGTGCGCTTTCAGGTGAGCTCACTGAAAAGCTTACCGGAGAGCTTAGCTGAAAGCTTCCCGGAGCGCGCATCCAGAGCGCAAAAGAAAAAAATTATATAAAAAAAATGAATACTTAAAAAAAAACAGCAAATTGTAAAAAAAAAAAAAAGGTTAGAAACTCGATATAGAAAGGAATTAGCATTTAAAAAACCTATGAAATTCACTGAAAAAACCATAGGTTTCACACCAGTTATAGTTAGGAATTGGCATTTAAAAAACCTATCAAATTCACTGAAAAAACCATAGGTTTAACACCAGTTATAGTTAGCTGGAAATTTTACTGACATAAAACCATTGAAATTCCCACGTTATAGTTAGTTGGACTCACTATAACTTGCACGTGTAATGCACTGCTGATGACATCACAAATTACATCACTCATGACATGGTCAGTGACATCACTCATGACATCACTGATGACAGAGAGACTGACCTACTTTCACTCGCTAATATATGTATTCACTAAGATACACTTAAAAAGGCAGATATCCAATTATTTTTTTTTAAAAAAACATCCATTAAGACAATAATTTAAACAAATATTCTTCCATCGACCTTAACATACATATATAAAACATATTTATTTATCTGAAAGACACACATTCACTGGATGGTGTCATCAGTGCATTACACATGCAAGTTATAGTGAGTCCAACTAACTATAACGTGGGAATTTCAATGGTTTTATGTCAGTAAAATTTCCAGCTAACTATAACTGGTGTTAAACCTATGGTTTTTTCAGTGAATTTGATAGGTTTTTTAAATGCTAATTCCTAACTATAACTGATCTGAAACCTCTGTTTTTTTCAGTGAATTTCATAGGTTTTTTAAATGCTAATTCCTAACTATAACTGGTGTGAAACCTATGTTTTTTTCAGTGAATTTCATAGGTTTTTAAAATGCTAATTCCTAACTATATATAAGGCCCCATACCTATGTTTTTTTCAGTGAATTTCAAAGTTTTTTAATAGCAAATGTCTATAGCTATGAAATGTAATATTTCTTTTCTTTTTTTCAAATTTTTTTTGCTCTGGAGCGCTCCCGGTGCGCGCCCCGGTGAGCGCACAGGAAAGCGCACTTTTTCGGCGCGCCCCGGGGAGCGCACCGGTGAGCGTCCCGTTAGCGCTATTTCCGCAAACGAAAACATCATTGTGACGTATCGCGTAGCCGCGTCCGCGTGATACGCATGGCGTAAGCGCACCCGGAAGCACTCGAGCAAATACGATCGCGCAACGTAAGCATGCGACATGCTTACGCGACGCCCCCCGGGGCGCGTAGCATAAGCGCGTCGGGTCATGTGACCTAAAAATAGCACTTTTTCTTGGTTCAGGACAGTTTTGGTTTCAAAATGATCAAAGCCCTGGCACTCCATTTGGTAGGGGCCTCGTACATTCAGAAACGGCTCTCTCTCTACAAACCCACCAGATCTCTCCGATCTGAATGTCTTGGCCTGGCAACGGTGCCTCCCATTAGGAAAGTCAGGATAGGTGGTCGTTCCTTTAAAAATCTCGCCCCCAAACTATGGAACTCCCTTCCCGTTGATCTTCGCTGTACCAATTTTGGAAAAGGTGATGGACAGAGTTTCTGAATGATGCAGAATACTCCTACCCAGTCAAGAGATCAGGGCTTGATCCATCACCGTTTTTTAGCTCACTGCACCATCCCAGCTTCAGAACCTGGCTATATGCAAATTAGTCTGTTCCTGTCCCAGTGCATGATGGGAACAGGGCAAACAAAACTACCAAGCAAATTCTTATACTGGGAAGGAGACAAGCTACCGGGGACCGGTTTCTGGCATTTCAGCCGTCGTCGGCCCGGCTTGCTTGAATCCTGATGGTGCAATGAGCTAGGGACTCACGTCTGAGTATACCCTCCCACACTTAGTGTGGATAAAATCAATTTTGGAAAAGGTGATGGACAGAGTTTCTGAATGATGCAGAATACTCCTACCCAGTCAAGAGATCAGGGCTTGATCCATCACCGTTTTTTAGCTCACTGCACCATCCCAGCTTCAGAACCTGGCTATATGCAAATTAGTCTGTTCCTGTCCCAGTGCATGATGGGAACAGGGCAAACAAAACTACCAAGCCAATTCTTATACTGGGAAGGAGACAAGCTACCGGGGACCGGTTTCTGGCATTTCAGCCGTCGTCGGCCCGGCTTACTTGAATCCTGATGGTGCAATGAGCTAGGGACTCACGTCTGAGTATACCCTCCCACACTTAGTGTGGATAAAATCAATTTTGGAAAAGGTGATGGACAGAGTTTCTGAATGATGCAGAATACTCCTACCCAGTCAAGAGATCAGGGCTTGATCCATCACCGTTTTTTAGCTCACTGCACCATCCCAGCTTCAGAACCTGGCTATATGCAAATTAGTCTGTTCCTGTCCCAGTGCATGATGGGAACAGGGCAAACAAAACTACCAAGCCAATTCTTATACTGGGAAGGAGACAAGCTACCGGGGACCGGTTTCTGGCATTTCAGCCGTCGTCGGCCCGGCTTGCTTGAATCCTGATGGTGCAATGAGCTAGGGACTCACGTCTGAGTATACCCTCCCACACTTAGTGTGGATAAAATCAATTTTGGAAAAGGTGATGGACAGAGTTTCTGAATGATGCAGAATACTCCTACCCAGTCAAGAGATCAGGGCTTGATCCATCACCGTTTTTTAGCTCACTGCACCATCCCAGCTTCAGAACCTGGCTATATGCAAATTAGTCTGTTCCTGTCCCAGTGCATGATGGGAACAGGGCAAACAAAACTACCAAGCCAATTCTTATACTGGGAAGGAGACAAGCTACCGGGGACCGGTTTCTGGCATTTCAGCCGTCATAGTTTTGTTTCCCTGTTCCCATCATGCACTGGGACAGGAACAGACTAATTTGCATATAGCCAGGTTCTGAAGCTGGGATGGTGCAGTGAGCTAAAAAACGGTGATGGATCAAGCCCTGATCTCTTGACTGGGTAGGAGTATTCTGCATCATTCAGAAACTCTGTCCATCACCTTTTCCAAAATTGATTTTATCCACACTAAGTGTGGGAGGGTATACTCAGACGTGAGTCCCTAGCTCATTGCACCATCAGGATTCAAGCAAGCCGGGCCGACAACGGCTGAAATGCCAGAAACCGGTCCCCGGTAGCTTGTCTCCTTCCCAGTATAAGAATTGGCTTGGTAGTTTTGTTTGCCCTGTTCCCATCATGCACTGGGACAGGAACAGACTAATTTGCATATAGCCAGGTTCTGAAGCTGGGATGGTGCAGTGAGCTAAAAAACGGTGATGGATCAAGCCCTGATCTCTTGACTGGGTAGGAGTATTCTGCATCATTCAGAAACTCTGTCCATCACCTTTTCCAAAATTGATTTTATCCACACTAAGTGTGGGAGGGTATACTCAGACGTGAGTCCCTAGCTCATTGCACCATCAGGATTCAAGCAAGCCGGGCCGACGACAGCTGAAATGCCAGAAACCGGTCCCCGGTAGCTTGTCTCCTTCCCAGTATAAGAATTGGCTTGGTAGTTTTGTTTGCCCTGTTCCCATCATGCACTGGGACAGGAACAGACTAATTTGCATATAGCCAGGTTCTGAAGCTGGGATGGTGCAGTGAGCTAAAAAACGGTGATGGATCAAGCCCTGATCTCTTGACTGGGTAGGAGTATTCTGCATCATTCAGGAACTCTGTCCATCACCTTTTCCAAAATTGATTTTATCCACACTAAGTGTGGGAGGGTATACTCAGACGTGAGTCCCTAGCTCATTGCACCATCAGGATTCAAGTAAGCCGGGCCGACGACGGCTGAAATGCCAGAAACTGGTCCCCGGTAGCTTGTCTCCTTCCCAGTATAAGAATTGGCTTGGTAGTTTTGTTTGCCCTGTTCCCATCATGCACTGGGACAGGAACAGACTAATTTGCATATAGCCAGGTTCTGAAGCTGGAATGGTGCAGTGAGCTAAAAAACGGTGATGGATCAAGCCCTGATCTCTTGACTGGGTAGGAGTATTCTGCATCATTCAGAAACTCTGTCCATCACCTTTTCCAAAATTGATTTTATCCACACTAAGTGTGGGAGGGTATACTCAGACGTGAGTCCCTAGCTCATTGCACCATCAGGATTCAAGCAAGCCGGGCCGACGACGGCTGAAATGCCAGAAACCGGTCCCCGGTAGCTTGTCTCCTTCCCAGTATAAGAATTGGCTTGGTAGTTTTGTTTGCCCTGTTCCCATCATGCACTGGGACAGGAACAGACTAATTTGCATATAGCCAGGTTCTGAAGCTGGGATGGTGCAGTGAGCTAAAAAACGGTGATGGATCAAGCCCTGATCTCTTGACTGGGTAGGAGTATTCTGCATCATTCAGAAACTCTGTCCATCACCTTTTCCAAAATTGATTTTATCCACACTAAGTGTGGGAGGGTATACTCAGACGTGAGTCCCTAGCTCATTGCACCATCAGGATTCAAGCAAGCCGGGCCGACGACGGCTGAAATGCCAGAAACCGGTCCCCGGTAGCTTGTCTCCTTCCCAGTATAAGAATTGGCTTGGTAGTTTTGTTTGCCCTTTTCCCATCATGCACTGGGACAGGAACAGACTAATTTGCATATAGCCAGGTTCTGAAGCTGGGATGGTGCAGTGAGCTAAAAAACGGTGATGGATCAAGCCCTGATCTCTTGACTGGGTAGGAGTATTCTGCATCATTCAGGAACTCTGTCCATCACCTTTTCCAAAATTGATTTTATCCACACTAAGTGTGGGAGGGTATACTCAGACGTGAGTCCCTAGCTCATTGCACCATCAGGATTCAAGCAAGCCGGGCCGACGACGGCTGAAATGCCAGAAACCGGTCCCCGGTAGCTTGTCTCCTTCCCAGTATAAGAATTGGCTTGGTAGTTTTGTTTGCCCTGTTCCCATCATGCACTGGGACAGGAACAGACTAATTTGCATATAGCCAGGTTCTGAAGCTGGGATGGTGCAGTGAGCTAAAAAACGGTGATGGATCAAGCCCTGATCTCTTGACTGGGTAGGAGTATTCTGCATCATTCAGAAACTCTGTCCATCACCTTTTCCAAAATTAAAATCCAAAATTGATCTTCGCCGTACCTCCAATCTGTTTACCTTTAGAAAGGTCTTGAAAACTTGGCTCTACAATCAGTAATCTGTTATGTTTCTGTTTTTTCATCTCCTTTTTTCATCTATGGGTCAGAAAGCGCCGGGACACTCCTTGGAGTAGCCGTGCGCTATATAAGTCACCCATTAACATAACATAACATAACGTGTCCTTAAAATACCTCTTTTCATTGGTTGTTATCATTTTTTTTTACAACTAATGAAAACCCCACCCATTTCCTTCATTTCTTCTTTCACTTTGGAGACAGCAAGACCTGGTTTTTTCTGTCCTACCATTTTGTGCAAAGAATGGCAGCTAGACCATCCAGCAGTAGTGAGGACTCAGATGGCTTCATTCAGGAAGAGCCTCCTCAGCCCAAGATCAAGGAGCATTTCATTTGGAATTTTTTTTCAATACCTGAAGGATTTAAAAAGGTGAATTCTCCCAAAGTAGAATGCCAAATCTGCCATACTGTGCTTTCCCTAGGAGACCCAAAAAGGAAGTACAGTTTTGGCAATTCGACAATGATTCACCACGTCCAACGCAGGCACCCCCAGAACTATGCCCGGGAGAGTGTTCGAGACCTGGCACGTAATCCCCCAAGGGATGGTGCCTCTACATCTTCAGGAGGACCCACAACATCAGGGAGAGGACGTACAGCGGATTTGGAGATGATTCCGAACATTCAACCTGTTTTTAGTGACATTACTATAAAATGCAAGCAATGCGATGAACTGCTTTGCTATGGTGAGCAGAGCATCAAGCTCATTGCATGAAAGAGGCAAGAACACCGCTGCCTTCCCCAGCCCTAACTTTTCCCCTTTTTTTTGCTCCTGTTGAGCAGTTTTGTTTTTGTTCTGAAAAAAACAACAAAAAGAAAAAAAACAGTTCTTTTTAGAACTACCTCCAAATTATAAAAAAAGGCTAAATTTTTTTAAAACTCTGTCATTCTTTTTTCCCCATGGTACGCTCCCCGGTGCGCTCCCCGGGCGCTCCCCCCGCCTTTTATGGCCCCCACATCAAACCTAGGGGGTCAGGGGGGGTCTACTCTGCCCCCTTATGGTCATTTCCCCCTTTGTTTTTGCCACCTCTTGTGTCTCGATTCTACTGAGACACAAGATAGCGGCCGCTCCGGACTGTTTCGAATGTTTACAGACACCCGAGAGCCAATCAGCTTTCCGTGCGCAAGTCGCGTAGCGCGCCCGGTGCGCTCCCCGGTGCGCGTACCGGGGCGCTGCCATAGATATATATATATTTTTTAACCTAAATTGCTCAAAATCTACTGGAGCACATATCTTGAGACATAGCAAAGGCACATCGGGCTACCAGTCCCTACAATTTTGCCAAGTTTGGTGGAAATCCATTCAGCCGTTCGGGCTAAAAGTGAGTTCGACCGCCCTATGGAAATTAACATTGGGAAAACACGTTTTGGGACCCCCCTTTTATCTCGGACCTCGCTTGACGAATCCCCCCCAAACTTTCAGGGAAGGACCGGAGCTCGACGAGGCAAATTTGAGGAAATTTTCATGCAGATTCTTCAACCGGCGCCAAAGTTATTCCAAATAGAATTTTGAGATTTTGCATTGAAAAAAATCCTAACTATAACTACCTACTGGCGACCGCCAGTAGGTAATATGTATATATATATATATATATATATATATATATATATATATATATATATATATATATATATATATATATATATATATATATATATATATATATATATATATATATATATATTCACTGAAAAAACCATAGGTTTCAGGAGTTTTATACTTAGCTGGACATTTCATTCATACAAAACCATTGAAATTTCCTTGTTATACTTAGTTGTACTAACCGTAACTCTCGCGACCGCAAACCACTGGTGATGATGTCACATATTACATCATTCATGACATGGTCAGTGACATCACTGATGACATCATCCAGTGAATGTGGTTTGGTTCGTTATTTAAATATGTATTATATATATATATATAGTAATCTGCATTGAAGAATGAGTGGATATATAAAAATTGGGATAGAGGATTTAACAGCAGTGTAATTGATTGCTTACTTGAGTAATTTATAGTGTCTCTCTAAATATATTGGATAGTGACTAAACTGTGTAAATATCTGTATTACTTTGTCAGTTGTTGTGTAAACTGCTGCACCAGTTGGTTACTAGCTACTTGAATGTCTATATTAGTTATTGATTAGTTAACTGAGTATTTGTATGGGAGAGTGAATGTCAGTGTGGTTCGGTGGGGGGGGTGTGACTGCCCAAAGATGTGTGAATAGTTGATTTAGTAGGTATATGACATTATCACTACATGTTATAACAATTGTTTGGGTGAGTAAATATCTTTATGGGTGTGGTGATGCGTAAATATATCTCACAATGGTGCATGTCCAACAAAGTAGAAAAATAAAAGGCAGTGGATGTGACATTTCTTGTATATAAAGAAGTATACATATGACTCAGTGATTGCATGAGTGACTGTATGGATAACTGTTATACTTGTAATAGCGATTTTATAACAGTAAGTAGGCGTTACTATCTATATGAATAAATGAAGTGCTGTTTGTATAAGTGTGTAGCTAAGTAAATGTAAGTATGATTCATTTTTTGCATAAGTGAGTAGGATGACTGCATAAGTGAATAGGATATGTGCTGGTATATAATGTCGATATAAGTGTATATTGTATTTGATAGTATTCTATTGATCATTGACAGCATGTATGAGTGAATCTATAGGTAAGTGATTAGATGTGTATGTAGATCTAGGAATCACTGATTGGGTTTTTAGATACGTGTATTGCTGTGTCAATGGATTCAAATATGGTACTCTGTATTTTACAATGAGTGATGAAAGATTATATTAGTGTATGATGAGGTGTACCTGATTGTCACGTGGATGATGTCATCAGTGATGTCATCAGTAATGTCATTTGAGATGTCATCAGTGATGTCATCAGTGATGTCATTGACCATGTCATGAATGATGTAACATGTGACATCATCTCAAAATAAAAGGCAGAGGCCCAACCACTAAGGGACTGGGTGCCAACACAAAAGTGTAAAGTAAATGTATCCCTTGGACTATTTTTAACCACCAATCATACAATCTTGCATACTGCTTTCAATGCCCTATATCTTGGAGAAATATCTCCCTCTACTGTACATAAAAACCCATTGCAAATGTGACGCCAAACAAACAATAACCAGATTATTATCAAAAATGTATTACTTCATTAATGAAGATCATATAAAACTATCATAAACACGCTTCTTCAGCCTCCCTTCTACCGAGGTATAAAATGGCTGCCAACAGTTTCAAGTTTCGAATGCTGACATGCACTTGACAGCCAATTAGCATTCAGCGCGTGATCGGAAGGCTGCACTTATGGTACGATGAAAATAAGCGGAGTATCCGCATTCAATTTTTCTTATGGGAAAGAGTCGCGTGGCCCCCCTCTCGTGGCCAATTCCGGGCACCGAGGTCCCCACCCCCCCCGGGGCATGGCTAGTTATATATTATTATTTTGTGGAGGGGTGCTGCATAGCTCCCCTACTGAAGCCACTTCAAGGCCCTGGGGACCCCATTCCCCGGGAACGGCCTCTTTTTTTAAAATGTATTATGGCTGTCACCGTTGCGGACCGTGCGAGGGTCTTCAATTCCCCCACTGTCCCACCGGCTCCCCGCCTCTTGCAGGAGCCGGTGTTCTATCGACATCCGAAGTCCATCTGTGTATGTACCATCTAGGAGTTGCCTTCACTTTGTGCATGCACGTTTGTGGTAGCACATCCGTGTTAATATTACGTATGCGCACAATATGTCCCACCGTCTGGTTATGTACCCCTAACGTATTTAATTTTATTTGCGCATGCTCAATTACAACATGCAGTGCCCACATGCTACTTCCTCCCCATGCACTGCACATGTAATCGATTGGTATAATGCAATGCTATTTCCTATTTTGCTTGCCAAATATAACCTCTGATGATTGCTTTTCAACCCCAATCGTATTGAGAACAAATGTTTTTTGTACATTACAATTAATCTTGGACATATGTACAACATATAAATTGTAACTCTTTTTTCAGTTTGCAGAATGTTACATAAATCAGCAGCAAATTGCTGAGGTTGAAAAAAGTATATCCTCCTCTTCCATCTGATTACACAGATGTCTCAAATATGGCATTTACTAGTTGTCTGAACCATGCAGATTCACAAATTTTCAACGGATAATGTTAAGGTACATACTCTCAGTATGAGTAGTCGATGAAGTTAAAAAGTAACAGATGTAAGTACTTGAGGGGTTTTTGGTATCAGATAATGTCCAATTCACACTTGTACGGATGAGTCTGATACAGGGTGTATCTCTGTATCTGGATGATTAGGTATTAGGATGGCATACAAAGCTCCCAACCCTCTTACTTTTTCTCTTAAAGAGTGTAGGAAGGTGGATACCTGACTATGGTTATCCCAGATTATTTGCCTAGTGTTTAGCTGGTTTTTGACTAAGTTGGCCTGGGATCCTGCTAATCAGGACCCCAGGCTATCTGCTCTCTCTGCAAAATGGACTTCATGTACCTTAGGCACATCTCCAATTGGATATTGGGTCACCTTATGAGCCCCTGTACAGTGTACTATAGGTACCCAGGGCATAGGTGCATCCAAGGCCTACCAGGGGTTGCAGCATATCTTTTGCCACCCCTGGCTGGCTCTTTAAATTGACACAACTGGCTGATCACTCACCTGGGGCAAGGTGGTGTAATCACGTCTTGCTTAGATATAGTATACCTATGTCTAAACCTATATCTGGACACATATGCACCTATAAGTCACTCCTATGGCAAGCCTAAACAATCCTGGAGGCAGAGTGCTTGGTTTTATGTGAGATGGTGCTCTAGCATGAGCTGAGCCTGTCTGCAGCTTTCGAAACCATGTCCTTATAGCTGTTCTAGGATATTGCCAAACCATATACTCTTGAGTGCATTATAATCCTAGCGGTTAGATGCCATCTTTGGTTTGGCTTTATCAAAACATGTTGTGCAAGGTGTCATACGCTTTGGAATACTACCCCCTCGCCAGTCCTGGCGACGGGGGTAGCATTCCACCCTTCTAGAGGGAGAAGATATGCTACTTACCTTAAATGCAGTTAAAATCAACCAGAGCCTCAGCATCACAAAATGGATGCTGCTGCCACAGACACAAGTCTGGCCTCCTGCTGCTGACCGAAACTCCAGCAGGGTAGGCCTGGACAAAAGGTTTCCTGTCACAGGGAGGTGCTAGCACCACCCCAGACAGGAGATGGTGGATTGGGGCAGGGAGGGCTGAATACAACTAGACACTGCCTGGGGCACACAAGGTGTCCCATGCATAGCTCAGTTCAAACCAGTGCTGGGGCACTCCAGCCCCAGCTCTGGCATGAAACTGGACAAAGGGAAAAGGGTGTAACCATCCCCTTCCTGGGTCCCACCCATACGAGGGACCTAGCAGGTGATCCAGCCCCTTGATTTGGAATAAAGGTAGGAGCTGTGTCCTTAGACTTTAGATCATCCTGGCTGAAACTTTGAAATGGAACTCTGGACCCTTTGACATCCTACTCGACGTAGAAGACTGAAGAATCTCCCTTGTGGTCAAGGAGTGGCCACCCTGCACAAGCAGGCACCATCAGCGCTCAAAAGTTTTCTTTGTGTTGGTCCTGCCAGAGCTCGAACAACAGAGACCGATAAGAACTGGACTTTCAGACATCCAACAACCCGATCCATGGCCACAGCAAAGCTGAGACCGGTGGAGGCGATGTGAGATGTGGGACCGGCCATCTTGGAAAGCCAGCAAAGTGCTTCCTGTGCAGCTCCCGAGGCACCCTCGAAGCTGTGCATTGGGGGTGGAGAAGCTTCAGCCCTGAGCAGCTTTTGCACCAAAGATCACCTCTCCACACTCACTGAGTGCTGCGTGGGGCCCTTTTGCATTTTCCTGCTTGACGCGTCTGTCCGGTCACTTGCCCATTGGCTAGTGGCCTCTGTGACGGCGAACATACACATTTTAACTGCTGGTCTGGTTGCTCCAGACTGGCCCTTGCTCCCCTGAAAAGCAGCAGCCCATCAGACCTTGCTGGTCTGATCCAGAAGCCATCTCCGATTCCTGCATGGGTTGCATTTGCCAAGGCCTGTTGACTCCGATTCGAGAACCGACACTGCCGACAGCGAGAGCCTTTGTGGGACAGTTGCTGTCCACCTCCTAGTTGTCGTCGATACTTCCTGGTCCACGTGGCAGTGGATACAAACTTCATGACATCACCTGATTGCAACCCAACATCGCCTGGTTCCTTCCTGGTCACTGGCTAGTGAACCAGACTCTGTCCCCTCTGCTTTCAGGTACTCTACATCTTCGATCCACCCTTGGATCAAACCAGACTCTTCTCTCCTGGTCGCCTGCAGCATCTTTTCACCAAGGCTCCATAGAACTCCACGACGAAACCCGACACACTTTGACACCTATGCACCCTCTTCCTGTGGGTAAGGTCACAAGAGTACTACGGTGCTCCTGTAGAGATTTACATGCCTAGTGTCCTAGTTTTAAGTGGTTAAGTTCTAGTCCAGTTGGAAGACTTCCAAATCTGTAACTTTGTAACTTTTATGCACCATTGACTTCTATTGGTGCACGCGTGTGCCTATAGACACTGCACCCGCATCCTGTGGGCCTCCCCCGTCTTAACTTCTGTTAGTCCAGTGTAGCCCCAGCGATTCTCAAGGCCCTAGGCCTTACCATTGTTCGTGACGTGGTTCTTATACCACTATTTTAGTATATGGTTTGAGGGGCCACCAGGGCCTATCCATATTTGTGCAACTTTCGTATGTTATATGAAGTTCTTTGTTTAACACTTGTGCTTCTGCCCTCATAAAGAGTACAGAGGATTATTCTAGTAATAAATGCATATATTTTTTAATATATAACTTGTGTGGTGTCCTTTCATTTAGTATTAAAGGGATTGCATATGGTAAAACAGCTGGCTTCACATGCCCTCTTGAGTTTAGCCAAAGATTGCTTTTGTCCATGCTACCAATAGGATAGCTGGTCTGTAAGGTTGACTTACAACCAATCACCATAAGGGTCGTTTGGACTGGTGCAAGGTGCTCACTAGAATAGTGAACATCACATACCAGGCCAACTTCTCACAAAGGGTTCCAAATTGGGTACGAATATTAGGCTGTGCAATAGTGGTTGACGGTGTTGCTCCACTGGTACGTGGGCCTTCTTATGAAGCAGAAGGAGCCTCTCTCAAAATCCTTTACTCTTCCCTTCCAAAGTTGACCGGATTCTTAGTCTGCAAGTCCTTCCGCATACTTGCAGTTCCACACCAGTACTCTTTATTGGGGTCTCCTCTTGAAAGCAATCTTGCATGTCCGGCAAGTAACAAACCAAAGCGGAGTTCAAGTTGTGAACTCTGTTGGCCACAGTGTTTACACAAGGTAAGCAGAGCAGCCTAGATATTCAATACTTCCAATTAAATGCATTAGAAATAAAAGAGCTTATTTACAAACTCCTTGCGCCACTTTTGCATCACTTTTTAACATGAGAAAAGTAACACAAAAGTGGCACAAGAGTTTTGTAAATAAGCCCTAAAAAATATTGTCCTGCATAATGACTTCATCTCTCACCTAATTCTGTCTCATCTATGAATCGTTTTAAAGACCTCTTCATCTGTAATATAAATATGACGCACTAGGCACTTCTATTTTGTTTTTTTTTTGTTTTTTTAAATATATTTTTATTGCAGGAATTAGCCAAAGTTACATGTCAGATCAGCAACACATTTGCAGGAATAAAAGGGTAGAACCATCAGATCCCCGTGAGAAAACATTGTGGGTACACAGCCATTTTTCCCACAACCCGAGGGTCGGGCGGCGTCTTCTTACGTAGAACATAAGTGGGGATCTGGCAGAACGTCGAAGCTGATCCGGATAATCCCACGGGCTTCATCTGCTTTTCTAAATCAACCTAACAGAAAAAACGCACTAGGCACTTCTATACAGACACCGTTTGAATGCAAGCCTATAAGATAAGTGAAATCTATCAGGTACACTGGACACATTAAAAAAATAGAAAATATCATCAAGTGTTACTTTGACTTGTAATGTGTGACCTCATTTAGTCACATCGATCTAATTTCAAACACTAAGGGGCATATTATCAAGAAAGACGATAAAATCATCGCCGCTTTAGCGGCAGGAAACTGCCGCTAAAGTGGCGATAATGGCCTTGATAATATGCCCTTGTGAATTCCCATAGCAGCCCAAGTTAACACCAGAACCTGAGCTGCTATGGGAATTCACAAGGACGTATTATCAAGGCAATTATCGCCGGTTTAGCAGCAGTTTCCTGCCGCTAAAGCGTCGATAATTTTATCGCCTTTCTTGATAATATGCCCCCAATTTTCTTTTTTGTTTTGCAGATTAACTACACTACTTCTATTGGAGTCCATATTATATGTTGTTTGTTATATTGTTTTGTTAAAGTTATGGTTCTAGTTATTTATTGTATTGTTATCATTTAGTTATACTTCCATTTATTTATTGTTTTAATAAAAGTTAATTAAGAAAGTACATACGTCTTTTTTTGCGGGGGTAGCAGTCCACAATAGAAATTATATTTATAATTTGAAGTATAATTCTGAGGCTAGCTCTTCACCAGATCTTTACCAGAGTGTATAGCTACAACCTACGGTTCCAATTCAAAAGAATAAAAAGTACAACGCCATTAGCAACATAGTGTGGTGAACTTATAACTTCTGTGCTCACGTAAGTGTTCCATGATCTGTTACTATAGTAACAGGCAGAAAGCCGTTTGGGGATACGGTTAAAAGTTACTGGCTGTAGATAGATAATTCTTTATTGTTTGATTATTTAAAATCTTACAATATTTCCAATACAAAAACATAATTTTTAAAATAAAGTAAAAATAAATATATATATATTATATCCGAAAAAGATTTCTATAAAAAGTTATTTTAAAAACAATTTTTCTAAATCATTCTCCCAGTTTTGTAGATGCTATCTTTAGGAACTTTACAAAGGCAGTGTTCATGACTATATCATTTGAATGAAGACAGATTTTTTTAAAGCCTGTCTACATGTCCTTGTTCCACGCATATTAAAATGAGGTTTCAGTAGTGCACATCTTTCATTTCGGAGTCCAGGGCAGATACATAGAAGGTGGACAATATTCTCTTCTCCACCGTTACATAGTCTACACCATGTGTTGCTGTTGGTCTTTTTCCACGGCGGGGCATGGCTAAGGCCTGGTAGTATTCCAAATCTTGCTCTTATGAGACATTGTTTGCTTTTTTCAGACCAGGGTATCTCCAGATATTCTTGTACTTTCTTTTTTTTCGTATCCATTTATTACTGACCACGAATGCTTTCTTTTTGCCAACATATCTTTGTCCTTTACTAGCGATAGGTGGTCTGTTGTTCGATTTACTATTTTTTAAAATGATCCATTGCTTATCATATTTATCCAGATTGGCATTAGAGCAAACTCTTCTATTGCCTCATTGAGGTATTTCCATGCAACCGATTTCGTGTTCTTATTTATTTCTTGCCAAAGTAATTGGGATAAATGATTATCATGGTCATTTTTAATCCTATACCAAGTTTTAATAAATTGGCCTTTTCTTGCAAATTCTTGATTGTTTAAACCGAACTCCAGTCTAATTTGTGCCGGTGAAGCGTTATTTGGGAGATAGAAAAGCGTTTTATACGTTTTAGAAAGAACCTTGTTTATCGTTTCCGCATCCATCCCCATTAATGCTTCACTACCATATAATATTGTTGGGAGCAATTTAGCCCCTATAATTTTCAAAAGCGGTTGATGGGTCAAATTTCCCAGCGATTTCTGTGCTATCTTAAATGCTGCAGTAAGTGAATTAGCTTTTCTTTGTATATCCAGTTTTTGTGATTGTAGAGAAACCATTATATTTACCCTGGATCCTCTACATGACAGAAAGGAAAGCAAAGTAAAAGAAAACACTGTGTACCAGATTTACAAACCCCTTGCACCACTTTCCCATTCAACCTTCCCCTACAAAATTACATGTCTGTGAGCCTCAACAACCCCCCTCAAGCTCTGGTAATCACCACCCCGGGAATTTGTGTATTATGGGAGGCATACTGCATGGCCCTCCGCCTGGTGCCCTCGAGGGCCCTGGAAACTACTACAACCGGCTCCTGCAGTGTCCCGGAGTGCCTACCCCCGCTATACTGCTGTTTGCTTTGACAGAGCGGGACTCTCTTGACTCCCGCCCTCCCATAGCAAACATAGTTTGCATTTTGAAAGACAGAGCATTGAAATCTATTCTCACTTCCAAATTCCAAAGCAAATTGCATTTCCATATACAAATTAGCATCTACCCATGCAAAAAAGCAATACTGGTTCCAGAAGAACGCAAAAGTTAATCACACAATGTTGCTAAAAAAAAGCAGCAAGTGTGCTGTACTTCTCAATATATTACCTTATCCTACGTAATGTTATTTTCAATCACATTCTGATAACCAATAAGAATCATGGTTTAAAAAAAAAAAAACATGCACCCTAGTTTTCTGTTTAGAATGTTGTCAAACAAACAAATCATTTCTTTTCTCTTTTAATTTTACCTTTCCCCCAAACTCCCTTTGTCTATTCTAACATATGCCAAAGGCAGAAATGGAACTACTCCAATCTGTTTTGTCCATAGATTGAGAAAGCTAGGTAAAAATGTGAATAAATCTGTTTCTACTTTTCTCCGAGACTATAGAATGGTGTCCATATACCACGACAATCTGCGTTTCAATATGCATGGCATCCATAGGAGAGATGCTGTACAATTTACCGATGAAAGGAACAGAGCCTTTCTCATGAACTTTAGACTCTGCATCGGTACTTACTTATAAGTACTAAAATCTCTCAATAAACACAAGGGCTCTTTTTAGAGCCACCCACAATCTATACACATAAGCTTGATGTATATCTCAAAAATACATGCTTCTTTTTTTCGGCGGAGAAATGCGCGGATCCTACGTGCATCCCGTGACTTTTTTTTAAAAAGAAAAATGCTATCTTACTTTTTTGGCCCTACGGGTCCTTATGTGACCCCTGAGCAGGCCTATGGGGTCAGGGTGTGTCTACCCTGCCCCCTTTTCACACTTTCCACACATATTTCAATGACTTTCTCAGCCTTGCTTCTACCGAGGCACAAAATGGCTGCCAACAGTTCTTGATTTTGAATGTTTACAACAGATTTACAGCCAATTAGAATTGAGCGCGTGATCGGGACGGTGCGCTTATCCTACCAGGCCAATCCTCGCACAATCCACAGATCCTCCGTGCCCATAGATATATAAATGAATTTAACCGTACTTTTCAAAGAAACTACTGAACAGATTGACACCAGATATGCGAAAGGCACAAGTCGGAACTGAGGACTACCTCTCTGCCAAATTTGGTGCAATTCCGTTCAGCCGTTCGAGCTGTAGCCGTGGCTAAAGGTCCTATGGGAAATTGCATAGGGAAAACACATTTTGGGACCCCCATTTTTTCTCAGCGCCCACTTCACCAATCACCCCCAAACTTTCAGGGAAGGAGCCGAACTGAGCTGGCCAAAAGTTTTGAAAATTTCAAGAAGATTCATCAATCGACGACAAAGTTATTGCCAATAGAATGTTGCGGATTTCCTATGGATAATAGGTCCTAACTATAACTACCTACCGGCAAATAAATAAATATATATATATATATATATATATATATATATATATATATATATATATATATATATATATATATGAACGAAACGCTATTCTTTTCTCCAGTCAAATAGAATAACGAGATATATATATATATATATATATATACACACACACATACATGCACACACATAGAGCAAACTCTTCTATTGCCTCATTGAGGTATTTCCATGCAACCGATTTCGTGTTCTTATTTATTTCTTGCCAAAGTAATTGGGATAAATGATTATCATGGTCATTTTTAATCCTATACCAAGTTTTAATAAATTGGCCTTTTCTTGCAAATTCTTGATTGTTTAAACCGAACTCCAGTCTAATTTGTGCCGGTGAAGCGTTATTTGGGAGATAGAAAAGCGTTTTATACGTTTTAGAAAGAACCTTGTTTATCGTTTCCGCATCCATCCCCATTAATGCTTCACTACCATATAATATTGTTGGGAGCAATTTAGCCCCTATAATTTTCAAAAGCGGTTGATGGGTCAAATTTCCCAGCGATTTCTGTGCTATCTTAAATGCTGCAGTAAGTGAATTAGCTTTTCTTTGTATATCCAGTTTTTGTGATTGTAGAGAAACCATTATATTTACCCTGGATCCTCTACATGACAGAAAGGAAAGCAAAGTAAAAGAAAACACTGTGTACCAGATTTACAAACCCCTTGCACCACTTTCCCATTCAACCTTCCCCTACAAAATTACATGTCTGTGAGCCTCAACAACCCCCCTCAAGCTCTGGTAATCACCACCCCGGGAATTTGTGTATTATGGGAGGCATACTGCATGGCCCTCCGCCTGGTGCCCTCGAGGGCCCTGGAAACTACTACAACCGATATATAAATGAATTTAACCGTACTTTTCAAAGAAACTACTGAACAGATTGACACCAGATATGCGAAAGGCACAAGTCGGAACTGAGGACTACCTCTCTGCCAAATTTGGTGCAATTCCGTTCAGCCGTTCGAGCTGTAGCCGTGGCTAAAGGTCCTATGGGAAATTGCATAGGGAAAACACATTTTGGGACCCCCATTTTTTCTCAGCGCCCACTTCACCAATCACCCCCAAACTTTCAGGGAAGGAGCCGAACTGAGCTGGCCAAAAGTTTTGAAAATTTCAAGAAGATTCATCAATCGACGACAAAGTTATTGCCAATAGAATGTTGCGGATTTCCTATGGATAATAGGTCCTAACTATAACTACCTACCGGCAAATAAATAATATATATATATATATATATATATATATATATATATATATATATATATATATATATATGAACGAAACGCTATTCTTTTCTCCAGTCAAATAGAATAACGAGATATATATATATATATATATATATACACACACACATACATGCACACACATACATATATATGTACACATACATACACAGACACACACATATATATATATATATATATGTACACATACATACACACACACACACATATATATATATATATATATATATATATATATATATATATATTCACTGAAAAAACCATAGGTTTCACACCAGTTATAGTTAGCTGGAAATTTTACTGATATAAAACCATTGAAATTCCCACGTTATAGTTAGTCGGACTCACTATAACTTGCGCGTACAATGCACTGCTGATGACATCACTCATGACATCACTGATGAGACCATCCAGTGAATGTGTGTCTTTCTGAAAAATAAATTTGTATTATATATGTATTTGTAAAGGTCGATGGAAGAATAAATGTTTAAATAAGTGTGTAAATGGATGTTTTTTTAAAAAAAATTGGTTGGGTAACTGGCATATTATGTGTATCTTAGTGAATACATATATTAGCGAGTATTGTTTAAATATTTAAATGTTTGTATCAGTGTTTCTCTTTGTGTATAAGTGGCTGCATGGGGTTGGTGACTGACTCACTGTTTGTATGTGTTTTGAAGACAGCATATGTGCAGGACTGTATGGGTGGATGAGTGTATATATGTGTGTGTTAGTGAGTGAATGACTGTCTCACTAGTGTCTTCATTAGTAACGACATATGTTTTAATCTAGTATATGTGAGTATTGATGTATATAAGTGAGTATAGTATATATAGTGCGAGATTGTAGGAGTTCCTGTGTAAATAAGTATGTGTTTCTATAAGTGATTGTTTAAGAGAGTAAGTATGGGTAAGTTTCCTTAGAAGTAAGGTGGCAGTGTGTGTATAAATGTATATGCAAATAAATGGATGTTTAATAGTTTATTTGCATGTGTGAGTATGTGTGTGAGTAACTTTTGGATGATTGCTGATGTGTAACAGGATGTGTAGGTGTATCACTACATATGATGAGTGAGTATATATGAGTGACTATATAGAACTGTTGGTGAATGAGTGGATGTGTATATAGATGGTGGAATTACTGAATTGGTTGTTGTTACTGGTTTGGGTATCTCCATTTTTTTGAAAATGTTTGTTTCTATTTTTGAATATGTGTTTCAAGCGTTACATTACACTGAAATTAGGTCTGTCACTCTGTCACAAGGATGGTGTCATCAGTGATGTCATGAGTGATGTCATCAGCAGTGCATTGTACGCGCAAGTTATAGTGAGTCCGACTAACTATAACGTGGGAATTTCAATGGTTTTATATCAGTAAAATTTCCAGCTAACTATAACTGGTGTGAAACCTATGGTTTTTTCAGTGAATTTCATAGGTTTTTAAAATGCTAATTCCTAACTATAACTGGTGTGAAACCTATGGTTTTTTCAGTGAATTTCATAGGTTTTTTAAATGCTAATTCCTAACTATAACTGGTGTGAAACCTATGGTTTTTTCAGTGAATTTCATAGGTTTTTTTAATGCTAATTCCTTTGTATATCGAGTTTCTAACCTTTTTTTTTTTACAATTTGCTGTTTTTTTTAAGTATTCATTTTTTTTTATATTTTTTTCTTTTGCGCTCTGGGTGCGCGCTCCTGGAAGCTTTCAGCTAAGCTCTCCTGTAAGCTTCTCCGAGAGCTCATCTGAAAGCGCACCCAGAGCGCAACTGTCGTTCGTGAAAAAAAAATATGAATGAAAAGTTAATAATAATGCAAAACATTTCGTACCATACAAATAAAATTTGTTTTTTTTAATATTGAAAATGATTATGCATTTCTATTAAAGATTGATGACGTCACTTCGGCGCGCAACGTACGTGCCCTCGGAAGCGCCTACGTGCGCGGCTCCTAAACGCACGCAAAAGCGCCTACGATCGCGCCACGTGTGCGCCCCGGAAGCGCCTACGATCGCGGCACGTTTGCGCCCCGGAAGCGCCTACGATCGCGCCACGTGTGCGCCCCGGAAGCGCCTACAATCGCGCAGCGTAAACGCACCCGGAAGTGCACCCGAGCGCGCAGCGTAAGCGCGTCGGGTCATGTGACCCTAAAATAACACTTTTCATTGGTTGCTAACAGTTTTTTTTTACAATGAATGAAATCCCCACCCATTTCCTTCACTTCTTCTTTCACTTTTGTGACTGAAAGACCTACCTTTTTTGCTGCTCCTTTTTTCTTGGTTCATCATGGCTGCCAGATCATCCAGCAGTGAAGATGACTTCATTGATGAAGAGCCACCTACCCCAAAGGTGAAGGGACATTTCATTTGGAAATTTTTTAAGTTTCCAGAAGGCCAGAAGAAGGTGAATGCACCAAAAGTAGAGTGCAGGATCTGCAAAAAGGTCCTGTCACGAGGTAACCCCCTAAAGAAATACTCTTTTGGCAACTTCACTATGATTCGCCATGTGGAGACCAGGCACCCCCAGAATTTTGCCCGAGAAAGTGTCAGGGCTCTGGCACAGGAGGTTCCCAGAGGTGGGGCCTCTACATCAACAGGAGGAGCAACTTCTTCTGGAAGAGACCAATCTCAGGGGCAGGTGCCAAACATCCAACCTGCATTCAACCATGGGGTCGTCAGATGCAGATACTGCAATCAACTCCTCACCTATGGGGAGCAAAGTGTCCTGCTCATGGTTCGGGCATTAGAGAACCATCACTGCCCTTCCCACCCCTAATTTTTTTCTTTTCTTTTTGCTCCTGTTGAGCAGTTTCTATTCCCTGTTTTTGTTCCTCTTCAGTTAAAAGAAGAAAACCAAAAGTTCTTTTCAGAACTACCTCCAATTCTCATCAAAGAGCTATAATCTTTAAAAATGAAGAGTAAGTGAAATATAGTGCATTGATAATTGAAAGGAGAATGAGTAAGAAAGAACAGAAAGGTATGAGAGGTGAAAGGAAGTGAAGTAGGAGGACTGAAAGAAGGTGAGTGTTAGAAAAGAAATTTATGACACAGTGAATAAACTGGAGGCCTCATTTCTGAAAAGTGACGCATCGCTACGTGAAAATAGCGATGCGTCACTTATCTGGACGCACTCCTTATGACATTCCACATATGTCATATTTAATATATGACTAATCAATTCGCAAGGAGTTACAGATATGTCAGTATTTCTGACATATCTCTAAACACAAAAGTAACGCATTGCAGGAGTGCGTCACAAAAGTGACGCAACTCCAGTAATGTGTCCTTTCACATGGAAAAAGCACCATGTGAAAGGTTTGCTGAGAAGCAGGCGCAAGATTTTGGCGCAACTGCATCCTAAAAGTGACGCACTGCGTCATTATTAGCAAGCTTTTTGCAAGGAACACCCCCTCTGCATGCATTATACCTGACACTATTTTTTAAAAAGTGACGCATCTAGGTACATGGGTCACTTTTTAAAACTCTGCGCCATATTGTATCTGCATCAGGTATAATGTATGCAGAGGGGGCAATCCCTCGCAAAAAGCTTGGTAATAACAACGTACTGAAATCTATGAGATTTCCCTGCGTCATTTTTTGGATGCTATTGCGTCAAAATTTTGCGCCGGCCTCGCATCACTTTTATGTTTACACATATGTCAGAAATACTGACGTATCTGTAACTCCTTGCAACATGATTCGTCATACATTAAATATGACACATCTGGAATGTCATAAGGACTGTGTACAGAAAAGTGACGCATCACACCAGCAGTGTAATAAAATGTGCCTCGTTGCACTATATTTAAAGGATGCAACAGCATCCTAAAAGTGACGCAGTGAAATCTCAAACATTTCACTGCGTCGCTATTACAAAGCTTTTTGTGGGGGAACACCCCCTCTGCATACATTATACCTGACGCTATTTTTAAAAAGTGACGCATCTAGGTACATGGGTCACTTTTTAAAACTCTGCGCCATATTGTATCTGCAACATGATTCGTCATACATTAAATATGACACATCTGGAACGTCATAAGGAGTGCGCACAGAAAAGTGACGCATAACACCAGCAGTGTAATAAAATGTACCTCGTTGCACTATATTTAAAAAGTGACGCATCTAGATAGATGCGTCACTTTTTGAATATTGCATAACAATGCGCATTTTTTTACACCGCTGGTGCGTCACAAAAATTGACGCACAGGAAGCGCAAAACTAACAGCGCAAGGCCTTCATAAATATAGTCCTGGATTTAGGGGGTCAGAGGGGGTCTACTCTTCCCCCTTATGATCCAATCAGCTTCCTGCGCGCAAGTCGCTCGTCGCGCCTGGAGCGCTCTCCCGTGCGCGCACGGGAGAGCGCATATGCCCGCGCAAAACGAAAAAAAAATTTTAATGCCCTGCAGGACCCTATTTTAGTCCCTACATCAAACCTAGGGGGTCAGAGGGGGTCTACTCTTCCCCCTTATGGTCATTTGCCCCTTTTTTTTTCAAACCCCTTCTGTCTCGATTTTACCGAGACACAAGATGGCGGCCGCTCCGCACTGTTTAGAATGTTTACAGACAACTGAGATCCAATCAGCTTCCTGCGCGCAAGTCGCGTGTCGCGCCTGGAGCGCACTCCCGTGCGCGCACGGGAGCGCGGCTATAGATATATATATTTTTTTGAACCTTAATTACTTAAAATCCACTGGAGCACATATCTTGAGACATAGCAAAGGCACATCGGGCTACCAGTCCCTACAATTTTGCCAAGTTTGGTGGAAATCCATTCAGCCGTTCGGGCTAAAAGTGAAATCGACCGCCCTATGGAAATTAACATGGGGAAAACGCGTTTTGGGACCCCCCTTTTATCTCGGCCCCCGCTTGACGAATCCCCCCCAAACTTTCAGGGAAGGACCGGACCGCCATGAGACCATTTTCCTGAAAATTTCAGGCAGATTCGTCAACCGGCGCCAAAGTTATTCAAAATAGAATGTTGAGATTTAACATTGAAAATTATCCTAACTATAACTACCTACTGGCGACCGCCAGTAGGTAATATATATATATATATATATATATATATATATACACATACATACATACATTCATGCTCAAAATCCACCAAAGAATCCGGGACACTCACAGGCGGGTGCTGGTTAGCGGCCGTGGATGGCTGCGTCACATAACACTCAAATTCCTCATATTTCAAGAAGAAAAACCGCACTCTGGAGGGGCATTCTCAGAAGGTTTCTTTAATGTAAAGCAAACAGACGCGTTTCGGCTACAAGCCTTCGATGGTGTTAACAGCACCCCATGCGTGACAGAGTACTAACGGACACAGAAAAAAACTGCAAAGCCTTGGATTAACATTCTGTCCAAGCAACAATCTCGAGTATACTCAGACACGGATAGATCTTTTTCGTTTTACACGCTAGCTCAAACTTCACAAGTACTTTAAATTAAGACCTCACATCAAAGAACCCAAGGCACAATCTATGAGGTTGACAGCAACGGACATACTGAGTAGCAAGGATTTACCTGGCATAGAACTCTTGGAAGATCTGAGACTGGAACAGGATTCCAGCGCAGCCACCAATATGAATATGGCACAACGAGCATTAAGACAAGATATTGACCAGGAGAGGGAAGAAAGTCCCTTTAAACCTTCCTCCGTTTTTGTCCCCCAGATGCCCTTGGATGCGATTGATGTCTTTACAGAGGCTATGACCAACGATCTAGTGCAATTCAGAAAGAACAGTAATCACCGTATAAATAGCGTGAATATTACAAATGCACAAAGACTAGCATTACAAAATCGAATGAATGATGCTACTATCGTAGTGAAACCTTCAGATAAAGGTGGGAACGTGGTCTTACTCAGTAGAGAATACTATCATAAGGAGGCCATCCGACAGTTATCGGACGAAAAGTACTATGAGCAGACCAACAATGAAGTCTATAAACAGAGCATGAAACAATATGATAGTCTAATACGAAAATGGTATGATCTATCCATGCTGGGCAGCGTGAACATCTATTTTTAAGGAGAGGCAATCCCACAATTCCAACCTTTTACCATCTCCCTAAACTTCACAAAGATAATCAATACCCGCCTGGCAGACCTATTGTTTCCTCAGTGAATGGCCTAACTGAACATATGTCTAGATTTGTAGATAATTTTTTATTCCCCTTTGTTGCAAAACTTCAGTCTTATGTTAAAGACACAAAACACTTTTTGAAGAAAATTACAAACATCTCCTGGGACTCCAACTATTTGCTAATAGTGTTGGACATTACCAGCCTATACACTTGTATAGAAGATCAACATGGCTTATTTGCAGTCCAACACTATCTAGACCAATGGCAATTACGCTATGCACAACATAACTTGATGATTTTGGAATTTGTACAATTCTGTCTCAGGAACAATATTTTCTTGTTTGAAGACCAATTTTTCAGACAGGTATCTGGAACAGCTATGGGCACCTGCTTTGCTCCCAGCTATGCGAACTTGTTCATTGACTGGTGGGAGGAGCAGGTGCCCAGATGCTGTATAGTGGGACAGGATAGTGGTAAGGTCATACAGTGGCATCGTTATATCGATTACCTATTCATTGTGTGGCAAGGGACAATCGATACGGCTAAAAGATTTATTGAGGATCTTAATAATAACCAATATAACCTGCACTTCTCCAGTACCATTGGTCAAGTGGCAGTGGACTATTTGGACCTCAGAGTGTTTGTTGATAATGGCCAACTCCACACTGCACTTTTCCGTAAACCGACTTCTGGTAATTCCACTCTCTTTGCCAGCAGTAATCATCCACCAAAATTGGTCAAAAGCATATCCTATAGTGAACTACTCAGACTACGAAGGAATAGTTCAAGAGAACAAGATTTTGAGGCGGCTGCCTCGGAATGTATAGCCAGATTTAGTCTGAGAGGTTATGAGAAGAGGACATTGGAACAAACATTGAAGAGAGTCAGAAAGATTCCCAGGAAGGAACTTCTGATTGACAAATCTAAGTAGGAGAATATGGATAATGAAGGAAAATTCCGAATGATTACCCCATATTCATCTGAGGCCAATCACTTAAAAAGAATGCTAAAAAAGAATTGGCATATTCTCCAAACTGATAACGTAATTAAGGATGACCTACCTCAAGATCCACAAGTCACGTTTAGTAAAGCCAGGTCCTTAAAGGATATGCTGGTGAATAGTCATCTTGAGAGACCCTTGAGTAGAACAAACACCTTAAACGAAATGAAAGGATTTTATCCATGTAGCAGGTGCAAAGCCTGTGCAGCTAGTAAAAGGGTCCTCACTTATACTCTACTTGACACAGGAAGAAAAATGGAGATCCAAAAGTTCATCCCATGCAGTACATCTTTTGCAGTATATTGTTTGGTCTGCCCGTGTGGCTTGCGCTACATTGGCAGTACCATTCATCAGCTTAAGATCAGAATCCTAGAGCATCTGCGGGCCATCGATAAGTCAGACTCTGCCCACCCGGTTGCCCGACATTTTGCGGAGTTTCATAACAAGGACAGAAAGAAACTGCAATATTTTGGATTAGACCATGTTCCTGCGAGTATTAGAGGAGGTGACAGGTTACGGAAATTATGACGGTTGGAGTCGAGATTTACCATCGACTTATCAACCAAATTTCCTAAGGGTCTCAATAGTGGGGAAGAGTTGACAGTTCATTTAGGGAAGTAGTTCTGCATTATTAGACTGAATGTCTGGTTCTGTATACTATGGATTAAGTATTTGATGAAACACTGTAAAAAGTCACTTTGAATCTATGAAAAGAGTAGGTAACTGTAGGTACTTTTAGAAAAGTTGTGCATGTCACCGAATCAATTAAATGATTTCTGATTATGATTTTGAGTTTCGCAGTATGAATGTAGCTTCTCGATGAGGGACTTAGGCCGATCCACGGCTTGATTTAGTATGAGGATGTACAAACATAATTTATACCCTTTGTGATTATATGTGGTAGATGATATGTCGATTCACGGCTTAATAGCGCTATCGTTCATATTTTAACGGTATGGCTACTGTTTGTGATATACACGTCAAGAAGGCGTCCACTATTCACTAGGGGGTTTAGTCCCTTTTTGATTGCTACTGAAGAATGAAAATGTTATTAGCCTGAACACCGACGAAGGCTTGTAGCCGAAACGCGTCTGTTTGCTTTACATTAAAGAAACCTGCTGAAAATGCCCCTCCAGAGTGCGGTTTTTCTTCTTGAAATATGAGGAATTTGAGTGCTATATTTACATACATATACACATACACAGTGCATTCCCATACAAGATGTGCTCCTTTTAAACCATAGCATGTGCCTTTATTTACCTTGAAAAAGTACAAACTTCACTCCATAAATGTGCATACCAGCAGTGTCTGCTCATGACTTGATACTGCTGAATGGCACTGTGTGGAAAACAAACAATTACATATAATATTATTTTACATTGTATGCTCAACGAGCAGAAACTCCAGTCTTAAATAAAGCAATTGCTGCACAGATACAGGATGGGGTGTTTTTATTAGCAAGGCCAAGGCGGCGCTTGCTGCTGCTTGTTGATGGAAGTTGTTCTGTTGTCCTTGTAGTTCACACCAGTTTCAAGTAGTATCTGAGGCTCTTTGAATATGTTTTGAGAAGCAAAAAGAACAGGAAGCTCATGCATATATGTATGCTGTAAGAAAGTAGTATCCGCTTGTTATGGTTACCCCAACTTTTTGCTGATGTCTCACTGTTTTTGGACTAGTCTGACTGGGATCCTGCTATCCAGGACCCCAGTCAATTTGCTTTCTCCTTTAAACTGCTTTGTATGTACTTTGGGTACACTCCAGATTGGGTACTGGGGTACCCTTATCAGTTCCTAGTATATGGTACACATGTACCGAGGGCAGAGGTACCCCAGAGGCCTCCCATGGGCTAAAGCTTGTATATGCCACCCATGAAAGGCCATTCAAAATGACACCTCAGGTCTGCTCCTTCAACCTGTGTAAGCTGGTGCTTGCACCACTTACTTAGATATAAGTTCACTATATCTACATCACTACACGTAAAACCAGCGAACCCTATGGCAGGCCTTATTAATCCTGAAGGCAGGGCGCTGGGTGCATTTTATGTAAGAGGATGCCCCTGCATGAGTAGGGCCCCTCTGCAGCCTTTGGAGACCATTCTCCGGGATTGTCTGTGATGCAGCCAGATATATAGGTAAAGGTGCATTATTACCTCGTCGTACATGCTATCTTTAAAACGGCTGCGTAAAAACATGTTGTGTTTGGTGTCAAACACCTTGGAATCATACCTCCACACCAGTAACTGGTGTGGGAGGTAGGATTTCACCCTTCAGAAGTAACCTCCATGTGTCACCGGTCTACCCGATACCAGCTTTCTCGGCCCGGGCAGCACAAGATCGACGCTGCCAGCCACAGACATATTTCTGCCCTCCTGCTGCTGAGCGAAGCTCAAGCAGAGGAAGACATGACAATAGTCATCCTGTCACAGGGAAGTGTAACCACCTCTCAGACAAGGTTTAGTGTACTGGGAGAGGGTGGGTGCACTCTGAGAGCGCCAGAAAGTCTGCACTGGGGGCATATTTGGTGTCCATGTGCATAGTCCAGCTCAAACCAATTCTGGGAGCCATTGGATCCTGCTCTGGTGCAAAATTGCACAAAGGACATGGGGGTAGACGCCCCTCTGTTCTACCACTCACCTAGAAGGGTCCCCTGAATCTGCCCAACCCTCTCCTGTGGGTATAAAGTGGGTTACCTGGCTACAGGACATTTGATTTTACCTGGACAAGATTCTTCTAAGAAGAAACCAAGTACTTTGACTGTCTGCACAATGCTGGATGACTGAAGGATCTCCCTTGGAGTAAAGGAGTTACTCCCCTGCACTAGCAGGCACCTAAGTGCACCTGACCGGCTTGCACCTACCAAACTCCTGAGGACTCTGAAGACTTCAGCAATACAGGAAGTGGGTTTCTGAAAGTCACTGAGGTTGGTCTGCCCTCGCAGCAATTCTGAGGCCAGTATCCCTTGTGGAGACTGTGTGACCTGAACCCCTGCGCACCACGTACATTTGCAGTTGCATATGCTTGTTTGCAATTCTTGAGAATGTGCATTAGACTCAATGTAGTCCTGACCTCAAGCAGTATTTGCACCAAAGTACTCCGGCCTCCTTGCACTGAGTGCTCCGTGGACTGGTACTTTGCAAACTTGCTTGAGGTCTCCTTGTGACTCCTGGGCTGTTGGCCTGTAGATCCTGGCGAGGGTCACCTTATTTGTTCTTGGGCTTCTCTGGTTCCTCCAGACATGCTCTGACTCCCCTTTGCTTGGAGAGTCCCCTGGACCTTGCTGGTTTACACCATAACCAGTTTGTCCGCCTGCATGGGTTGCATTTGCCAAGGCTTGATTAGTGCTCCAGCTAGACACCGACCCCTCAGCACTCGACATCTATTATGGGACAGCTCACCTCCAGCTCCTGGTGTCCTAGACATCTCCAGGTACTCGTGGCCGAAGAGTCAAGCATCCCCTTGTCGCACCTGAAGTACCCAAAATCAGTGGGCATTCGACTACCAAGCCCCTGGTCGCCTGAAGTGACCAAGACTCTTTCGCATTTGCTTTCAGGTTCCTCCCTTTCAGAATCCAGGCTTGGAATCCACCGGACACCTTTCACCTTCACAGCAGCAGTACTTCTTCTCAGCACTCAATTGAAAACGACAAAGGTTTCTGACACCAATTGACCCCTATGCCCCTGGCTCCTCTGGGATAGGTAACTTGGATACCTTGGTATCCACGGGTGGGTTGGCCTTAGAACCTCTTAAGTTCCAAAGGGTTTGCTTGAAGTACTCCTAGAAGTGTCCTTAAACTGTAACTTTGCAAGCACAACTTTTCTCATAGCGTTGTACTGAGCATGTGGTCGTTTTTCCTCACTGCACCCGTCCTCTGTGGGCTCCGTTTGTCATTACCTTGGGTGGTTCCTTGGGGTCCCAGTGATTCTACGTGCTCAAGGCACTGTGTCTATTCAAGTCATGATTATTATACCTTTTTTTAGTATATGGTTCGGTCTCCCCCTGGAACCCGCTGTGTATTGTGCTACTTACGACTGTTCTATTAATCCAGTACTGTGTGCTTTGTGTTCTATCCTCTGGTAGAGGATAGTAGAGAGTGTCATATTAATAAAGACATATTTTTATATAACTACTGTGTGGTTCCCCTTTCATTTAGTCATTCAGGAGGTGATATTCTGGTAAAACAAGCTGCTTTACATTCCTTCAAGATTACGCCTAAAGGCTCCTCTCTACAGCTTCTACTAGGATACCTTCCTAAAGGTTATCTTTGACCTCATACATCATAAGGGTCGTGTGGACTGGTACAGCGTGCCTACTTTAATTAGTGGACAGCATATACCAGGCCACCTTCTCACGTTGGTGTGCAGCGGTTGGGATTCAAGCCTGCATTGTTTAACCAGATAAATCTCATTAAACCACTAAGTATTAGGCACATATAATACTAAGTGAAGAATAAGTAAGTTCTACTGAACTTGGGGTTGTGTAAGTTAAGGGTCAAGCACACCCTTTCTCCAACCTAAGAGCGTTTAGTTCCCACTAGGTTAGGTAGGTGCACACACCACATCACACTAGTATATCTTCAAAGGGAGAAGCCAGAGGCACTCTGCCTTCCAAGTACAATGGGTATGCATTTCAAGAATTGAAACTCATGTGTGCTTCCAGGAAGCTGAAGACAGGGAGAAATGCAAATATGTTATGTTATATGTTATGCTATGTTATGTTATGTTATGTTATGTTATGTTATGTTATGTTATGTTATATTGGAATTTGTAGCGTGCACAACTACTCATGAGTATCCTGGCGCGATGCAGTAGTAAACCGATGGCAAGAAAAAATGAATTATTAGGCCTGTTTAAAAAGGTGTGTTTTGAGGAGTTTTTAAAACATCTTAGGTCCTGAGTGTGACGCAGCGCTATGGGGAGGGCATTCCAAAGAATGGCTGCTTTGACCGAAAGAGACTGGCCGCCCATCCTAGCTCAACGGAAGTAAGGGATTACCATCAGTCGTTGGGCAGCCGACCTTAGGGATCGTTGGGGAATGTAGAAGGCCACCCTCTTCTTGATATAGGAGGGGCCAGAGTCTGGTATTAGTTGGAGAAACGTGAGTAAGGTGGGGATTTGTGCACCCCGTCCTGAAGAAGGTGCTTCTGGCACCGAAACATGTCGACGCACACAAAAAGGAGGTAACGCACATTGTCAGCGTAGTGACCTCCCACCCTCATTTTTAACAGCACCAGCCCGTGGGCTTATTAAACAATTTTTAGTCACCCCACGAGCCAGGTTCTTTTTAACTATCACTATTTCCCAAACCCCACAATACACTCACATTTATTCAAAATACCCCCTCACCAACACCACACATAGTCTAACAAGTGCTCCCACGTCTCCGTAGGTCGCAGCACGCCGTACCCCGTAGAGGGGTACGATGACCCCAATGATGAAGCATGACACCAAGGGGCCTGTTGGTGTGTGAGGGGACCTAAAAACATAAAGGTGTTCCCCACTGTGGAGGAGACACTCTTAATCTCAAGGAGTGGGTTCTAACTGTTTATTTAAATATGCCCAGGGAAAATGAATCCGTTCTGATTTCTCTCTCTCCCCCCTCTGATTGTTAATTATACCTAGGCAGTGCGCAGCTGCGGGAGTTCTCCTTTTCCCACTAGTAGCACTGACAACACTTCATTATTAACACCCACATTGGTCGTAAGTATACACACACTTACAGCACGATGGAGTCTGAACATGGATTTACATTTGGCGAGGACGAAATTGATGAAATTCTGGTGGCAGCTAACGCCTTTGAAGGCCTCAGCAATACAGATCCAGGACCAAGCGTGGCAGACTGGAACAAGATGATGAATCTCAGAAAAACCCAGATAAGAGCAGCCCTTCATGGTCTCCTAATGACGGAATATCTGAGAAACAAAATTGCGCCACAGGGGCTTCTAGTTAAGAACGAACCTTTCATTTTTCAGACGGACAAAGTCTTTAAAAAGGAGTGGTCACTAATCTCGTGGCACTGTACACAGGATTGGTTACTCCTAATCATAAAGACACCAAAACGAATCACACAGGAACTAAAAATAGATATCCAAAAGATTGAGATTCAATTGAAAACCTACATAAAACCTACTGAACTAAAGAAAAAGACTTGAGGAATTGAACCAAGAAATGTCGGATTTCGAAGCAACACTTAAACAGAGTAAGTTCAAAAAACGAGGGAAAGATAAAGACTGCTTCACTACAGAAACTGCGTACCCCTATACGAAGGATGACTACGTCTCTAGGAACGTCAACAGCGATGTTGACAGTGAAGGTTCAGACAGTGGATCGTCGGGGTCAAGTACCGGCAGTAACCCCAAATACAGGGGCACAGAAAGGTCAAGAGGCCAAAATTACCCAAGACAAAGAGGATGGAGGGGTTACCAACCACAACCTTTCTACTCACAGTACGGGGGGCCTGCTCCGTTTCCACCTTTTGCCTACGGCCCTCCACCTCCACCTAACCAAATGTACCAACAGTGGGGTAATGAATATGACAATGGTTTCTTTCAGAACCAGTCTTTTTTAGCCTCACGCCCAGGACCACGCAGAGGCAGAAACAGAAAAGGAAAAAACGTGTCTTGGCAGGACCCGGCCCAAACGGATCCGAGAATGAATACCAGGAGTATGACGGGGGCCCTACCAGAGAACCCATCAACCAGCCGGAGGGGGACTTAGTAATAAACATTACCCCGTATGAACTAACTGCTACCCAAAGGAGGGTCTTGAACAACGGATTAGGCTTCGTTTCCACCAACAAGCTAGACCTATTCAAATTACACACTGAAGCACATGAATTTATACGGAAAATAAAACTACAGGTTTTCTTTGAAGGTAAAGAAAAACCCATGGAAACCGATACAGGACTAAGACCGAAATCGACCTTTGTCCCATCAGACAATACACTACCTATAGAAGTCCTGGCTTATGAAAATGCGGTGATGACTGAGTTACAAGCCCTGAACAAGGATAATCGCCAGGTCTTCCAAAATACCAACCGTTATGAACACAAAGCCATTCGTGACCTGGCTAACAACCAAGACATAACAATCAAGCTAGCGGACAAAGGGGGAGCTGTGGTAATCCAGACAACATCAGCCTATAGAAAGGAATGCCTTAGGCTACTGTCGGATCAACGGAATTGTACCATCCTACACGAAGACCCAACAGAATCCATTAGAATTACCATTGGAGCCATGGTGGAGGAAGCCCTGGCTCATAATTGGTTGTCAAAGAAAGAAGCTGAATTTATAGCCCAGAAGACACCAAAAACACTGTATTTCTACTGCATCCCGAAAATTCACAAGAGACTGGAAAATCCACCAGGCAGACCCATCGTCTCGGGGATAGGCTCCATCCTTGAGCCCCTGTCAAAATTTTCTGATGCCTTCTTGCGCCCCTTAGTCCAGGGGACGAACACATACCTGAAGGACACAAAAGCAGTCCTCCAGCTTTTACAAGAACTGACTTTTGATCCAGAAAATCAACTACTTCTTAGCCTGGACGTGGAGAGCCTCTACACGAGCCTCCCTCACGATGAAACCTTGGCTATCATAGAAGAGGTTTTATACAGTACCGACTGGAAATACCAAACACCGAGAGGTGTGGTATTGGAGTGCATCACACTTGCATTAACGAGAAATTTTTTTGAGTATGAAGGGACCCTCTACCTCCAATGCCATGGCACCAGTATGGGCAGCACTTTCGCGCCGAGCCTGGCGGGCCTGTATGTCCACCACATGGAGAGCACAAAAATCCTACATACCGACAACCCATACAGACATCACATACACCCATGGAGAAGGTACATCGATGATGTGCTTGTGATATGGCATGGGGACCAAGAATCTGTATTTGAGTTTATGGTTTGGTTAAAACAGCAGAACCATTTCTTAAAGTTCACTCATACAGTGTCAAGAGAAACATTGGTGTTCCTGGATCTTAACATCTACCCAAAAGACGGGAAACTACATACCAATACCCACTTTAAACCAACGGCGAGGAACTGTCTCCTTCGCTATGACAGCTTTCATCCACGGCACTTACGCACCAATTTGCCGTATGGTCAGTTCCTACGCCTGAGACGTAATTGCACACAAATCCAGGACTACAATGCACAAGCAAAGGACTTAAAAATCAAATTGCAGAGAAGACAGTACCCAGAGAAGGTCATCAACAACGCGATGAAAAGGGCGAGAAATAACCATCGGGAGGCACTACTGGAAAACAAACCCCAGAGCAATCAGGCATCAGCCAGACCCATCTGCGTGACTACCTACAGCCTCCAAACCAATGAGGTTTCCAAACTTCTGAATAAACATTGGTGCATCCTGACAAGTGGCAAACTAAACATTGAGAAACCCTTATTTGCCCACAAACGAGGCAAAAATCTAGGACATGCTAGTGCACACACGCCCAAAACTGCAACAAATGCCACAACTCCATCCACAAGGACTGGGAGGCCACTACCCATGTGGTAACTGCGAAAGCTGTCACCTGACTCAGAAAAGTAAGAATCTAACTTTTACTAATGGAACGAGGTGGGAACAACGGAAACTAACCAACTGCAACAGCAAAAATGTCATTTATATGATAACCTGCCCTTGCAATTTGGAGTATATTGGCATGACAAAAAGACCAGTGAAAACACGAATCGGGGAACATAAGAGCAATATCCGTTGTAAGAAGACGACGACAAAAATGGCCACACATTTCATTGAGAATGGACATTGTGTGAATGGCATCGGGTGGACAGTAGTTGAACAACTCAAATCTGAACAAGGACTCTTTGAGAAAGAGCAGAGATGGGTTTTTAGACTGGGGACTAACACTACAGGTCTACATGACAACATCCCCTGGGGTCAGTTAACTTAGATGATGCCCTGATGAATGTCCTCTTCAACGCGGCGTAAATACAATTTATGTAAACAGAGTGTCTCATGAAGATTTCCAGATTTTCCAGATTTTCCCCACATGAGCATCTACCAGACGAACCATAATATGCCCCGGGGGTCTGCATCTTTCATTTATCCTTAGAATATATATCCACTCATCCTGGTAATATGTATTCTCTGCCCCTTGGCAAAAGAAAACAAGCAAACAATGAAACGCAGTATTATGAACAAAGTGGGCGTTTTTTCCAACGAAACGCCATGCACATTGTGTCCGTTAGGAGGAAAAACATCATTCGTATTGCCATAACTAACCATCATGAGATATGAGACAAGCGCAGGATAGCTCATGCGCATAACGGGTAACAAAGACACTTATAACAGCGCAAGCGCAGCAGGACAAAACATACCGCATGGGCGAAGGAAAGACGCGAGAAAACAATGACCGCGAGCAAGGAACCGACAATGACCATATATGGCCATAAGGAAACCACCATCATGCAATTAACTAACTAAACCCGACAATGACCATATATGGCCATAAGGAAACCTTAGTCATGCAATTAACTAATTAACTCCAACCCGGGAAAAGGTATAAAACCCCGGTTTCAAAATTCCTTCTGGCATTATCACCGGAGCCACGTAGGGATCGATCGGGAGGTATTTCCTCGTAGAAATCGTGAGTAGAAAGGTCTGATGATTGTGAGCACTGCCACCACTACATGAATGTAAGTTAAACCAAGACCTGAATATGCCTTTCTTTCTCAAACAGGTGCTAGTTAGCACACCAGATCCTGACGTTTTGGCTCATGAGATGTATCTACAACTCCAAAACAGTATGTTGTAAATATGTAATGGCATGAAATTGACATTTTTCCGCCTCACTTTACAGGGATATAACACAAACTTTGTCCTTTCCCTCTTTACCAACAATAGTGTTACGACCAGGAAATGATTTGAAAACATCTGATCAAAAATGTCCTCATTAAGTGTGTGTGCTCTATGTTGTGTGTCAGTGAGTCTAGTGTGTTTTTGTAAAATATTTTTATCCCACTATAAGCACTGGAATACAGCTATAGTATGTCACCTGTAACCACTGGACATGTTACCTATGGATATGGAGAGAGAGACCACCAGAAAAAATTTTTTGTCTTCTTTCCTTTACAGGTTGATCAATAGACAACGTCTTTTTTTGCTAGGTACATTACTTTTACCTGCACTGTAATTTTTCCTCACTTTTATTAGAAAATTCTGGTATTAGTTAGAGAAACGTGAGTAAGGTGGGGATTTGTGCACCCCGTCCTGAAGAAGGTGCTTCTGGCACTGAAACATGTCGACGCACGCAAAAAGGAGGTAACGCACATTGTAAGCGTAGTGACCTCCCACCCTCATTTTTAACAGCACCAGCCCAGGGGCTTATTAAATAATTTTTAGTCACGCCACGAGCCAGGTTCTTTTTAACTATCACTATTTCCCAAACCCCACAATACACTCACATTTATTCAAAATACCCCCTCACCAACACCACACATAGTCTAACAAGTGCTCCCACGCCTTCGTAGGTCGCAGCACGCCGTACCCCGCAGAGGGGTATGATGATCCGGATGATGAAGCATGACACCAAGGGGCCTGTTGGTGTGTGAGGGGACCTAAAAACATAAAGGTGTTCCCCACTGTGGAGGAGACACCCTTAATCTCAAGGAGTGGATTCTAACTGTTTATTTGAAGCTGGTGAGGTACTGTGTTGAAGGCGGCAGAGAGGTCCAATAAAATCAGAGCCGCTCTGCCGCCCTTATCCAGACATTCCCTGATGGCCTCCGTCACCTCAACAAGGTCAGTCTCCGTACTATATGATGATCTGAAGCCTGACTGCGCTGGGTGGAGAGCCCCCAAGTCTTCAACAAAAGCATTCAGTTGGCGGAAGGCCACCTTCTCACAGACTTTGGCCAGTGCTGGTAGCAGGGAAATAGGCCGGTAGTTTGCCGTTATAAGCGGATCTGCCGATGGTTTCTTTAACAGTGGAAGGAGCTTAGCCTGCTTCCATTGTCTCGGCACCGTTGCTGACTGCAACAACCTGTTAACCATGTCCGTGACTTCCATGCCTATAGTATCAGCCACTCCGGCCACAACCCTGGCAGGGCAGGGATCTGAGGGAGATCCTGGTTTTAGTGATTTGAGGATAGTAAGAATATCTGGCAGTTCTACCAGGTCGAACTGGGAGAGACACCTACTGGGGGGGAGCATATCGTGAAATCAGGTGGAGGGTGAGATGGGGTGGCAGACAAGGCTAAGCTTTCTTCAATAAGTTTGATCTTATTAATGAAGAAGACGAAAGCTCCTCACACCAACCTGCGGAGACGGGGATGGACTTTAGTTCAGCTCGGGGAGACATGAAGCTTTGTATGATGGAAAAGATCTCTTTGCCATTGTTATCAGCCTTCATAATTCTGGATGCATAGTACTCGCTTTTTGCATTCCTCACCGTGGTGTAATATATTCTCTGAGATGAGCGAAGCTTAGATTTGGCTAGCGGGCAGTAAGCCGCCCCCATAGCCGTTCCAACTTCTTACAGTTCAGCTTCAGATCTTTTAGCATAGGCGAGTACCAGGGTTGAGAGGGCGACTCACGCTGGTGTGCTCTAGACAAGGGTTTGCAGATGGATTCGACCTCATGGCTGACCCAGGCGTTAAATTGGTCAACTTGCTCTTCCAGATCCTCGGCCGGGGCTACCTGCGAATGAGACAGGGCCTCCACCAGTCCTGGAATGCTGATCTTGCGGGCTAGAGACCCTGAGGGAGGAGGTGGTTGGCGAGACGGCTTGCTCATGGCCCATGAATAGGTGATCAAGGCATGGTCTGACCAAGTCACCGGCAGAGGATCTTTTACATCAAGTGCAAAATTGGAGCACACCAGATCTAAAATGTGACCCTGCGAGTGAGAGGGTTTGGAGACCCACTGGGTCAGTTGAGTTACACAAGAGGTCCAGAAGAACCAATGTGTCAGGGGTCCCCCGGGGAGTCTAAATGGATATTGAAGTCACCAAGGAGAAGAAATCTGGGAAAGCGAAGAGCTCGCTCCGCTAGAGACTCACCAAAAGACTTTAAAAATGACCCAATCTGCCCGGGCGTGCGGTAGATCTAAGTTCCCCCTAACGTAAAATGGGGCGTCAAGATGAAGGAGAAATCAAGAGCTTCTCCCTCCAACACGGTCGTGGATTTTTCACATACAAATGCCCATGCTTCCCTAAACACCACAGCAGTACCTCCCCCTCTCCCGTACTGCGGTCGGCCCGAGCTAGACAGTAACCTCGAGGGACGGCCAGCTCGACCACCGGTGCGCAGGACTCCCTGAGCCAAGTTTCTGTGATAAACAGGATGTCTAGATTGTAGTCAATTATAAGTTCATAAATGTTAGCTGCATGTTTCACCATAGAACGTGCATTAATCAAGGCTGCCAGCACTGTCGGCACTTGCTGATCCGTCAAGTGTGGTCTAGGCTGGAGAAAAGGGAGATGAAAGTTGCAGTCAGGGCACCTCCAAACGCTATCAAATGCCAAGTCACAACGTTACTGACCTGCATGAGAGCCCGGGTTCCAGGATAGTAGAGCGGCTCGACCATAAGGGCGATGGCTGGCATCCCCTTGTTCGAGACTGACAGCATGGCAGGCCCTAGGCCCGGCGCGGATGGGCGCAGATGGGCTTGCCTTAGGCGCGCCTTTAGCGGCTCTGCGGCGCGCCCGCTGAGCGCATCCGGCCCAGCGTGGCTCTAAATAGTCGCGCCTGGTGACTGGAACGCTAACCTCGCAGGAAGAAGGCTCCCGGAAGTGAGGAGAACTGAGGTCTTCCCTCCACAACAATCGGCAAAGCCGTGGCGGACCGGGGAAGCCTCAGACAAAGTAAATATGCCAAACACTCGTGCAACAATAATTAAAAATATATTCCCTCTTGTTTAAAAACCCAATTCGTTTTTAAACTAGCATCAAATGAGCAATGTGCAAAAGAGCCAATCCCTCTTGTTTAAAACCCCAAATCGTTTTTAAAACTAGCAGCAAATGAGCATTGTGCAAAAAAGCAAAGGCAGCTTCGTAATAAAACCATTTTTAAGTCAGCTGTTGGCAAAATTCAGTGTACTCGCCAGCAGTGTGGAACCAATGTCTCATAGAGATATTACTCTTAGATGGCCTTAGAAAGACTCCAGGGTCTGATGAGGTAGACAAAGTGGGTGGGGCAGGGAGTAAAGACAGGCAAGGAGGTTTGACCTTCTTTGACCTATAATCAAACCCTGGCCAGGAGGATCAAGATGATTCTAACCTGGGCAATCAGGATCAGGAAGAGAATGAAGAAGGCCTTGGGGCCCTCTCTTTAATCCTCCTGGTAGAATACAGAGTTTACCTTGGAGACCTAGGTCTTCCTCTGTTGAATCTCGACATTCAGGTACTTTTGTAGGGACCTCAGAATCTCAAAAGAGAAGCAATTCTTATGAGAGACAATGTCAATTTCTTGAGCTTGAAAAATTTAAACTTAGGCTCAGGCAAGAACAATTAGCATTAGATAAGGAATCCCAAGAGCTCCAAAAGGCTAGAAAGAGATTGGAACTAGAGTCCCATGGTGGCAGCAACAGTGTCCCTAAGGTTAAAGACTACACCCATGATCATAGGAACCTAAACAAGATAGTCCATCCCTATCAGAATGGGGATGACATCCACAAATGGATAACTGCTTTGCAGAGGGCCTGTAAGGTACAGAAGGGCACTCAGGAGCAGTGGACAGCTATCTTGTGGCTCTCCTTTGCTGACAAACTTGAAGATAAGCTCCTCACTGCTAAAGAAGAGGATGCTGACAATTATTCAGTCCTGAAGAATGCTCTCATTGATGGGTTTGGCTTAACCACTGAACAGTACAGGATTACGTTCAGAGACACCCTGAAGACACTGACTCAGGACTGGGTAGACTTTGTAGATTGTGCTACTAAGGCTCTGGACGGCTGCTTACTTAGCAGTAAAGTGAATAATTGTATAGGATTATGCAATTTAATATGAGGGAGCAGATCCTTAATAATTGCTAACCCCAGTTGTTGCATCAGTACTTGGTTGATTCTGATCTGACTTCTCCCCAAGAATTGGGAAAGAATTGGGAATTGTGTGCTTTGTGTTCTATTCTCAGGTAGAGGATAGTAGAGAGTGTTATATTAATAAATACATATTTTTATATAACTAATGTGTGATTTCCCCTTCATTTAGTCATTCAGGAGGTGATAGTCTGGTAAAACAAGCTGCTTTACATTCCTTCAAGATTAAGCCTGAAAGTTGCTCTTCACAGCTACCACTAGGATAGCTTTCAATAAGGTTATCCTTGACCTCATACATCATAAGGGTTGTGTGGAGTGGTACAGGGTACCCACTTTAATTAGTGGACAGCATATACCAGGCCACCTTCTCAGATATGCATGCAAACATACAATCATACATATACTCATATATTCGCACATGTACAGTTTAACACATTTCCTGGTAAAAGATGCTCTAATATGAGCTAAAGACAATGACATCATGCAAACACTACACAGTAAATGGCCAAGTTATAAAGGTGCTATATACATAGGTGAGATAAATCATACCCAAGCAGGTAGTGTATAACCCAGTAGGCCTTATATTATAAAGTTAAACCATTTAACTATAAAGGGAGTTGTACAGCACAGTAAGGACAGCAACCTCACTGTAAGAATAAACACCATTGGGAAAACTTGGGCACCTCTCTGAAGTACAGAAGCCCTGCTGCAGTTCAGCGAAGTCCTACTATGTAGCGCCTTAAGGATTGGTAGCCACGCAGTGGGAACTCCAAACCCACATGCGCAAACAGTGGAAACCCTTGGTCTGCTCTCACCAACAGTAGAAGCCCCAACCCACTCTTCCCATTACCTCTAGTCTAGGCACATAGTTGTCGGAGAGGAGCTAACTGCTCAGCTCTTAAAACTACAGTCCGCGCCAAGCGCTTGCTGAATAACGAACATTCTATCAGAAGGGTATTTATCTCAACAAATGTTTTGACGCATGAAATACATTCACTTAAATCATTTATGGTGACCCCCTCCATCGGCTTCGTCGGTGCATAGGCAAGAAGGCCCAGGGCAGACAGTGTCTTCAAGTAAACATTGGAGTGCTGAAAAGGGAGCTTTAACTGTAACAAAACTTGAGGGGGTGATGGCATCACAAAGGGCTTCAGTGTCCATTATCCTGTGACATCAAACTCCTTTGGCAACAGTCTCATCGTTGATGCAACCCCCTCTGCTATGCTACCCAGGGCTGTGAAAATGTAAGCCATTCCATGCACAGTGGGGTGCCTTCCAGAACCTGAACCCATGATCATGTTAGTATGAGGGACAGACAGCCAGGTCCTTTTAGCTTTGCAGGACCGAGGCACTGCATTTAAAAATTGGAATCCGATGGGCAGGGCCCCAACACCCTTGAACAGAAGCTGTCCCTGGAAGAGCATCAAACCTATTGAACTGAGACTCATCTGCTCAATCTCTGATTCATCACAGCCATTTGCATAAAACGCTTAACAATTAGGCCTTCCTTACAGAGTATTTCAAAGCAACATGGTAGAGTAGCCAGTACACCAAATGTCCTGTTTCCCCACTCTATTTAGAGTCAAGCAACCTATCATGTTTCTCCTGGTGAAGCCTGTTAGCCTGAATGACACTTGGCTGTCAAAGGGCCTCAGACCGTGCACTCTATTTTAGGTGGACGTTCTTGTCTGAGATCTCCAGTGAAAGCCTGGGAGGCCTGATGAGAAAAACAAATACCTTATCTCCACACACTATGAGAAAAAAATCACAGGGCATTAGAGACATTTATTTTTTGTGTGTTTGAAAAACAAACTCCCTCTTTGGGAGTTAGTTTTTCAAAAACAAAAGATGTTTGCTGGATGAAGCATTGGACATGACAAAGCTTCAGTGCCTTCAGAGGAACCAACGGCCACTGCACTCAAGGCACAGACATCGCCCCAGGCAGCCAGAGAAATATGCTGGGCGGGAGTAGCCAGGGCAACGGAGTACATCCCTCATCCCTCCGTTGCCCGGGCGGAATGGAGTGCAGCCCACCAAAGTTTACATAAGCATCTCTATGCATAACGTTTTCAGTTTCTTAGCTATTTTTCTATGCATGAATGTGTGAAAGTAGGCCAGGAGGGCAATTAGTCTGATTAATTTTCACAAAATGTCCTCCGGACTTTGAGACAGGAATCAGATAAAACCCACAAATGGATACAGTAGATTTAAATACAATAATGCATGTATCCGTTCTAAACGGTAGAGATTGCATGAGCTTTATGCTGATTTGCCAGTTTCTCTATTAGTTCTTATCTTTCTCGTGTTTGTACTTCCACTCTTTTAATGTCTCCACTGTTATGGTTAATTAGTTAAGCAATAAAGTGTTTGATGATGCCGCCGACGAGAACAACTTGGCTGAGATCTTTGCTGATGGGCATAAAATTCACTGCAGAGAAAGCATGTATATTTAGCTGGAATCCAATGGTGCAGCTATATAGACGGATGCAAGTTATTTTATCGGAGCCATGAAAGTGTGTAATGGACCACAGTAAATGAGTCCTAATTTATTTTTCATAGACATTTTCACATGGAAGTGACTTATTTTTATTATAATTGCTCTTCTAACACCCTGTCACAGTTCCTCTTAACTTATTTACATAACAACGAAATGAGGAAAATCCACATGGCAACAACCTAAATGTGTTTTTTCTCTCGGAGCGCTTGCATAAAAATAAAGAAACGATGCCATCATTGAAAGAAAGTTCAATAAATTAAAGAGAGTTTTGCAGATATAGAGAAGATGAGCTTGCAATCAGGATTTTCTGCAGCATTAGGAGCACGTCCCATATCCTGAAGGTGGCGGTAGAAATAAATCAAGCACTGAAAGGGCATTGTAGTATTTTTTTATTTTTTTAATCAGTCTGAAGTTTGTAGCCAATGGCTCAGTATGTTTCAACCCATATTTGCGGAATGGGTTCAAAACATGCATTTCACTCACGTGAGAATGAAACCTTCATGTCTTTTGGTGCCAGTTATCATGCGCATGTACCCTGTAAGCATATGCTACACCAGTATGTACCCTGATGCAGTATGTACCCTAATGATGCAATATACAACTAGTTTAATGAATTTCCTCCATAGGAAACAGCCTTGTGTTGCAAAAAAACCAAAACACAGGTCAGCCCTCTTGCATTAATTTGTAGTTCAGAAAAGAGTACAAATTATCTGGTTTGTTTAGGCGATTTGCAGGTGCAAAACCTGTGATCTGCCAACTCTTGGGCTTTTCAACTCCTAAAACCTCTGGCAGAAATGTACAAAAGGTACATAGGCAAAGGCAAATATTTTTGTGAGTCACTTAGGCACAATGCTGCTCCTTATGATCAATTAAAGAGGATGGGACGTGAAAGGAGCATCACTCTACCTTATGAAGCGAATGGCAAGTATCAATTATATGCAATATTAGTTTTAGTCCCGAACCATTTATAATATATAATATCATCAAAGGACATTTGAATATAGACAGCTTCCCCTTTGAGAGGTGGGCAGCAACCAAAACCAGCATTGGCACTGCCAATAGGCCTGAATTGTTATTTAATTGGTATGTAATGATTACTAGATTCTTGAAAAACATGTTGAAAGAGAATCTTAGAATATATTTCTTTAGGTGTTCAATGTATTTGAATTACAATAAATAAATAATGAAACTTACACCATTTAAACAGAATAATACAATGGAATTTTTTGACATCTAAAGAAAACAGAAAGCAAATTAGCTTGTATATTTTGTTCAATTATTGTTGAGCGATGCATTTTTTTTTAGCTGAATACATATCTTGAACATGAACAATATTATAATGTCAGAAAAATAGAAAAAGAGTATTGGCTCTGTAGTTTAATTTGTTTAGCATCAGGGGTAAGCGAAGTGGGCGTAGCGGGGCTACACGGAGTACCACCAAGACGGAATCAATCTCCTCACACTCCACGTAGCTCAGCTACGCGCCGCCTGCCCCCTGTCCACACTATTAAAACATTAAAAAAGAACAATTTAAAACACCTTACCTTATTGGCTGCATCCCCGGGCTACCTTCTTCCTCCATCGCACCTTCTTCTTGAAAACTGCACATGCGTGGGCACCCGCACATTGGTATTGGTATTGGTATTTATAAAGCGCGTCTGTCGCTCCGGAAGGAGCATCCTGGCGCTAACTGGAAAGTATGCATGAGGTTGGAGGAAGGAGGGATTAGATGGCGTCCAGCACGTACTGGTCAGAAAGGCTGAAGATCCAGGTTTTAAGTTGTTTCCTAAACTGGATTTCCTTGGTTAAGGACCTCAGGTGTTGGGGCATGGAGTTCCAAGCTCTAGAAGATAAGTGGGTGAGGGTTTTACCCCCTTTGGTTTTAAGGTTGAAGTTGGGTGATTTTAGTAGGTTGTTATTGGAGGATCTAAGAGTCCTCTGGGGATTGTAATGGGGATAGCGCCTAATTAGATATTTGGGGCCGATGTGGTTAAATGCCCGGAATGCAACAAGTAGGATTTTGAAAAGAATCCTTTTGTGCAAAGGTAGCCAGTGGAGGGTTCTCAGAGCAGTGGAGGCTGAGGACCTCCTGGGGAGTTTAAGCACCATTCTGGCAGCAGAATGCTGGACGCTCTGCAGTTTTTTGAGTGTGACTTTTTTCACACCAGCCATTAGGCCGTTGCAGTAATCCAGGCGCGATAGGATTAGCGCCACGGCTACCGTTTTTCTAGCATCCGTTGGTAGGAAGTCAAACATTTTTTTGAGGGATTTGATGATTCCAAAGCAACTTCCTGCCACCTTCCTAACGTGATGATCGAAGGATAGGTCAGTATCGAAGGTGACTCCAAGATTTCTTGCTGTTGAGACGGTCTGGGGAGGGGCTGTGGAACCCTCTGGCCACCAGAGATGAGGACAGAAGTTGACATTTTTCCCCATGGGGAGGATTTCTGTCTTACTAGTGTTGCACTTGAGGTGATTTGTTTCCATCCACAGAAAAACGTTTTTCAGACAGTTTTTTAGATTTTGTTCGGCTGATGTAGAATTCTCCTCTAGCGGGACTATGAGTTGGGTATCGTCGGCGTATGATGTAACAGTTATGCCGAATGATTCGATCAAGGAGATGAGGGGAATAAGGTAGATGTTAAAAAGCAGGGGGCTTAAGATGGAACCTTGTGGGACTCCTGATCGAATCATTTTCTCTGCGGAACTGAAAGGTCCTAGAGTGATGGATTGGGATCTTTCTGTTAGGAAAGATGTTATCCAATTCAGTGCCCGGTCGGAGATACCAATGTCCCTGAGTCTGTCCAGTAGTATGGGATGGGAGATGGTGTCGAACGCTGCTGTGAGGTCCAACAGGATCAATACTGCGTTCTTTCTTTGGTCCTGTAATATTTTTATTGAGTCGGTCAATTCGATCAACGCAGTTTCCGTCGAGTGCTGGGGGCGGGAGCCTGATTGTTGGGGGTGCAGGATATTATTCACTTCAAGATGGTTTTTGAGTTCCCTGTATACTAGTTGTTCTGTGATTTTTCCCAGGACTGGGAGAAGTGAGATTGGTCGGAGATTGGTGAGGTCGGAGGGGGATTTGATCAATTTTTTCATTAAGGGCTTAACAGTTGCTTGTTTCCATGCCCTGGGGACGATACCAGTGCTGAGGGAGGTATTTACTATATTGTTTATAATGGGATTGACAGTGTCAATCAGTTGATGAAGGATTCTAGGGGGGCAGGAGTCAGAGGGGGCTCCTGACTTGCATGCTAGGATGACTTCCTTAGTTTGGGCTAGGGTGACCTGTGAGAACACTGTTAGGTTTCTAGTGAGTTTACCTGTTTGTTCCAGAGGGATGAGGGACTGGGAGCTATGATAAGGTGGGAAGTCTTTCTGAATGAGATTGATTTTCTCTTCAAAGAAGTCTGCTATTTGATCGCAGAGGTCTTGAGAGGGCGGTATTTCGGGCTGTAGGGCTTTTGGATGGGTGAATGATTTAACTATTGTGAACAGAGTTTTTCGTTTCCCCACGAGAAATGAGCATGCACGGGTGCCCACCATGTGCAGTTTTCAAGAAGAAGTCGCAATGGAGGAAGAGGGAAGCCCTGGGCCATCGCCAATAAGGTAAGGTGTTTTAGATTGTTCTTTTTTAACATTTTAATAGTGCTTGTGGGAGCCCAACTCCCCTCCGCCGTGAGTGTGTGGAGATTTGCCTGCTCCGCCTACTTCGGGGAACAGGCAAAATTCCTCACATTCAGTGGGCGGAATGAGTTGTCCACCCAGCCCTATTTAGCATAAATGTTTGAGGTGCGGAGTGAATATTGTGCGAATGTATATATGCAGATAATTGTATGGTATGATAAAATGCATAGTGTCTCTGTAAACAGTTATGCTTGATACCTGTTAATTTATGAGATATTGCATGAATAGTAATTAGTTAGCAGCATATGATTTATATGATGGGTTGGGTACATTTAATCACAAGGTTTAATCATTTCCAGGACACAGCCTTTGCAAAAGAGAATTTCATATTATAATATATAAGGTTGGAAAAATGGTTAGGGGAAGGTCTTCCTTACTAGGAAGTGGTACCCTCACACACCCGTGAAGGTGTCATGCTTCATCATCGGGCTTTGCTCCTCCTGGGGTCGATGCTGAAATACCAAAAGGGACCCGCAAGTGGGCTCTTTAGCGGAGATCCTTTTAGAAGAATCTGTGACAGTGAGTGTGGCTGTCCCTCCTCTCAGCAGCACAGCATACAAACCTCAACCCTATGCAACTGAAACAACTGCAACCTAGACGGAATTCAACCATATTTCTTAAGAAGAAATAGTCAATTTACTTATTAACATGAAGTCACCACCGCACATTTCCAACCCCCGCCCTGCTACTCTTGTAAAATATCTCAGTCACATCATATCTCCAGTATGGACCAGAATCCTATTGAGCAGCTCCATGCCATCCCCCCTGAAACTCGGTCAAGCCACCCACATCATTAAAAAGCCAGATGCCGACCAGAATGACCATAGCAACTACTGACCAATTAGTAACCTCCATCTCATTTCAAAACCACTGAAAAATGTGTGCTTGCACAACTCAACAACCATATTGAAAGATACAACTTACACAACACCTTCCAGCCATGGGTTCAGGAAAGGCTGCAGTACAGAGACTGCAATGTTGAACATCTTAGATGACCTACACAGATCTCTGGATGATGGCTAGGCCTAGTCCTAGTCCTCCTGGACCTCTCGGCTGCCTTTGGTATTGTCAACCATGACCTCCTCATAAGCACCCTCTCACAGCAAGCAGGCAGCAACGGAACTGTTCTTCAGTGGTTTGCGTCCTTCCTGAAACAATGCGCACAGCTAATCAAACTAAAAAACTCATCCTCAAAACCAATCCCAATCTCACAAGGAGTCCCTCAAGGGTCAATGCTGTCTCCTGCCCTTTTCAACCTCTCTTTAGAACCCTTTGTTATGATCTTGAAGCAAGCCAGAATTGGCTACCACCACTATGCAGTTGACATTTAACTTTGCATGAAAATCTCATCAGTCAAAGACATCCAACACTTAAATAGCACTTTCTATATGGCTCAGTCCTGCCTGTCCAGCAACCGTCTTAAGTTCCACCCAGACAAAACCGAACTCCTTTACATCCAACCCAAAGAAAAATCCTTCCCAGTAGACATCTGGCTCAACAAACTCACTGCTTTAAACTGCAAACTATCCATCTCCAACTCTGTTAAATCTCTGGGGATTGCACTCGGCAGTCCCCTGAACATGGAAGAGAATATTAATGCCTCTGCTAAAAAGTGCCTGCTACACTCTGAAACGCCTTAATACTGTCAAACCCTTCATCCCCAACTAAGACCTAAAAACTTTGCTGCAATCCTTAGTCTTCCCCAAGTTAGACTACGGTAACACAATGATTATGGGTGCCCTGAAATTACTCCTAGCCCCTTTGAAAGCCACACTTCACACAGCGGCTAGACTACTTTCGGGAGAGAGACACTTTGACCACATCACTACCACTCTCTGGAAACATAATTAGTTACCAATGGAGCCGAGAGCAATATTCAAAACCGCTTGCATAACTCACAAAGCTCGCTACATAGAAAAAACTGTCTACCTCATTAATAAATTATCAAAAGCTGATCAAAGGAGGCCCCTCCAAAGTTTTCACAGTCTACTCTTGATTCCACTAAAACATAAGAAAGAGAAATCTCGCACCAGCTTCTTCTCTGGGAATACTACCAGAATCAGAAACTCACTGCCTCAGGATTAACGTGAAAATCATTCTTTCCCTCACTTCAAGAAGAAACTGAAACTTCTTCTCTTCAACAAATATCTAAACCCTCTACTCTAAACTATCCGACTGGTCTGCTTGCTCCTACCCACACCCTATGAATAATTCTGAACATCATTACCGTGGGGAAAACTGTGCCTCTACTCTCCTCACCTGCACAACACCCTACTTTAGCTACCTACGAAGGTATATAGTCCACCAATATCACTGTCTGTCACAAATTATCTTTGTATATAGTTTTTATGTTTTTTTATTTACCCTCCATGTAGCTCATGCACCTACTGCTGTGATAACTCTGTAAAGGGATATATATATATATTTAGACTGTAACTGCCCTAAATGCCATTTTATTTATATATACCTTTAACCTCAATTATAGTCTATATGTACTACTGTTTCATCAGAAATGTTCTTTATATATTTTCATTATCTGTCATTGTATTTACTCCTCATGTAATCTATGCACCTGCTGCTGCGATAACTTGGCAAAGCACTATATGGGTATATACTGTACATACCTGAAAACTGTATCATCAACAAATCGGATGTCTGATGTATACTGACTTACACACTATCACTTTATAATAATATTTACTATAAACGTAACTCATGTGTTTGCTGCTATGCCAATTCTGCCTTCGGGTCAAGTTTGCACTATAGAAAACTTGAAAATAAATAAATAGATAAATTACACAGAATTCCTAAGGGAGTGAAACTCGCTGAGTTCCACCTACCCTTAGTAGATTTGGGAGTTATTGTAGGTTAGATATGGCAGTGTAGGTATGGTTGGTGGATATGGTGAGTATAATGTAGGACTAATGTGGAGTAATTATACTTTCCAGGAATTCTAATAAATTATTTCATTAACATATTATAGTAAGTCTGTCCTAAAATAGTTAACAAACTGATACTAAATTATGTGCTCCCACACAGATCCTTCTTTGTTGCATTGATGAACATGATAAAATCAGAGTGCTGCAGTTTTTATTAACGAAACACACATTATTTTGTTTTCCATTTTCACAGTGCTGCTTTTTATCACAACTCTGTATCACTGCATCTTTTAGAAAGCCTATGGGCATGCAGGTCTTTACTTTGTGAACAAAAAAACTTGTAAATTGTTTAACATGCAATCATAACAGTAGTGTAAAACATGCAAGGGTAAAAAGTGACTGACACTAGGGGGTCTATTACGATGGCGGGCGGACAAAGTCAACCCGCCATTGTTTCGGCAAATGGGACAGACTGCTATGTGTGCGGCATCCCACCTTTTTTACTATTGCGGCGGGCAGTGCTTTCAGCTGCCCCCGCTACAATTCTAAAAAGGCATTTGTGCATTTGCATGCAAATGCAGGGGTGTACCATAAGTACCCTCCCGTGTGCACCCCAACACCCTGGGTTTGAAATGGGCAAAGGCAACCAAAGAGCAGGATTTCTGAACAAAAAAAAACACATATCATCAATTTAAATGGTGTAGTGTCAGCAAAGTAAATACAAGACCATACAGTGTTTCTCAATTACAAAGTACATGTTATGTCACATCTACAATTTAACAGGCTAAGTGTCAGGTATTGTAAGGGATTTTCCGGTCATAAACTATGCAATTTGCCAAACCAAATGGTTTGTGACCATATAAATCCCATCGCTTCTACTAACTTCAGTGTGTGGATCAGAAAACATTTTCTGAATCCCAAACTAAAATTACCTAACCATACAAATTGCAGTTTGGAAGCAGGTGTGCAAGGGATGCAACACCAAATTGGGAAATGTTATGGCATGTGTCTATGTTTTGCAACTGTAATTTTTGTTGCAAACTATTGACCAGTTACTGATTCCCAAGTTGGGGGTAGCAATTGATTTGTAAAGGGCCAGGGTCCCCTTTGGACCTCTTGCCCTTTGTTTATCGTGATGGCAGCTTCAAGGCACCATTGCCTGCTCTTTATCTCGCTCAAGTTTTCCAAAGCAGAAAAACTTTTCTTTTAAGCAGCCCTGGTTCTTTTAAAGAACCAGATTTGCAAAAAAAGTATCCTGTTTTAGAATGCATTTCCATGGATGCTGGTCTGCTGTTCTTTGCAAGGACTATTCCTCCGATTGTAGTCAATCATAGGAATCAACAAATTATGTCCTGCGTAATGAATATTCATTAGACAAGTTGTTCTGGGTCTCTGTGCTTTTCCCTATTCTGAGAACCCACCTATTAGTACATACTGGTCACAAAAAGTCAAAGCACAATAAACAACCACTTTTTGTGAATCAGAATCATATTTTAAACATTGATTACTGTGAATTGATTAATGCATGGAAAGATCAATGTTTGTGATGATTTTAAATAATGTACAGATAACTTATTCTGATTCTGATTCTGATTTAACCTCTTTTTGTGACTAGTATGACAATACATCTCTGCCTTCTTGTCGATCCCTAAACCAAATTCAAAACAGGGACTCAAATTTAACAATATAAAAATTCATGAAATGCCACACCCAGCTCATTTTCTCCCGCTCCAACAAGACATGAAACACCCTGACCAAGTTCTCAGCCAGCATGACCGAAATCACCAGATAGATGAAGCCAACTGCCTCAAGCTCAACAAAGACAAGAAAGAAGGAGTAATTTTCTGCAATGACACCTCAATCTGGGACTCCTCCTGGTGGCTGCCAAACTCAGAGCCACACCTCTCAAGGCAGCTGACGTAAAGGACCTCCAAATAGTAATCAATAACCAACGCACAGTGACCGTCCAAGTGACCCCAGTCTCCGTCTCTTGCTTCCACACACTGAAGATGCTCAAGAAGAACTTCAAATGGCTCCCCACCAACACTTACATTACCCTCACGCAAATTCTCATCACCTGCAATCTGGACTATGGCAACTTACTCTATCAATACTAAACTGACCAGAGGATTACAGACCATTTAAAACTCAGAGGTGGACATGACTTCGCCTACCTCTCTCCTGAAGCTTTAAATGACCTTCCACTGCACATCTTAGCTGCCTCCTCAGTTCTTGAATGCCTCAAGAAACTGAAGACCCGTCTCTTCCCCTAGCCTTGCCATGGCTCACCCTATATAGCACCTACTTCAGTACCAGGGTGCACTCCCAGGTGAGTTGTGCATTATACAGATACAGGTACAATAAGATAACATGGCATAACATGACATGACATGACATGATATAAAAAAAAAATAACATAACATAACAGGAGCTTGAAGGACAGCCCATTCAAGCAATGGTGAACCATGAAAGTCGATGGATGAAGTGGGTGATGAAAAGCCCTCTCTGTACTTCTTTTTATAAATTTGAAAGATTGATTACATTAGGTAATCCAGACAGCTGTTTGCATCCAAATGTCAGAGAGCAAAGCCAGGGTCGAGTGATTTCAGAGGTAACACTTAGCAAAGAGACAAGGCAAGGTAAAACCAGGCTACTCAAAGTATGACCGAGGCCAATTAAAAACACAGGAAAAGAGATTGACAAGAAAACAGTATGAACAAAGTAAGGGGTGTACTGGTATATGAACAAGAGGTCTCTTGGTAGCTCAGGGAAAACCCTTTGGACTGACACCAGCAGATTACTCTTAACAACCGTCATACAGTGAAGTCATAGTGGGGCATGCTGCATAGACAATATTATATATTCAGTGCAAGGTGGACCAAGACTGACAACGACACTGAGACAGGTAAAACGCCAAAGGACCTGGGTGCAACAACAGTAGTTTCGGATTTACCTGATTGGAATGGAGACCAAGCCAGAGGTCCCACTTAAACGGATATGAACTGTAACAGACTGTGGACTGAATTTGTAGCGGAACAGAAAGTCAGAGTGGAAAGAATAACCAGAGTACAGGACAGACAAGCCATCAGACAAGGAGAAAAACAAAACAAGCAATTATGAGCAGGGCTTCAGAAATCAGAAACAGGAAAACAGAAATCAAGGGCAGGCTGTACACAACAGGCCCTGGAACAAGTAATGCCTCATTGGTACAGGAAATTGGAACTAGAATTCAGAACAAGGAACTCTAGGATGTACCCAACTGGGCACTAGAACAAGTAATGCCCTGTTGGTACAAGGAAACAGTAACTAGGATTCAGCGCAAGGAACTCAATACTTTATCCAACAAGCACTGGAACAAGTAATGCCCTGTTGGTACTGGGTATCTAGAACAAGGATTCAGAGCAAGGAACTTGAAAACATACCCAACAGGCACTGGAACAAGTAATAGCCTGCCTAAACATGGAAACTGGAATTAGGATTCAGAAGAAAGAATTCAAGAATGTGCCCAACAGGCTCTGGAACACATTGTGCCCTACTGGTACATGGGATAAGCACAGGGATGCAGAACAAGGACAGACCAGAAATGAAAAACAAGGAAATAAGGGAACTGCTGCCAACTCAACGAATACGAAGCCCAACAGGGAAAACCCAAAAATCAGGATATCAGGCTCGTAAGGAAGGTGAGACGGAGACACAAGAAAATACCAAAGCACAATGCTGCTTGAGACAGCCACAGAAAAACAAGACACTTCAAAAAGCAGTAGCAGTAATGAGGAACACCTATAAAGGATTCAAGAATTTAGCAGTGCTGGCAAATAGAGAAGATAGCAGGAGCTCCCAGCAAGGCAGTTGAAGAACAAGTTCTGAACAAGTTCTGAATGCAGAAGCCAGGCATACATTCCTGCTTCATCTCATAGCCACACGGGGGTATTGGAATTCAAAACAGGTGTGAGCAGGCTGCAGCACAGTGCTGATGAAAGCAGTCAAAGTCCCTCCTTCAGCTCTCTGCCTGAAGGAGTGCATAGAGGCTCCAGAAAGCAACCAGTAGGTAGAATGAGAATCTGGATAGGAACATGGATTGGATCAAGTTTTGTAATAAAACCAGAATTTGTGCAAGGAAGCACAAGGACAAGCTGGAAGAGGTAGGACAGAGTTCAAGTATAGTATGATTCACCAGCGGTCTCCTCTCCAACTCTCATGGTAAGGTAAAGCATACAAGTATCATCATGCATTAATAGATGTAAGTAAACACTGTAATGAAATCAGGAGTGGATATAAGGTTCCAAAGTAGTTTTCAAGATGGCAGCAGGCTTGCAGAAGGCCTTCCAGTAGAACCACCCTACCTCAAGATCACAGGATCCTGACACCAGACATTAGAACTAAGCTTGCAGTTTGCAATTTGTAATCCAGGGATACAGCTCTGTTATCCCATATGTGCATTCCCAGCATTCCAGTAGGATTTGGTAATAGATTTAAACCTACAAATCCTTTTGACAGGTTATTCGTTCTCTGTGGCATATGTTTTCTTCTTTTGCAGAGCAAAAATATTCACAGGTCATTAATCAGTGACTATTTTTGCACAGTGACTGCTCTCCAACCTGAGAATAATCAGCCGGGCTCTAGCATGACCAGCATTTAACAATCACAAGAGAGTTACCTAACTATGTGCAATAAACCTATCAGTGATGTGACAAAGACAGCTCTTGAACGCTTTAAATCAAATGTATCTTAGAAGTCTGTGTGGCCCTCTAAGCCAAAGGAGTGAATAAAAGCAGGTTTAAGCTTGGGTCATGCTCTATAGATTAAAGGAACATATCAGTCAACTGACCCTTTTTTACCCTTGTCACATTTTCCTCTTACACCAGAGCAAACATTTTGTTGAAATCACCTTGCAATAGTGTCTTGGATTTATGATCACCAGATTGAAAATGGGAGGCTCCTGCGATTATCTTTATTAATATAGAAGTAATGACACGGAGTATAATATCATAGAACAGTTTCTTTTGACTAAAGCACTTTTAGTAGGTAAACAATATATGTCCTTTTAATTGCACAGTTGGGCTGCTATGCTGAGATTGCAATACATGTTCTATTGCTGATTAGTTACAGACCTCTAACTGCAGTCATTGTATGTGTTATGGCTATCAATTGTAAGTGCACTAAAGTCCTAATCCTATTCCTATAGTTATGGGCACCTAATAAGTTGATAGATACATCAATCATCCATTGTTTATAGGGAGAATATGGATGCAAAGACTGGAAAAACAAGGTACACAACTAAATCACAAGCTAGAAGACTCAAAACATTGGTTACCAATATATATATATCTATATGTAAATTTATATCTATCTATATCTATATATATATCTATATATATATATATCTATATATATAGATATATATATCTATATATATCCAAATTCCACTCTCCACGTCGCATTCATCCAACGCTCACCACAATTGAGAGAGACGGACTCTGTCGCATTTTAGCAGCCGCTGGTATTTTTTATTATAATTTCATTATTT